>NC_081355.1:142779228-143110478 GCF_030684315.1 Stegostoma tigrinum | reverse complement strand
CTAGAAGGACAAGGGCAGTGGATACATGGGAACACCACCATCTTCAAGATCCCCTCCAAACCACTGAACACTGTGACTTGGAAATGTATTGCCCTTCCTTCATTATTATTGCGTCAAACTCCTGGAATTCCCCCCTCACCTCCCTAATCTACAGCACATAGACTGCAATGGTTTAAGAAGGTAGCTCACCATCACCTTCTCAAGGGTCACTAGGGACAGGCAATAAATGCTGGCCAGTCAGCAATGCCCATGTCCCACAGTTGAATTAAAACTAAGCAGCAAAATGATGTTTTCTAATCTGAGTAGGGTGTTGCAGTCTGAGGTTTAGGTCATCTCCCAGTCACTCAAGTTAGCCCACATTAGCCACAGCCCTCTTCAACGCTGGCACCACCTCACTGCCCAAAGCTAATTCCACATGCAGGAATGACTCCGAGGCACTTAAATTGGGTTGTTAGCATTTAAAAGTGCAGGGAGTGTGTAAGATTTTCCTTTGTCCACTTTTTTGATGGAGCTCAAACAATTTGAAATTGTGAAGTGATTGCCTCTGTGAAAACATTCTACATTAATGTCAATATGAAATACTCGTGTGACATCATTTCAAGGTCAAGAGACTGTGCTCTCTCCAAGTCCTCCCACTGTTCAAAATGAGTTGCAATTCTTTCCAATATTATCAAATCCTCTTTTACCAAAGAATGGGCCAAATACTGGCAAATGGGAGTAGATTAATATAGGATATCTGGTCTGAAAGTCTGCTGAACAGCTCTACGACTCTAATCATGCCAGCTCGGGACACTGTTTGGATGTAACTTTACCGAAATATGCAGAATTACATGAGTTCCACAATGTAGCAATCCCTGATGTGTTAGGGTTTGTATGAAGTTCAGATGGAATCTTACACAGACCATTCAACCCATCATGCCTGTGCCAGCTAGGCCAACTAAGCCTTCAGATGAGCAGCAGTAAGATTTACAAAATCTTGGAAGATAATCTGCCTGAAGAAATCAGAAGTATGATTCGTTTCTGTTGACAAATCATCAGGCCTTGAAAGTGTAATCAGCAGTTTATGCCACAGTTATTTAAAGACCCGGAAACAGTTTCTTTACCTTCATGTTGGGAAATAATTGTCAGTCAAACTATGGTTTTAATTGTGGTATTTGTAATTATCATTAAACACACATACACACCAGATAAAATATTTGCCCCATTATCTGTGTGCCCAAGACAACAAATTGAGCCACTCAATCTCATACATACCTATCCTGAGCCAGCCCTATTTAACTCCATGTTTCTTTTTTCTCTCTTCCATACATCTGACCTATCAACTGTCTTCTTTTTCTCCTCAGGTCCAAGAGTCCCAAGGGTCACAGTTCACAGCACCAGTGATCATCAAAGTAAGTAGCCTCCTCTTACCTCCACTGTCGACTTTACAGACCACTTGATTCCCCAGCTCTGCCTCCCAACCAGTCAAGGTGTCAACTTGAATTCTGTGGTGCTAATCAGTCATTGTGTGCCCCTCTCATGTTCCCCTGCTTTTTCTAGGACTGTAAATGCTTGGTTTCCATGGTGAACACTTGCTCACCGTGATTTTGATGGTTTGATTGAATCTGAGGATTTATCCCCGGAGGGCACCAATATTATCAGCAGCTACAGCATGATGTACCCTCATGGATAGTAAATGATGGAAAGTGTATATATTATAACAAGCGAACATGGAATTCACTACCCCAGAATACAATGGAGGCAGAATTAATCGACAGTTTCAAATAAGAAATAGATATGTTTTTGATGAAAAGTGGCATAAGGGGCTATGGGGAGCAGAAAACAAGGTGGAATTGAGTCTGGGGTAAGATCAGTCATGATCATGTTATGATGTGGAGGTGCCGGTGTTGAACTGGGGTGGAGAAAGTCAGAAGTCACAAGACACCAGATTATAGTCCAACAGGATTATGTGAAAACGCAAGCTTTAGAAGCGCAGCTCCTTCCTCAAGTGAAGTGGCAATTTGTAGTGTCAATAGTAGCCAAGGTTTCTGACTTTGTCCACCCCCGTCCAATACCAGCACTTCCATATCATGGCTAACACTGATACCACAAACTCTCACATCACCTGACAAAGGAGCAGCGCTACGAAAGCTTGTGAGTTCAAATAGGCCTGTTGGACTACAACCCTGTGCCATATGACCTCTGACTATGATCATGTTAATTAGTGGGGTGGGATCAAAGGGCTGTATTCCCTGCTCCCACTCCCAGTTCCTACATTCTTGCAACTGATTCCTGGAATGTTAGAGGAGAGACTGGGGCAACTGGGTCTGTATTCACTGGAGTTTAAAAAAATGAGAGGAAAACTCATTGGATCCTGATGGAGATGGACAGTCCGAATGCAGGGATAATGTTTTCCAGGGGATCCAGAAGAAGGGGTTATGGTGTTAGATGACAAAGTAGGCCATTTCAGACCTCGGAGAAATCACTCCACTCAGCAGGAGGTCAACCTGTGAAATTTTTGATGGAAGAAGGCCGAGAGTCACTAAATACATTTAAGAGAGAAAATGATGGATTCTCAATACTATACTAAATGCATAAGAGAAATGGGGAGGAAACAGGAATATGAGATAGGGAATCAGCCATGATCATGTTGAATGATAGAGCAGGCTTGAAGGGCTTACCGGCAACTTTTTTAATGTTTCTATTTGGAAATGGGCATGAATGTATTATTCTAAGGAGTGGTACTGACACAGCATTCAACAACATGTCTTTGTATCATGAGGATGGGAAAAACAAAAGAAATCAGTGTGAACTGATGGAAATTCAGCAAGACCAAGGTTGGAATCCTACTTCTGTCTTCCTTCAGAAATGCTATTGAGACTGATACTACTCTTCACAGCTTACTCTAAGTGCAGCCCAAAAATGTTCTGAAATGCGGACATGTGGTTAATGAGAATGTGGCAGTGAACTTAAATTGCCAAATTCAAACAAATTTTAACCGGAACAGGAGATGCAACAGCACCACAGTCATACTAAGGCAGGGCTTGTTCAATAAGGCATCAATTTGAGCAATTGTTTTCTCTATAATTCTTACAGTTTTTGCATTTCTTTTCACTGCTCACCCCACTAGGAGGTGCTGAATCAGGCTGTGGTATGGTTTAGTGCCCTGCCAGAGATCCTGTCATGACAGCTGCTCTGAGTCTGAGCCTCAACAGCAAACGCAGTAGAATAGGACACTGTGCATGGGACAGGATGGAATACAAACCCAATTCTCCTTTTAACTGTAGATACCTCCTGGCACTGTTGCTGGCTCTCAGTTGGAATTGAGATCCCTGCCACTTTCTGTCTAATCCCACTCCTAAAGACACTGTGGCCAGTTGTGCTGCCTCAACTCCTACCATGAATAATATCAACAAATTTAATACCGACCAAGGATGCCATCTCGGCTTTGAATGCTTGATGCCACACAAGGTAATGTTTTCGTCAAAGAAGCAAGACTTGTCTGCATTTCATAGAATCCCTACAGTGTGAGCCATTTGACCCCCAGGAGTCCACACCAACTTTCTGAACAGCATCCCACCTAAACCAAGCAACCCCACCCTATCAGAATAGAGGTAAACCCACTTTTCCCATGGCTAACCCACCTGGTCTGCACACCTCTGTACATTAGGGGTAATGTAGTGTGGCCAATTCACCTAACCTGCATATCTTTGGAGGGTGGCAGGAAACTGGAGCACCCGGAGGAAACCGGAGCACCTGGAGGAAACCGGAGCACCCGGAGGAAACTCCCGTAGTCACAAGGAGAATGCGCATACTCCACACAGTCATCTGAGGGTGGAATCGAACCAGGGTCCCTGACATTGTGAGCCAGCTGTGCTGACCACTGAGCCACTCTGCTGTCCATTTCTGATATTATTGACGTCAGCTTTGGTTCAGGTGGTTACAAAGATCTAGACTGATAGTCAAGTGCAGTATGAAGGGAGAGCTGCACTGTAGAAGGTGCTATTTTAACAGATTCAGCAATTTTAAGTGTGCGATTTGATATTGTTTTGAAGCAGGGTTGGAGATGTGGGCTGTACTTCTAACATGCAGTAGTTAAAAGTCAACCATGATGCTTGGATCAGGAGATCTAGAGCTGAAAATCAGAGCTGACGTGAGAGTGCCATTGAGGCAGTAATTGACCAAGTGTGGCATCAAGGAGCCCTAGAAAAATTGAAGTCTTTAAGAATCAGGGTAACTAGCTGGTGTCAAAAATGATCCAAGCGATCTAATGACCATGAGCTCAAATTCCAGCTTCTCAGTGCTTTGCGTACAGTAGTTGGGACATCAAGCTGAGGTTATACAGTACGCAGTGAGGCGCCTTCTAGAGTACTGTGTGCAGCTCTGATAGCCCTGTTATAGGAAGGATGTTATAAAACTGGAGAGTGTTCAAAAAAGATTTGCGAAGATGTTGCCAGGAATGAAGTGTTTGAGACATAAAAATAGACTGGGACTTCTTTTACTGGAGCATAGGAGGTTGAGGGATGACCTCATTGAGGTTTATAAAGTCATGAGGGGCATAGATAGGTCTTTTTCCTTTGATGAGGGAGTTCAAAATTAGGGGACATATTTTGAAGGTGAAAGGAAAAATATTTACAAGGACCTGAGGGGCAACTTTTTCACACAGAGGGTGGATCTTTGTGTGGAATGAGCTGCCAGAGGAAATGGTGGATGCAGGTACAGTTACAGCATTTAAAAGGCACTTGGATAAGTTTATGAATAGGAAGAGTTTGGAGGTATGTGGGCCAAGTGCAGGCAGATGGGACGAGTTCAGTTTGGGAACATGGTAGGCGCAGACTGATTGGACTGAAGGTTCTGTTTCCATGCCTCATGACTCTATGAATCTCTAATTTGTTGAATAGAGGACAGAGAAACAGAAAACAAAAAATAATTATAAAAGCAGTAACTCTGCCTTAAAGCCCATTTGATATGTTAACTGGCCCTGTAGCTCAGGAAGGATGTGCTCGCATTGAGTGGGATCCAGAGGAATTTTACTGGAATGACCCGAGAGGTAAAGGGCTTTGAGGCTCTGGATCTGTACTCTATGGAGGTTAGAGGATGAGGCAGGAAACTGGAGCACCCGGAGGAAACCGGAGCACCCGGAGGAAACCCCCGCAGTCACAAGGAGAATGCACATACTCCACACAGTCTTCCGAGGGTGGAATCGAACCAGGGTCCCTGACGTTGTGAGCCAGCTGTGCTGACCACTGAGCCACTGTGCTGCCCATTTCTGATATTATTGACGTCAGCTTTGGTTCAGGTGGTTACAAAGATCTAGACTGATAGTCAAGTGTAGTATGAAGGGAGAGCTGTACTGTAGAAGGTGCTATTTTAACAGATTGAGAATTATAGAATACTGAGAGGCTTAGATAGACTGGATGTGGAGAAGATGTTTCCACTAGTAGGAGAGATGAGGACCTGAGAGCACAGCCTCAGAATGAAGGGACAGCCCTTTAGAACTGAGATAAGCAGGAATTTCTTCAGCCAGAGGAAGATGAATCTGTTGAACTCATTGCTGCAGAGGGCCAAGTCGTGGATGTGTACTTAAGGCAGAGCTAGATAGGTTCTTGATTGGTAAAGGGATCAAGGGTTACAGAGAAAGGCAGGAGAATAGGGTTGGAAATATACCAGATATGATTGAATGGTGAAGCAGATTCAATGGGCTGAATGGCCTAATTCTGCTCCTATTTCTTATGTTCCTGTGGTCTTATCCTGATCTAATTTGAAATTACTTACAGGGAGATGCTGATGTAGTGGTAAAGTCACTGGACTAGTAATCCACAAGTCCAGATTAATTTTCTAAGGACATGGGTTTGTATCCTGCCATGGCAGGTTATGAAATTTGAATCCAGTAGATATGTGGGATAGAAAGCTAGCTCACCACACGACCACTGTAGATTTTTGTAAAATCTCAACTGGTTCACTAATGTCCCTAGTGGCCCACACGTGACTCCAGACCCATAACAAAGAGGTTGATCTGGAATGGGAGATTAATGCTGGCCTATCCAGTGATACCTTCATTTTATGATTTTTCTTTTAAATTAAGAAGACATTCCTTTGTAAGCACAACTGAGGAAAAGGTCCAGCTTATCCTGGGGGCAGATAAAGATAGATGTTTAATGCAGCCTCCATTCTCAAATCCTAAGAACTAATACAAAGAAACTGTTTTTGCTGTTTTGCTCAGATGCGGTCATGAATAAATCATTCAGCTTCCAATGAAAATGGATGAAATTATGCGTGCAATATTAATGCTGTCATAACAATGAATATTTTCAGACAGCCCTATGAAATTTTTGCACTGTGACTAAGGTTAATGCAGCAGAGCCAATTTCATGCAAAGATATTGAGTAGCAATCCTGCATAGTGTGATTTCACCTAAAGGTCAGTGAAGACATTTGGATTCTATGTGCCGCTTACCGTTTTACTCTATTTTTTCATAGGGAGCAAGCCCATAAAGACCTGGACAATTTCAAAATTGCCTAGAACTTCACAAGTGGGCAAGTTTGATATTAGTTGAAGCATTGACAAGCATGCTGTGAAGGGAGTTAATTTAGATTGTTTTCTTAAAAGGGGGAAAGGGACGTTTATAAAAGGTATCCAAATTTGTATATTTTCTTTATTCATTCACATGATGTGGGCATCACTAGTGAGGCCATCCCTGATTGCCCCAAGAGCAGTTACGAATCATCCACGTTGCTGTGGGTCTGGAATCTCATGTAGACCAGACCAGATAAGGGTGGTGGATTTCTTTCCCGAAAAGGCATTAGTTATGTTTTTCCCAACAATCAACAATGGATCTCCAGTCATCATTAGACTCTTAATTCCAGTTTTTTTTTGTTTTGAAACTGAATTTAAATTCCACCATCTGCCATGGTGAGATTCACACCTCAGAATATTATCTGCATCACTGGATTAACAGTGATAACACTACCAGGCCATTACTTCCCCATGAAGGGTTTAGGGAGAGGTCGAGAGCAACCATTTCTGTTGGCAGGAAGTCTCAAGAAATCGAGGGCACGTACTTCCTGGGACTGGCAAAAACATCACTCACGCCAACAAGTGGTTACAATCTAGAATGCACTTGCTGAAAACCCAGAGAGAAGAAAACAGTAAAAACAAACACATTGACACTTGGAAGTGAACATACTGGAGTTGCGTTTTGAAATATACAAGACGAGTCGGACCGGTATGCGTGATTGACGTCGGTGATGTGTGAAGTTGGCGAAGACGGTTTGAAGAGTGGCTTTCAAATGGAATTGGATAAGCACTTGAAGACAGAAGAAGGTTTTTCAGGCCTTGGCAGAAAGTGTGGGAAGTGTGAGTAGATAAATTCCTCATTCAGCATGGTATCCCACTCTCAGCTGGCCACTGGTCTCCTTCTTTGATGTAATGTTTGCTGTTTCGTTGTAGAGAAAATGTTAGAGTCCATTATTCAGGAAGCGATAGAAAAGCTTGATGTAATCAAACAGAATCATGAAAAGGAAATCAAGTTTGATAAATTTGCTTTGAGTTCCCGGTAACGGAGTTGATAAAGGAGAACTGGTAGATTTTGGTGAGTTTGGATTCAGAGAAGGCAGGTAGAAAAGGTGCCACATAAAAGGGCATTGCACCAATGGGGAGCTGACAGAATTGGGAGTAATGTCAAAGCGTGGATAGAGGATTGATTAACACACAGAAGACGGGGAATCTGGAAGAATGGGTCTTTTGAAGGTTGCAGGAACATAACTGGTGCAGTGCCACAAGGAATCATAGAACATAGAACATTACAGCACAGTACAGGCCCTTCGGCCCTCGATGTTGTTCCGACCTGTCATACCGATCTGAAGCCCATCTAACCTACACTATTCCATGCACGTCCATATGCTTGTCCAATGACGACTTAAACGTACATAAAGTTGGCGAATCTGCTACCGTTGCAGGCAAAGCATTCCATTCCCTTACTACTCTCTGAGTAAAGAAACTACCTCTGACATCTGTCCTGTATCTTTCACCCCTCAATTTAAAGCTATGTACCCTTGCGCTCGCCATCACCATCCTAGGAAAAAGGCTCTCCCTATCCATCCTATCTAACCCTCTGATTAGTTTATATGTCTCAATTAAGTCACTTCTCAACCTTCTTCTCTCTGATGAAAACAGCCTCAAGTCCCTCAGCCTTTCCTCGTAAGACCTTCCCTCCATACCAGGCAACATCTTAGTAGATCTCCTCTGCACCCTTTCCAAAGCTTCCACATCCTTCTTATAATGCGGTGACCAGAACTGTACATAATACTCCAAGTGTGGCTGCACCAGAGTTTTGTACAACTGCAGCATAACCTCTTGGTTCCGGAACTCGATCCCTCTATTAATAAAAGCTAAAACACTGTATGCCTTCTTAACAGCCCTGTCAACCTGGGTAGCAACTTTCAAGGATCCGTGTACATGGACACCGAGATCTCTCTGCTCATCTACACTACTAAGAATCTTACCATTAGCCCTGTACTTTGCTTTCCGGTTACTCCTACCAAAGTGCATCATCTCACACTTGTCTGCATTAAACTCCATTTGCCACCTCTCAGCCCAGCTCTGCAGCTGATCTATGTCTCTCTGCAACCTACAGCATCCTTCATCACTATCCACAACTCCACTGACCTTAGTGTTGTCTGCAAATTTACTAACCCATCCTTGTACGCCCTCATCCAGGTAATTTATAAAAATGACAAACAGCAGTGGACCCAACACCGACCCTTGCGGTACACCACTAGTAACTGGTCTCCCGGATGAACATTTCCCATCATCTACCACCCTCTGTCTTCTTTCAGCAAGCCAATTTCCGATCCAAACTGCTATATCTCCCCCAGTTCCATTTCTCCGCATTTTGTACAATAGCCTACTGTGGGGAGCCTTATCAAACGCCTTGCTAAAATCCATATACACCACATCAACCTGTTTACTCTCATCCACCTGTTTGGTCACCTTCTCAAAGAACTCTCAAAGAATCAGCTGTGCCATCAATTGTTTACCATCAATATCAATGATTTCGAGAAGGGGGCAGAGCGTAAGGTATTCAAATTTACTGATGATACAAAAATATCGTGCTAAATAGAAATAAATGCAAATTTGCAAGGGCATACAGATCGGTCGAGTGAGTGGACAATATTTTGCAGCTGGGGGCCACTTTGTAGGAAAGTGTGAGGCATGCACTTTGGTGGGAAGAATGTGAAGGCATCAAAACTACAGCATGGAGTGACCTGGGATGTTGTTGAGTATGAAATGTTAGCATCAGTAAGAAGGCAAACGGAATTTTAACCTTTATTGCTGGAGGTTGGAGAAGGGGGAAATGGGGTATGGTGCTAGAGTTTACACATAGAAAATTGTTCTTACAACCATACAGTGTTTTGTGATGAGGCGCTGCCTGGAGCATTATGTGCAGTTTTGGTCCCTGTGTTAGGAAGGAATGTTCAAAAGAGATTCATTAGCCTGATTCCTGGGACGAAGGGATTGACTTACCAAGGACGGCTGAACAGGTTAGGCTTTTATTTGTGAAAGTTTGAAAGTATGAAAGGATGAGGGATAATCTTATTGAAGCATTCAAGATTATGCAGGGCATTATGGGGTTGGGGGTGGAAGGGTGTGGAGGTGGTAGGCATTATGCAGATGTTTCCACCATTTGGAGAAGATCAAACCACAGGACATAGTTACATGTAAAATTCAGTGGGTAGTGAATGCCTGGAGTGCTCTATCCCAGTGAGGGTGCCTCACTGGATGTATTTGAGGAGGGGGTAGGCAGATTTCAGAAGCATGGGCGAGTTGAGGGCTATGAGGAGTTGAGGGCTGGGGCAGAACAACCATGCTGTTATAGATTGACAGAACAGACATGATCTGCTGAATGGCCTAGTCCTATTCATCATGTCCTTATGTCATCATTCTATAGGTCTAAGATTCCCAGGAATCAGAGTTAATCATGAGTCACTCTGGATCGGAACGTTGAATTTTCTTTCCTGAAGCATGTTAGTTGGGCTTTTGCAATAATTGAACAGCATTATGATCACTATTAGCTGTAAGGAGCTCAATTAATTCTCTAAGATGGATTTACGCAAGTGTTCAGGGATGTGTAGATTAGGTGGGTTATAGGGGCGTGGGTTTGGATGGGATTGTCTGAGGGTTGGTATGGACTTGTTGGGCCGAAGAGCCTGTTCCCACTCTGCAGGGATTCTACGATCTCTCCAAGATAACCAGCACACGACAAATTTTTACTTTTCTCACTGCAGACAGTAACAAACCAGAAGCTCTCAATACATAGTTGGACTCAACCCAAACCAAACAAGCTGAGTTTACTGAAATGTAACGCAAGAAGAGTTACTATATGATCAGAGTGGGAATAAAATTCCTCTCATTTGTAATCAAGCAAATTGGCAATACCGTGTCCTAGTATTAGCTGTAAAGTCAGTCAAGTTTCAAATTGCAATAAAGCTGCAGCAAAGAAAATGTTAAATCCCAAAGTTAATGAACTGACTGAGCATCTACAGAACACAACCAGATTCCTAATAGATGCAAAAAATGAGGGAAAACTCTGAAAAAAATCTGTTATTATAGTACCCCAGTGAGCAAAGCAAATTTTCTACTCTGTTTATGAAGTGAATATGTTACAGATACCAGTGAAACATGTGTCTAGGTGGAAAACACTCAGTATGCACAGGAGTTATGTAAAGAAGACACAAAAATGGCACAGGTTTTGTTTTTAAACTTTTAGTGCTGCAAGTAGTGTTTTGCCTCTGAAACGGGATCTGCATGCTGGGTGCACAGTTCTCATGCTGCAGCGGAGAACATTTTGCTGAGAGTGTTAAGCATTTGTGGAAGATTGCTACGCTGGAAGCACAGGCTAGGTAGATCATGATGTCAATTGGCAGGCGATGCAAATAGCACACCAGTGGCACTATTCTCAAGTACACATTCCAGCTAACACTCTTCCTTAGGCTCCATAACTGAACCAGTGTTCGGAAATGAATGCCAGAGTCAGACAGGAAGGTAAGGCAGTTTATGTTTCTCCCTGTATAAGAACTTACCTCATGCAGCAAGCAGTCCTCTTGTTTTCAGTGGTGGGTGTGTGGAGGGAACACGAGCCAGAAAGAAACACATAAATTCGGGCATTGGCTCTAGCACTTCCTGCGGTTACAGGGGAAGGTGCCCGGTGTGGTGGGGTTGGAGGGGAGTGTGGAGCGGACAAGGGAGTTGCGGAGAGAGTGGTCTCCAGCACATCCCTCAGCTTCCTGGACCTCTCAGTCTCCATCTCAGGTAACTAGCTAGAAACTGATGTCCATTTCAAGCCCACTGACTCCCACAACTAGAACATAGAACATAGAACATTACAGCACAATACAGGCCCTTCGGCCCTCGATGTTGTTCCGACTTGTCATATCGATCTCAAGCCCAAATAACCTACACTATTCCATGTACGTCCATATGCTTGTCCAATGATGACTTAAATGTACTTAAAGTTGGCGAATCTACTACCGTTGCAGGCAAAGCGTTCCATTCCCTTACTACTCTCTGAGTGAAGAAACTACCTCTGACATCTGTCCTACATCTTTCACCCCTCAATTTAAAGCTATGCCCCGTCATGCTCGCCATCACCATCCTAGGAAAAAGGCTCTCCCTATCCACCCTCCCTAACCCTCTGATTATTTTATATGTTTCAATTAAGTCACCTCTCAACCTTCTTCTCTCTAATGAAAACAGCCTCAAGTCCCTCAGCCTTTCCTCGTAAGACCTTCCCTCCATACCAAGCAACATCCTAGTAAATCTCCTCTGCACCCTTTCCAAAGCTTCCACATCCTTCTTATAATGCGGTGACCAGAACTGTACACAATACTCCAAGTGCAGCCGCACCAGAGTTTTGTACAGCTGCAGCATAACCTCTTGGTTCCAGAACTCGATCCCTCTATTAACAAAAGCTAAAACACTGTATGCCTTCTTAACAGCCCTGTCTACCTGGGTGGCAACTTTCAAGGATCTGTGTACATGGACACCGAGATCTCTCTGCTCATCTACACTACCAATTATCTTACCATTAGCCCTGTACTTTGCCTTCCGGTTACTCCTACCAAAGTGCAACACCTCACACTAGTCTGCATTAAACTCCATTTGCCACCTCTCAGCCCAGTTCTGCAGCTTTTCTATGTCTCTCTGCAACCTACAGCATCCTCCCTCACTATCCACAACTCCACCAACCTTAGTGTTGTCTGAAAATTTACTAACCCATCCTTCTACGCCCTCATCCAGGTCATTTATAAAAATGCCAAACAGCAGCGGACCCAACACCGACCCTTGCAGTACACCACTAGTAACTGGTCTCCCGGATGAACATTTCCCATCAACTACCACCCTCTGTCTTCTTTCAGCAAGCCAATTTCTGATCCAAACTGCTATATCTCCCACAATCCCATTCTAGAATAGAAACTACGAAGAAACATTCTAGAAACTACCTAGAATATACCTCGTCCTACCCACTCTCCTGCAAAATTTTCATCCCCTATTCCCAATTGCTCCGCCTCCACTGCATCCGCTCCCAGGATGAGGCATTCCACTCCCGAACATCCCAGATGTTCATGTTCTTCAAAGACCGCAACTTTCCCCCCTCAGTGGTCGAGAACGACCTTGACTGTGTCTCCCGCATTTCCTGCAACACATCCCTCACAAACCACCACCAGCACATCCGCCCAAAGAGGATCCCCCTCATTCTCAGATAACACCCCACCAACCTCCGGATACAACGCACCATCCTCCGACACTTCCGCCATCTACAATCCGACCCCACCACACAAGACATTTTTCCATCCCCACCCTTGTCTGCCTTCTGGAGAGACCACTCTCGCCGTGACTCCCTTGTCCGATCCACACTGCCCTCCAACCCCACCACACCCAGCACCTTCCCCTGCAACCGCAGGCAGTGTTACACTTGCCCCCACACCTCCTCTCTCACCCCCATCCCGGGCCCCAAGATGACTTTCCATATTAAGCAGATGTTCACTTGCACATCTGCCAATGTGGCGTACTGTATCCATTGCACCCGGTGTGGCTTCCTCTACATTGGGGAAACCAAGCGGAGGCTTGGGGCCCGCTTTGCAGAACACCTCCGCTCAGTTCGCAATAAACAACTGCACCTCCCAGTCGCAAACCATTTTAACTCCCCCTCCCATTCTTTAGATGATACGTCCATCATGGGCCTCCTGCAGTGCCACAAGGATGCCACCCGAAGGTTGCAGGAACAGCAACTCATATTCTGCTTGGGAACCCTGCAGCCCAGTGGTATCAATGTGGACTTCACAAGCTTCAAAATCTTTCCTTCCCCCACTGCATCCCAAAACCAGCCCAGCCTGTCTCCGCTTCCCTAACCTGTTCTTCCTCTCACCCATCCCTTCCTCGCACCTCAAGCCGCACCTCCATTTCCTACCTACCAACCTCACCCTGCCTCCTTGACCTGTCCATCTTCCCTGGACTGACCTATCCCCTCCTCACCTATACTCTCGTCTCCACCTATCTTCTTTTCTCTCCATCTTCGGTCCGCCTCCCCCCTCATCCTATTTATTCCAGAGGTCTCTCCCCATCCCCGTCTCTGATGAAAGGTCTAGACCCGACACGTCAGCTTTTGTGCTCCTGAGATGCTGCTGGGCCTGCTGTGTTCATCCAGCTCCACACTTTATTATCTTGGATTCTCCAGCATCTGCAGTTCCCATTATCACTGAACGGATGGTATGTTACCTACGGGTGCCAGGTTCCATGATGTCTCGGGTCGCATCTTCAAGATCCTTAAGGGGGAGGGTAAGCAACCAGCAGTCATGGTACACATCGGTGCTAATGACACAGAGAGAAAAAGGACTGAGAATGTGAAAAACGAGTACAGGGAGTTAGGTTGGAAGCTGAAGTCCAGGACAAACAGGGTAGTTATCTCTGGATTACTCCCAGTGCCACGTGATAATGAGGTAGGAAATAGGGAGAGAGTGCATCTAAACACGTGGCTTTAGGGCTTGTGTAGGAGGGAGGGCTTCCATTATGTGGATAACTGGAGCACATTCTGGGGAAGGTGGGACCTGTACAGTAAGGCCGAGTTGCACCTGAACCAGAAGGGCACAAATATCCAGGAGGGAGGTTTGTTAGGGCTGTTTGGGATGGTTTAAACTGGATTGGCAGGGGCTGGGGAACCAAATCTGTAATTCAGAGGATGAGGTATTCAGCCTTCCAACAGACACAACAGGGAATGAGGTTGTTAATTAGATTAGGTTCCCTACAGTGTGGAAACAGGCCCTTCGGCCCAACAAGTCCACACCACCCCTTGATATATCCCACCCAGACCCATCCCCCTATAACCCACACACCCCTGAACACTACGGGCAATTTAGCATGGCCGATCGACCTAGCCTGCACATCTTCGGACTCTGGGAGGAAACCGGAGCAAACCCACACAGACACAGGGAGAATGTGCAAACTCCGCACAGACAGTCGCCCGAGGCTGGAATCGAACCCGGATCTCTGATGCTGTGAGGCTGCAGTGCTAACCACTGAGCGACCGTGCCACCCGAATAACAGAATGCAGTTGATGGAGTGTAATTGTGTACACTGAGACAGTTTGAGGTGTGTATACTTCAATGCTGGAAGTATAGGAAATAAAGCGGATGAATTTAGAGCATGAGTCAGCACTTGGAATTACGTTGTTTTGGCCATTACAGCAACTTGGGTAGCTCAGGGAGAGGAATGGTTGTTGGAAGTTCCAGAATTTAGACGCTTTAAAATAAATAGGGAAGGTGGGAAAAGAGTTGGGGGAGTGGCATTGCTAGTTGGGGCGAGTATAGCAGCTACTGAAAGGCAGTTTGAGAATGATATGTCTACAGAATCAGTTTGGGTTGAGGTCAGGAACAAGAAAGGAGCAGTCACCTTGTTGGGATTTTTTACAGACCCGCTAATAGTTGCAGAGAAGTAGAGGAGCGGATTGGGAGGCAGATACTGGAAAGGTGCAAAAGTCACAGTTTTATGGTCATGGGTGACCTCAACTTTCCAAATATTGATTGGAAACATTTTAGTTGTAACAGTTTAGATGGAGCAGATTTTGTCCAGTGTGTTTAGGAAGGATTCCTGACACAGTATGTAGATAGACCAACACGAGGAGAGGCCACTTTGGATTTGGTGCTTGACAATGAACTGGGCCAAGTGTTAGACCTGTTGGTAGGAGAGTATTTTGGCAGTAGCGATCATAACTCTGTTTCTTTCACGATAGTCATGGATAAGGATAGGTACGTACGGCAGGGTAAAGTTTACAATTAAGGGAAGGGTAATGACAATTCAATTAGACAAGAACTGGGTAACATAAACTGGGAACAGATGCTCTCAGGGAAGAGAACCACAGAAATGTGGAGATTGTTTAAGGAATGCATACTGCATGTTCTCGATATGTTTGTACCGAGCAGGCAGGGAAGATGCGGTCGAGTGAGGGAGCCATGATTCTCGAGAGAGGTTGAATGACTGGTTAAGAGGAAGAAGGAGGCTTATGTAATATTTAGGAAAAGAGGAACAGAAAATGCTCCAGAGGGATACAAGTTAGCCAGGAAGGAGCTGAAGAAAGAGTTGACGAGAGCTATAAGGGGTCATGAGAAAACCTTGGCAGATAGGCTTTTTACACATAGGTGCAGAACAAGAGAATGACTAGAGAAAGGGTAGAGCTGATCAAGGATTGTAAAGGGAATTTGTGCATGGAGCCTAAAGAGATAAGAGAGATCCTTAATGAATACTTTTCTTCGGTATTCACAACTGAGAGGGACCTAGTTGTAGAGGAGGTAGGCTAAGAGGAGGTTGATGTTAGTAAGGAAGATGTGCTAGGAATTCTGAGGAAGTTGAGAATAGATAAGTTCCCCAGGCCTGATGGATTTATCCAAGGATTCTATGGGAAGCGAGGGACGAGATCCCAGGGCTTTTGGTGATGATCTTTTCGTCCTCACTGTCCATGGGTGTAGTGCCATAAGATTGGAAAAAGGCAAATGTCATTCCTTTTTTAACGGAGTACAGTGTGTGTTAACAGGGTTAATTACACGGAGTGCAGTGTGTGTGTACAGGGTTAATTACACTGACTGCAGTGAGTGTGTACAGGGCTAATTACACGGAGTGCAGCGTGTGTGTACAGGGCTAATTACACGGAGGGCAGTGTGTGTGTCAGGGTTAACTACACGGAGGGCGGTGTGTGTGTACAGGGTTAATGACACGGAGTGCAGTGTGTGTGTACAGGGTTACTTACACCCAGGGTAGTGTGTCCATTCAGGGATAATTACATTGCGTGCAGTGTGTGTGTACAGGACTAATTACAGGGAGTGCAGTGTGTGTGTCAGGGTTAACTACACGGAGTGCAGTGTGTGTGTCAGAGTTAACTACACGGAGTGCAGTGTGTGTGTCAGGGTTAACTACACAGAGGGCGGTATGTGTATACAGGGTTAATGACACGGAGTGCAGTGTGTGTGTACAGGGTTAATTACACCCAGGGCAGTGTGTCCATTCAGGGATAATTACATGGGGTGCAGCGTGTATGTACAGGACTAATTGTATGGAGTGCAGTGTGTGTGTACACGTTTAATTGGGGTGGCACGGTGGCTCAGTGGTTAGCACTGCAGCCTCACAGCACCAGGGACCCGGGTTCGATTCCCACCTCAGGTGACTCTCTGTGTGGAGTTTGCACATTCTCCCTGTATCTGCTTGGGTTTCCTCCGGGTGCTGCGGTTTCCTCGCACAGTCCAAAGATGTGCAGGCTAGTTGGATCGGCCATGCTAAATTGCCCGTAGTGTTCAGGGGTGTCTGGGTTAATAGGGGGATGGGTCTGGGTGGGATGCTTCAAGGGGCAGTGTGGACTTGTTGGGCAGAAGGGCCTGTTTCCACACTGTGGGGAATCTAATCTAATCTAATTACACTGAGTGCAGTGTTTGTGTACAGGGTCACTTACATGATGTGCATTCTCTGTGTGTACAGAGTTAATTACTTGGAGTGCAGTTTGTGTGTACATGATTTTTTACATGGAGTGCAGTTTGAGTGTACAGGGTTAATTACATGGATTGCAGTGTGTGTGTACAGGAATAATTACACGGAATGTAGTGTGTGTGTACACGGTTACTTACACAATGTGCATTCTGTGTGTGTACAGGGTTAATTACATACAGTGCAGTGTGCCTGTACAGGGTTAATTACAGGGAGTGCAGTGTTTGTGTACAGGTTTAATTACATGGAGTGCAGTGTGTGTGTGCAGGGTTAATTACATGGAGTGCAGTGTGTGAGTACAGGGTTAATTACCTGGAGTTCAGTCTGTGTGTACAGGGTTACTTACACAGTGTGCATTCTGTGTGTGTACAGGGTAAATTACATCGAGTTCATGCTGTGCGTACAGGGCTAATTACACAGAGTGCAGTGTGTGTGTACAGAGTTAATGACACGGCGTGCAGTGTGTGTGTACAGGGTTAATGACACGGAGTGCAGTGTGTGTGTACAGGATTACTTACACACAGTGCAGTGTGAGTGTACAGGGTTAATTACACCAAGTGCAGTCTGTGTGTAGGGTTAACTACAGGGAGTGCAGTGTATGTGTTCCGGGTTAATTACATGGAGTACAGTCTGTGTGTACAGGGTTAATTACATGGAGCACAGTAGTGTGTGTGTACAGGGTTAACTACCACGGAATGTAGTATTTCTGTACAGGGTAAATTAAATGGAGTGATATGGGTGTGTAGAGGGTTAATTACACGGAGTGCGTTCTGTGTGTACAGCATTAATTACATGGTGTGCAGTGTTAATTACATGCAGTGCTGCGTCTGTGTGCAGGGCTAATTACACGGAGTGCATTGTGTTTGTACAGGTTTAATTACATTGAATGCAGTGTGTGGTTACAGGTTTAATTAGATTGGGTGCGGTGTTTTGTGCAGGGCTAATTACATGGAGTGCAGTCTGTGTGCACAGGGTTAGTTACAGGGAGTGCAGTGTGTGTCTATAGGGTTAATTACTTAGAGTGCAGTCTGTGCGTGTACAGGGATAATTACATGGCATGCAATGTCTGTGTACAGGGTTAATTACATGGACTGCAGTCTGTGTGTACAGGGTTAATTTCTTGGAGTGCAGTATTTTTGTAACGGGTTAATTACATGGGGTGCACTGTGTGTGTACAGGGCTAATTACAAGGGGTGTAGTTTGTGTGTACAGAGTTAATTACACAGAGTGCAGTCTGTGTGTACAGGGCTAATTACATACAGTGCAGTACGTGTGTGTGTGTAGGGTTAATTACACGCAGTGCTGTGTGTGTGTACAGGGCTAATTACACGGAGTGCAGTGTGTTTGTGCAGGTTTAATTATATTGCATGCAGTGTGTGGTTGCAGGTTTATTTAGACGGAGTGGACTCTGTGTGTGCAGGGTTAATTACATGGTGTGCAGTCTCTGTGTGTACAGGGTCCATTACATGGATTGCAGTGTGTATTTACAGGTTTAATTACTCGGAGTTCAGTGTGTGTGTGCAGGGTTAGTCAAATGGAGTGAAGAGTGTATGTGCAGGGTTAACTACACGAAGTGCAGTGTTTTTGTTCAAGGCTAATTATGTGGCGTGTTGTCTGGGTGTACAGGGTTAATTACATGGAATGCAGTCTGTGTGTACAGGTTTAATTACACGGGGTGTAGTGTATGCGTTCAGGGTTAACTACATGAAGTGCAGTGTTTTATGCAGGGCTATTTACATGGAGTGCAGTCTGTGTGTACAAGGTTAATTAAATGGAGTGTAGTGTGTGTGTACAGAGCTAATTACACAGAGTGAAGTGTGTGTGTTCATGGGTAACTACACAGAGTGCAGTGTTTTTGTGCCGCGCTAATTACATGGAGTGATATGTATATGTAGAGAATTAATTATAGTTTATACAGGTTTAATTACATTGAATGCAGTGTGTGGTTACAGGTTTAATTAGACAGGGTGCAATGCTTTTGCGCAGGGCTAATTACATGGAGTGCAGTCTGTGTGTACTGGGTTGGTTACAGGGAGTGCAGTGTGTGTCTATAGGGTTAATTAGATGGAGCGCAGTGTGTATGTACAGGGTTAATTACATGGCGTGCACTGTGTGTGTACAGAGTCAATTACACAGACTGCAGTGTGTTTGTACAAGATTAATTACTTGGAGTGCAGTCTGTGCATGTACAGGGTTAATTATATGGCATGCAGTCTGTGTGCACAGGGTTAATTACACAGAATGGAGTCTGTGTGTACAGGATTAATTACACAGAGTGCACTATGTCCGAATCAGAAACAGGAATTGCCTGGAAAGGTCCAACATGTGTGGAGAGGAATCAGAGTTAACCTTTTGGGTCCAATGACCCTTTCTCAGAACCCAGTGTGTGTGCAGTGTATCTGGATGGGTTATACAGAAAGAGTTTACTCAAGTTTTTTTCATGTAAAGAAGAGTAATGTCCAGTATTCACGCAGCAAGTTCTTACAGGGAGCAACGTAATAATAACCAGGCAATCTGATTTCCTTTTGATTAAGGGATAAATTTTGACCAGTGCAAATGAAGAACATGCCCACTCCTCAATATGGTGCCATAGGGTGTCTCGTGTCCTATTGAGAAAGCAATTGGGCCTAGACTTTCATCAACAAACAGGTGATCGAACAAATGCAGCATTCATGAAAATCGCCACCTGGTATCAGACTGGATTAAGTGTCCAAGTCTGCAGAGAAGGAACAAAAACAGAGATTACTGGTAAAGCTCAGCAAGTGTGGTGGCACCTGTGAAGAATAAAATCACCATTAACGTTTCAGGTTCCGAGGAAGGGTCACCGGACCTGAAACGTTAACTCTGCTGCTGGACCTGCCGAGCTTTTCCAGCAACTTGTGTTTTTTTCCTGATTGACAACATCCACAGTCCTTTCGCTTTCTGCTGAGAAGAAATTAAATCAGTGACCTTTAGACTCAGTGCACAATGTAACTACCTCATGAGAACCATGACTGACACCAAAGATAATCATTGGAAGAGAATGATTACTTGGATCGTTTGGGTAGTTGTACTCATAGTCATACTCCTCACCGTCCACAACCCTGAACCCTTCCCCTGCTGTTCCAGACCTGTTCAGATAATGTGTAGGATTGGGATGGATAAACTGAGATCACAGCAGCGTATTACATGATGGTAGAAAGGGAAATGAGCCATTAGCACCAATGAGATATCAGGGGAGTGCAGCACCCTCAACATTTCTAGCTGTTGCTTTTCAGAAGCAATTTGCTGTGGGAATCAAGCTCTTGGCTTCCAACAGCAGTTTGCAATAGGAATGCTCATAGATCCAGCCCTTGATTTCCTGGAGGAATCTCAGAGAAATCTATAAAATTCTGAAAGGACTGACATGGTAGATGCAGAAAGGACGTTCCTGATGGCAGAAGAGTCCAGAACCAGGGGATGATTAAAGAGACCAGGTGGGACATTTACGACTGAAATGAGGAGACATTTCTTTACCCAGATGGTAGTGCATGTGTGGAATTCTCTACCACAGAGAGAAATTAATTCTGCAATGTTGTATGGTTTCAAGAAGGAGTTAGATAGAACACTTGGGCTAAAGTGTTCATAGGAGCTGGGGGAAAGGCTGGAACAGGCTGTGGAGTTGCATGACCAGCCATGATCATAATGTATGGCAGAACAGGCCAGAAGGGCAGAATAGCCTCCTCCTGCTACATTTTCTGTACTTCCATGTTTCCATAAGATGTGGACAGTAACAGGGGAGAGAGGGAGGTTGTGAAGGGGGGAAGGGATGCTGTATGGGGGAGGCAGGTAGTAGTGAGGAGCAGGGAGTCTGTGATGGAGGGAGGAGGAAGACGTTGTGGTCCCTTCTCCCCATCTGCCCAGAATAATTTTCCCCTTAACCACATCACCAGACTCCATCATTACCCAATTCTCTGCCCCACTTCATCTCTCAATTCCCCCTCATTCTCCCTCATCCTCATTCCGCTCAATGAAACTCCATTTCCGTTCTTTGCTGCTTTTCTGCAAATATGCAGCTCCTTTGCACATGTCATTGGAATTCTACTTGATGATGTCAGGCCTGCCTGAAAATGTATGGAATGAGTCTGCGTAAAATCTGTGCAATGTTCTGGAATTCTGTGTGCACATATTGCCAATGTCAGAATACACCGGCTAATCTATTTGTTTTTGTAATCACTTGCTGCATCTGCAATGAGTGTAGTAATGTTTTACAGTTCAAGCACAAAGATGCCCAGAACCCTCTGCTTCTCAGAGCTCCAGTTATAGTTGAATTTGGTGTTTTTTTAACAGCCTGAAATGTTTCATTGATGTGGCACACCTTGTGAAAGAGCAGAGGAGAAAATGGGAGTGAGACTTTGGGGAGATTTGAACATATCTCACACTTGAAATGTTAGAGGCCATAGCAAGGGGCCAAATAGCTTACTCTGGCTCCAGATTCTGAGATGAGAATATCCTAAGAGGTACTACACAGATGTGTCAGTCTTGCTCATGGGGAAACCGGTGACTTGTTTGCATTTGGTGTTTGAAGCAAGCACATTGGCTGCTCAATAAAGTGACAAGATTTTTCCAAAAATGTCAGCAGGGACCACCTCTCTGCAGGGGTCAGCAAGGCTGCAGGCACTTAATTACTCCAAGGGATTTCTTGTAAATCAGTGGTTTAGCACAAACATCAGCTTCCACCTTTCCCTTCTGGAGCCTTTCCCTGTCCACAAGCCAATCCCCCATTCGGGGAGAACCCAGTTTCAGTTTGTTATAAAGAAACGCACCAACAACTACCCAAACGATCCAATTAATAAACACAGAGCAGGGGCAATAGGAACAGAAATATCAAAAAAAGGAGGAAATAACAAGTGGTGACTAAGTAAAAATGGCTTTGGAAGGGGAGGTATTGCATTCCAGCCCCTGTGGTGCCCATCTATGTCAAAAAGCTGCTAGTGGACACTGCATACTCCCCCTCCAAGGAGATCCAGGCACACATGTAACCGCAGAACTGGGACAGGTAATCAAGATTGTGACCTAAAGAACACCCTTTGCAATGAGTAAACCCATCAGCAAATTTACCAAATGCTCAGTGAACAAATTACAAACGCTGCACACTCAGAGCCAGCCCTTTTTGTTTATAAAATAAACCCAATACCAATTTATCAATTCTCCCAATGAACAAACAAAGCAGTGAAGTAGCCAGCTGTCCTTTAATTGACCTGTTCAGACGTGAGAAAAAATGTTATTAGGCAGCAAGTTTTTGCAATCTGAAAGACAATGCCTGAAAAGACAGTGAATGAAATTTCAATAATAGTCAAAGGAGATTTGGACAAATACTTTGGAGAACGAGGTGGAGGATGAAATTAATTAGATAACTTTTTTCAAAGAGCCAGAATGGTCACAATAGATCAGATGGCCTTCTTCTCTGCTGCATCATCCTTTGACTGAAATGGTACAGAATTTGGATAGCAGTAAATTGATAATATTTAGGAGCCTATGCATGCTTGATAACAGCATGGACATAAGGGGGTCGTATTGAAGGAGGATGTTAACACTTTATTCCCTGTTTAGACTAGACAATTCTGAGGATTTTTTTTGCTTAAGTTTATTCATACATATAAGGGAACTGTACGCATCACAAGATGGTATACAGCTTACAAAATCAAAGGCTTTATACTATTGTTGTCAATAAAAATATTCCAATCAGAAATGAGGTGAGATGTGCCATTAAAAAAAGTACTTGTAACAATTATGGCATCTCAATTGTATCTACTAAGAATGTCTTCAACCTGCTCGTCAATAGCAGAAAAGATGGAACAAGATGATGTCGACATTGATATGGGTTTCGTAGATTTGTTGTTCGATTCTTGACATAAGCCATGTCACTCAGACCTCGATAAGATTGCAACCAATATGTTTATTGTGCCCCATGCAAGTTGCACAAAATTGAGAATCGTTTTGCAATGATACCTGCCAGATCATGCGTCTTAACCCGAGAAGGAAAGGAAGACTTGCATTTATTAGGCACTTTTCATAATCTCCGGTCTTATAAAGCACAATAATGTCAATAACAGACCAATTATTTTCAATGTTTCAACATTTTCTTGCATTTAATGAAAAATAGTCATTGAAATCATTTGCATTTTCATTAATTTGTTCAGAAGTGTTTTACTTTGGTTTGATTTTTGTTTCTGTATACAGTATATGTTCACCTATGTATATTGTTAATATATAAAATCTACACACCATGAGAAGAGTTGAGAGGGTGAGTGTTTGGGAGTTCATAGAATCTCACAAGATGTTGCAGATGAATCTCCACTAGGAATAGTCAGCACGGTTTTGTGAAGGGAAGGTCGTGCCTCACAAACCTTATTGACCTCTTTGAGAAGGTGACCAAACAGGTAGATGAGAGTAAACTAGTTGATGTGGTGTATATGGATTTAAGCAAGGCGTTCGATAAGGTTCCCCACAATAGGCTATTGTACAAAATGTGGAGGAATGGAACTGGGGGAGATATAGCAGTTTGGATCGGAAAATGGCTTGCTGAAAGAAGACAGAGGGTGGTAGATGATGGGAAATGTTCATCCTGGAGACCAGTTACTAGTGGTGTACCGCAAGGGTCGGTGTTGGGTACACTGCTGGTCATCATTTTTATAAATGACCTGGATGAGGGCGTAGAAGGGTGGGTTAGTAAATTTGCAGATGACACTAAGGTCGGTGGAGTTGTGGATAGTGATGAAGGATGCTGTAGGTTGCAGAGAGACATAGATAAGCTGCACAGCTGGGCTGAGAGGTGGCAAATGGAGTTTAATGCAGACTAGTGTGAGGCGATGCACTTTGGTAGGAGTAACCAGAAGGCAAAGTACAGGGCTAATGGTAAGATTCTTAGTAGTGTAGATGTGCAGAGAGATCTCGGTGTCCATGTACAGAGATCCTTGAAAGTTGCTACCCAGGTTGACAGGGCTGTTAAGAAGGCATACAGTGTTTTAGCTTTTATTAATAGAGGGATCAAGTTCCGGAACCAAGAGGTTATGGTGAAGCTGTACAAAACTCTGGTGCGGCCGCACTTGGAGTATTGCGTACAGTTCTGGTCACCACATTATAAGAAGGATGTGGAAGCTTTGGAAAGGGTGCAGAGGAGATTTACTAGGATATTGCCTGGTATGGAGGGAAGGTCTTATGAGGAAAGGCTGTGGGACTTGAGGTTATTTTCATTAGCGAGAAGAAGGTTGAGAAGTGACTTAATTGAAACATATAAAATAATCAGAGGGTTAGACAGGGTGGATAGGGATAGCCTTTTTCCTAGGATGGTGACGGCGAGCGCGAGGGGGGCATAGCTTTAAATTGAGGGGTGAAAGATATAGGACAGATGTCAGAGGTAGTTTCTTTATTCAGAGAGTAATAAGGGAATGGAATGCTTTGCCTGCAATGGTAGTAGATTCGCCAACTTTAGGTATATTTAAGTCGTCATTGGATAAGCATATGGACGTACATGGAATAGTGTAGGTTAGATGGGCTTGAGATCGGTATGACAGGTCGGCACAACATCGAGGGCCGAAGCGCCTGTACTGTGCTGTAATGTTCTATGCTCTTTGTTATGTTCATGCTCAATAACAATCAGCAAGGTATGTCAGTGGGACCAGTTTCACATCCGGACAATATAGCTGCTCCTCAAAAATGCATTGCAAGCTAAATTAAACAAAAAAAACTGAAGAATTAATTAAATCTTTCCTTTCTCCTTTAGACATTTTTGAGTTGGAGCTGAATGACAAGGTGCAAAATGCTACTGAGAGAATGCAAATGCCCAAAATAGAATTCCAGGATGTACAGATAAAGGATTACAGTAAGTATCTGCACACTCTGATCATTGCTAATCAGTAATGGCTCTGCCTATCAATATCCTAGTAACCTGAGATATTAATCGGAAAGGTTTTTTATTGGATTTTGCATGCCTATAGTTTCTGCTGGCCACTCGATGTAAAATGCCCAATAAAATATTTATGTCTAACTATTTTGCACCTCAGACATCCAGTCAGAAAAATACCGTAAGACCATAAGACATAGGAGTGGAAGTAAAGCCATTTGGCCCATCGAGTCCACTCCGCCATTAAATCATGGCTGATGGGCATTTCAACTCCACTTACCCGCACTCTCCCCATAGCCCTTAATTCCTTGCGAGATTAAGAAATTGTCAGTCTCTACCTTGAAGACATTTAACATCCCAGCCTCCACTGCGCTCTGTGGCAATGAATTCCACAAGCCCACCACTCTCTGGCTCAAGAAATGTCTCCTCATTTCCGTTTTAAATTTACCCCCTCTAATTCTAAGGCTGTGCCCACGGGTCCTAGTCTCCCCACCTAACGGAAACAACCTCCCAGCGTCCACACTTTCTAAGCCATTCATTATCTTGTAAGTTTCTATTAGATCTCCCCTCAACCTTCTAAACTCTAATGAATACACTCCCAGGCTCCTCAGCCGTTCTTCATATGTTAGGCCTACCATTCCAGGGATCATCCATGTGAATCTCCGCTGGACACGCTCCAGCACCAGTATGTCCTTCCTGAGGTGTGGGGCCCAAAATTGGACACAGTATTCCAAATGGGGCCTAACTAGTGCTTTATAAAGTCTCAAAAGCACATCGTTGCTTTTATATTCCAACCCTCTTGAGATAAGTGACAACATTACATTCGCTTTCTTAATCACGGATTCAACCTGCAAGTTAGCCTCTAGAGAATCCTGGACTAGCACTCCCAGATCCCTTTGTACTTCGGCTTTATACATTTTCTCACCATTTAGAAAATAGTCCATGCCTGTATTCTTTTTTCCAAAGTGCAAAACCACACATTTGCTCAGGTTGAATTTCATCGCCATTTCCTGGACCACTCTCCGAAACTGTCCAAATCTTTCTGCAGCCTCCCCACCTCCTCAGTGCTACCTGCCTGTCCACCTAACTTCGTATCATCGGCAAACTTTGCCGGAATGCCCCCAGTCCCTTCATCCAGATCATTAATATATAAAGTGAACAGCTGCGGCCCCAACACTGAACCCTGTGGGACACCACTTGTCACCGGTTGCCATTCCAAAAAAGAGCCTTTTATCCCAACTCTCTGCCTTCTGTCAGACAGCCAATCCTCAATCTAAGCCAGTAGCTCACCTTGAACACCGTGGACCCTCACCTTACTCCAGCATCCTGAGAGGCACCTCTTGGAAATCTAGATAGATAACATCCACTGGGTTTCCCTGGTCTAACCTACCTCTTCAAAGAACTCTAACAGGTTTGTCAGGTACTAAATCCATGCTGACTTGTTCTAATCCAACCCTGCACTTCCAAGAATTTTGAAATCTCATCCTTAACAATGGATTCTAGAATGTTACCAACAACCGAGGTTGGGCTAATCGGCCTATAATTTTCCATCTTTTGTCTTCATCCTTTCTTAAACCAGGAGGTTACAACAGCAATTTTCCAATCATCTGGGACTTTCCCTGACTCCAGTGACTTTTGAAAGATCACAGCCAACACCTCCACTATTTCCTCAGCCACCTCCCTCAGAACTCGAGGATGTAGCCCATCGGGGCCAGGAGATTTATCAATTTTTAGACCTTTTAGCTTTTCTAGCACTTTCTCTTTTGTAATGCCTACCGTACTCAACTCTGCCCCCTGACTCTCCCTGTAAAGACTGACGCAAAGTACTTATTAAGTTCTTCAGCTATTTCCTTATCTCCCATCACTGGCCTTCCAGCTTCAATTTGGAGCGACCCAATGCCTACATATGCCTCTCATTTGTTTCTTATGTATTGAAAGAAGCTTTTACTATCATTTCTAATATTACTAGCTAGCCTACCTTCATATTTGATCCTCTCCTTCCTTATTGCTCTCTTTGTTATCCTCTGTCTGTTTTTGTAGACTTCCCAATCTTCTGATTTCCCAGTGTTCTGGGCCACTTTATCAGCTGTCTCTTTTTCTTTGATACATTTCCTGACGTCCTTTGTTAGCCATGGCTGTCTAATCCCACCCCGGATAATCTTTCTTTTCTTTGGGATGAACCTTTGTACTGTGTCCTCAGTTACATCCAGAAACTCCTGCCATTGTTGCTCTACTGTCTTCCCCGCTAGGCTCTGCTTCCAGTCGATTTTCATCAGTTCCTCTCTCATGCCCATGTAATTACCTTTATTTTACTGTAATGCCATTACATTACAACCGATTTTGCCTTCTCTCTTTCAAACTGCAGACTGAACTCTACCATATTATGATTGCTGCCTCCTAAGTGTTCCCTTGCTTTAAGACCTTTTATAAAGTCTGGCTCATTACATAGCACTAAGTCCAGAATAGCCTGTTCCCTGGTGGGCTCCATCACAAGCTGTTCCAAAAAGCCATCCTGCAAACATTCCGTGAATTCCCTTTCTTTGGATCCACCGGCAACATTATTCACCCAATCCACCTGCATATTGAAGTCCCCCATGATCACCGCGACCTTGCCTTTCAAACATGCCCTATTTATTTCCCAGTGCATCTTGCGCCCCTGGTCCTGATTACTGTTAGGAGGTCTGTACCTAACTCCCATTATGTGTTTTTTTGCCTTTGTGGTTCCTCAACTCCACCCACACAGACTCCACATCATCTGACCTTATGTCATTCAGTGCCATAGATTTAATTTCATTCTTAACTAACAGGGCAACACCGCCTCCTCTGCCCACCTCCCTGTCTTTTTGCTAAGTGGTAAATCCTTGGATGTTTAACTGCCAGTCCTGAACCCCCTGCAACCACATCTCTGTGATGCCTACCACATCATAATCATTCAAGAGGATTTGTGCTGTTAATTCATCGACTTTGTTGCGAATACTACGAGCATTTAGGTAAAGTGCCTTAATGCTATCTTTCTTATCATTGTTTGAGAGATTGGAAATCCTAAGATGTCTTAAGCTATCCTTCCTTTTTGCTGCATTCCTAGTCTGCCTCGAGCTTAAACCCACCTGTACACATGCTATCCTGTCGCTTATCTTTCCATTTAACTCCATACTCCCCGTCTCTTTCGCTTTCCCTTCCCCCCGACTCAGAAGTTTGAAGTCCTACTGACCACCCTATTTATCCTTTTCGCTAGAACACTGGTTCTAGATCAGTTCAGGTGGGGACCGTCCCAACGGTACAGATCCCCCCGGTTCCAAAACTGATGCCAATGCCCCATGAAATGGAATCCCTCTTTCCCACACCAATCCCTTAGCCACGTGTTTACTTCCCTAACTTTCTTATCCCTATACCAATTCGCACATGGCTTGGGCAGTAATCTGAAGATTATGACCCTTGAGGACCTGTACTTCAATTTCTTCCCTCGTGCTTGATAATCCCTGATCAGGTCCTCTACCCGAGCTGTGCCCATGTTGTTAGTCCCAACATGGACCACAACAACTGGATCCTCCCCCTCCCGCTCCAATATCCGTTCAAGCCGGCCGGAGATGTCCCGCACCCTGGCACCGGGCAGGCAACACACCATGCAGGACTCCCGATCCGGCTTGCATAGGATACTATCTGTCCCCCTAATTGTTGAATCCCCTATAACAACTACCTGTCTTTTTGCTCCCCCTTCTTGAATGGCCTTCTGCACCATGGTGCCGTGGTCAGCTGGCTCATCCTGTCCACAGTCCTTTTCCTCATCCGTACAGGGAGCAAGAATCTCATACCTGTTGGTCAAGGTCAAAGGCTGAGGCTCCGGCACTCCTGAACTCAGATTCCCCCGACCTGCCTCACTTATAGTCACACCCTGTCGTCCCTGAACACTTATTGAATTTGAACTAATCTTTCGGGTGTGACTGCCTCCTGAAACAAAGTGTCCAGGTAACTCTCCCCCTCCCAGGTGTGCCACCGAGTTTGAAGCTCAGATTCCAGATCAGCGATTCTGATCCAGAGTTCTTCCAGCAACCAACATTTGCTGCAGATGTGGTCGCTGCCGTTCACAATGGGATCAGCCAGCTCCCACATCATACAGCTACAGCACATCACCTGTCCAGCCATTACTACTGATTTAATTAACTTTTGCAATTTATATATTAAATAATTTCTAGTACTTCTCTGCTGCAGTTTTATTCAATTAACTATTAAACTTTTAACCAATCGCACGATACACAAGAAATATAAATTGAAAAGCCTTACCTTAACAACACACGAGAGGCCCTCTTGGTTAGAGCTCCCACTCTTTAGAACATAGAACATAGAACATAGAACAGTACAGCACAGAACAGGCCCTTCAGCCCACAATGTTGTGCCGACCATTGATCCTCATGGATGCACCCTCAAATTTCTGTGACCATATGCATGTCCAGCAGTCTCTTAAATGACCCCAATGACCTTGCTTCCACAACTGCTGCTGGAACAGAAATGGAGGGCTCCGCCAATCGGGGTAAGTTTGTTAAACCTTAAAGCGGTGACTCACCCACCTGTAGGCCCCTGATCGATGCCCCCGCACTTCCTGCTGCGAGTCTGTGGACTCTTAATTAGGTTAGAGGAGGAAGGTGGGAGGGAGGCCCTACTGTGTAGGACCTGGGGCTTCGAGGTAAGTGCTTAAACAGCAATCACTTACCTTCCCAACAGCCTGTCTGCTCGGACCTCACTTCCACCCAGCTCCCGCCGCTCTCTGCTGAAAAAACACCCCTCCACAACTACGAGAATAAAATGTGAGGCTGGATGAACACAGCAGGCCCAGCAGCATCTCAGGAGCACAAAAGCTGACGTTTCGGGCCTAGACCCTTCATCAGAGAGGGGGATGGGGTGAGGGTTCTGGAATAGATAGGGAGAGAGGGGGAGGTGGACCGAAGATGGAGAGAAAAGAAGGTAGGTGGAGAGGAGAGTATAGGTGGGGAGGTAGGGAGGGGATAGTTCAGCCCAGGGAAGACGAACAGGTCAAGGAGGCAGGATGAGGTTAGTACATAGGAGATGGAGGTGTGGCTTGGGGTGGGAGGAAGGGATGGGTGAGAGGAAGAACAGGTTAGGGAAGCAAAGACAGGCTGGGCTGGACCTCCAAACTACTCTCTGTTCTCCGTGGCCAAGCCAGTTTTGTATCCATCTTTATTTTCTCGACCAGCCTACCATGAATAACATTGTCAAATTCTTTAGTAAAGCCTAAGTAGACAACATGCACTCCCCTATCCTCATCTTCATCATTTCCTCAAACAACTCAAATTCGTGAGACAAGACCTCCCCCACACAAAGTCATGCTATTTGCAATAAGTCCATTTATCCCAAATGCGAGTAAATCTTGTCCCTAAGAATCTTCTCCAGCAATTTCCCAATCACTGATCTACGGCTCAGTGGCCTATAATTTTTAAATTATCCCTGGTGCCCTTTGCAAACAAAGGAATAGCACGAGCTATTCTACTGTCATCTGGGACCTTGTCTGAGACCAACAAGAAGCAGAGATATCAGTTAAGCTCCCAGGTATTTTTCCCTCACCTCCCAAAATATCCTGGGATAGATTCCATTAGCTGATGGGGACTTGTCTACCTTAGCGTTTTTTAAGGTATCAAATTCTGCCTCCTCTTGAATATTGACATGCCTTAGAGTATCAGCAATCTGCTCTCTCATCTTACTGTGTTCCAATGTCTTTCTCCTTGATGAATACCAATACAAACTACTCAATAAGGACTTCACCCTTTTCCTCTGGTTCCATGGACAAATTCCATCCTTTGCCCTTGAGTGAACCAGCCTTTTTCCTGGCTACCCTCTTGCTCCTAATGTAAAGAACAAAGAAAGAACTAAGAAAATTACTGCACAGGAACAGGCCCTTCAGCCCTCCAAGCCTGTGCCGATCCAGATCCTCTGTCTAAACCAGTCACCTATTTTAAAAGGATCTGTATCCGTCTGCTCCCTGCCCATTGATGTATCTGTCTAGATACAGCTTAAATGATGCTGTCACACCCGCCTCTACCACCTCCACTGACAATGCATTCCAGGTACCCACCACCCTCTGCGTAAAGAACTTTCCACGCATATCTCCCCTAAACATTTCTCCTCTCACCTTGAAATCATGACCCCCAGTAACTGAGTCCCCCACTCTGGGAAAAAACTTCCTGCTACTCACCTTGACTATTCTTCTCATGATTGTAGACATCAATAAAGCCCCCCTTCAACCTCTGTCTTTCTAATATAAATAATCTTAATTTATTCAACTTCTCTTCATAGCCAGTGCCCTCCATACCAGGCAATATCCTGGTGAACCTCCTCTGTACCCTTGTCAAAACATCCCCATCCTTTTGGTAATGTGGCAACCAGAACTATATGCAGTATTCCAAATGTGGTCGAACCAAAGTCTTATACAACTGCAACATGACCTGCCAACTCTTGTACTCAATACCCCGACTGATGAATGAAAGCATGCCATATGCCTTCTTGACCACTTTATCAACCTGCGTTGCCACCTTCAGGGTACAATGGACCTGAACACCCAGACCTCTCAGTGCATCAATTTTCCCCAGGGCTTTTCCACTTACCGTATAGTTCGCACTTGAATTGGATCTTCCAAAATGCGTTACCTTGCATTTTCCCGGATTGAACTCCATCTGCCATTTCTCCGCCCAACCCTCCAATCTATCTATATTCTGCTGCATTTTCCAACAGACCAGCAATGAGCAATCCTGAGATTACTACATCTGAGGTCCTATTTTTTAACTTGGCTCCTAACTCCCTAAATCCTGTTTTTTACCTATTTCATTGGTGCCTATATGAACCATGACAGCTGGCTGTTCATCCTCCCCGTTCAGAATGTTCTGCAGTCGATCTGAGACATCCCTGACCCATGCACCTGGGAGGCAACTTACCATTCGGGAGTCTTGTTTTCAAGCACAGAACCACCTATCTACTCCCATTACAATCAAATCCCGTATGACTGTAGCCCTTCCACTCTTTTTCCCACCCTTCTGTACAGCAGAGTCAGCCACAGTGCCATGAATCTGGCTACTGCTGCCTTCCCCAAAACGGAATACCTGTTTTGGAGGGAGATGACTGCAGTGGATGTCTGCACTGCCTTCCTGCTTTTTTTCTGCCTTTTGCTCACCCATTCCCTTTCTCCCTCAGCAATCCTAATCTACAATGTGACCAATTTGCTAAACGAATGACTTCCTCAGCATTGCGGATGCTCCAAAGTAAGTCCATCCGCAGCTCCAGAGCCGTCTAACAAGAGCTGCAGCTGGACACTCTTCCTGCACGTGTTGGAGTCAGGGGCATCAGCCGTGTCCCTGAGTTCCCACATTGAGCAAGAGGAGCATAATGTGGGCCTGGGATCTCCTGCCCATTTTTACTCTTAAACTTAGCTTAGTCCTACTATAATATCAAATAATAAATAAATGAAATGAAAAAATGTTACCATTCACTCTACTTACCAGCACACAATAAAAACAAATGAAGAAAAGCCTTAACTTATCAACACACCACCGAGTCTTTTTTTTGGTTAGAGGAGGAGAGCGGGTGGGAGACACTACACGTGTGGTGTCCCAGGTTTAGCCACTGCCCAAATTTATCATTTCACTGACTTTCCCAGAGTGCAATTTGACCGCTCCCACTCAGCTCTGCTACCAAAATGAAGAACTCACCTTCCCGGCAGCCCCCGGCCCTCCGTCTCACCATTCCTGCTTCCGCTGCAAAAATGGAGGCCACTGATTCCACAAGATAAGTCTTTTAAAGTGAAAAGCTCACCTTCCAGGCAGTCCCCTCGCACCACTGAACAAATGGGGCCATACTGAACATACACAATGGCTTGGGATTTTCCTTAATCCTAGTTGCCTAGGGCACTTCACGGTCCCTTTTAGCCTTTCTAATTGCCCATCCCTAATTGCCCAGAGGGCAGTTGAGATTCCACCACATTACTGTGGGCCTGAAATCACATGTAGGTCAGGCCAGGTAAGGATGGCAGTTTCCTTTCCTTAGTGGGACATTAGTGAACCAGATGGGTTTTTCCAGACAATCGACAATGGATTCATGGTCATCGTTAGATTCTTAATTCCAGATATTTTTATAGAATTCAAGTTCCGCCATCTCCCGTGGTGGGATTTGAACCCAGTCCCCAGGACATTATCTGGGCGTCTGGATTAACAGTCCAGCGACAATACCACTAAGCCATCGTCTCCGCATCCCTTTCTGTCACGGTCCCCCACCCTTTTACATCCCTCTCTATCGCACCTGAGTTATCTAATTCCTGGAACATTGAGCTGCCAGTTCTGCCCCTCTCGCAACCAAGTTTCTGTAATGATTACAGCATCATAGTTCCGTGGATAACCCAGACTCTAAGCTCATCTGCTTTACCTGTTATGTTACTTACATAGAAATCAGTGCATTTCAGACTGTCAGTCCTACCATATTCATTAACCTGGCCCTGCCTGTTTTTCCTCCTAGAAATACTTGACTTAATCTCACTCAGTGCACATGCTGACCTACGGCTCTGGTTCACCATTGTACGTCACCACCTTCTCAGTCACATTGAGCGAACCGACTTCTCCCAGAATCCTCCTCAGCCACTTCTCGCTGCCAGCCTCTGTTAGATGCTCTTCCTCCTGTCGAGCACCGGGTCCTCTGCAGTCACCTTCTCAATCAACGTGAGAGACATGACTTCTCCCAGAATCCCCCTCAGTTGCTTCTCACTGCCACCCACTGTTCAATTTTCAATTCCTCCCAACTAAAACACATTCCAGAGGGGAAGAAAGATTATCAGAGGGGAAAAATCACCTATGGCAAAGCAAGAAAGTTAGACATAATGTAAAGCAGAAACTAAGGGATACCATATAACCATCCTTGGCTAAAACATGGACAAAAGAACTGAATTCCAGAGGTGAGGTGAGAGTGACAGCCCTTGACATCAAGGCTGCATTTAACCAAGTTTGGCCACAAGGTGCCTGAGACAAACTGGAATCAATGGCTATCAACAACAAATTTTCCACTAGATGGAGTCATACCTGGCAATTAGGAAGATGATTGTGATTGTTGGTTAGTCATCTCAGCTCCAGGACGTCTCTGCAGGAGTTCCTCAAGGTAGTGTCCTAGGCCCAACCACCTTCAGCCACTTCATCAATGACAATCCTTCCATCATAAAGCCAACTAACATTCAGGCCACACAAATGCCAATCGTTAGCCATCTCCAATAAGAAACAATCTTACCATTTCCCCTTGATAGTAACTGGTGTTACCATCTCAAGTTTCCGCTCTCCCCCACCCCAATATCAAGATCCTGGGGGTTATCATTGACCAGAAACCCAACTGGATACACCACACATAAACACAGTGGCTACAGGAGCAGGTCAGAGGTGAGGAAGTCCATGGTGTGTACCTCACCTCCTGACTTCCCAAAGCCTATCCACTATCTGTAAGTCAGGTGTGAGATGGAATTGTCTCCACTTGCCTGGATGAATGCAGCTCCAACAATACTCCAGAAGCTTGATACAATCCAGGACAAAGCAGCCTGTTTGATTGGTATGACATCAGAGAACATCCATTCCCACCACTACTGATGCTTGGTAGCAGCACTGTGCGCCATCTGTAAGATGCACTGCATAAGTTCATCAAAGATCCTCAAGCAGCACCTTCCTAAGCCACAACCATTTCCATCGAGAAGGACAAGGGCGGCAGGGTACTCCACCACGTATAAGTTTCCCTCCAAGCCACTCACCATCCCGACTTGGAAATCTATCACTGTTTCTTCACTGTTGCTGTGCCAAAATCCTGGAATTCACTTTCATATGACATTGTGGGTCAACCCACTGGACTGGGGCTCCAGTGGTTCAAAAAGGCAGCTCACAAAAGTCTGGTGCAGCCACATATGGAGTATTGCATACAGTTCTGGTCGCCGCATTATAGGGAGGATGTGGAAGCATTGGAAAGGGTGCAGAGGAGATTTACCAGGATATTGCCTGGTATGGAGGGAAGGTCTTATGAGGAAAGGCTGAGGGACTTGAGGCTGTTTTTGTTAGAGAGAAGAAGGTTAAGAGGTGACTTAATAGAGACATACAAGATGATCAGAGGATTAGATAGGGTGAGCAGTGAGAGCCTTTTTCCTCTGGTGACAATGGCCAGTTGGAGAGGACATAGCTTTACATTGAGGGGTGATAGATAAAGGGCAGATGTCAGAGGTACATTCTTTACTCAAAGAATAGTAAGGACGTGGAATGCCCTGCCTGCAACAGTAGTAGACTCACCAAGTTTAAGGGCATTTAAATGATCATTGGGAAAAAAGCATATGGATGATAATGGAATAGTGTAGGTTAGATGGGCTTCAGATTGGTTTCACAGTTCGGTGCAACATCAAGGGCTGAAGGGCCTGTACTGCGCTGTAGTGTTCTATGTTCTATGTTCTCAAGGGCAACTAGAGACAGGCAATAAATGCAGCCAGTGACAGCCACCTCACATGAATGAGTGAATAAAAAAATTGCAAAGGCCAGCGGCAGGCTGGAATATTGAGAAACTTTTAAAGATCAACAGAGGGTTTCTAGAAATGTAATAAAAACCGCAAAAGTAAATTGTGAAAGAAAATTAGTGCAAGCTATAGAAACAGATAGCAAAATCTTCTGTAAGTGTATGAAAGGAAAGAGAGTAGCTAAGGTAAAATCTGTTGTTGGTCATAAGGACAGGTATAGACCATTCTGCCCCTCAAGCTTGTTCTACCATTTAATGATACCATGACTGATCTGCAGTCAAACACCCATCTGCTTGCCTTTGGCCCATATCCTTTATACATTTGCTTCACAAAAATGTATCTGTCTCAGATTTTAAATTAACAACTGCTTCAGTATCCACTGGTCCATTGAAGAATAAGGCTGTGGAGTTTATATTGCGCAATACAGACATGAAGAGACTTGAGATATGTATTTTGCCTCAGTTTTCACAGTGGACAATAGGAGTGCCATCCCAATGATAACAGGGAATGCAAAGGTTATGGAAAGTGAAGCAGTCATCATACTAGGCAAAATGTATCGAGCAAACAATTAGGATTGAAGGCAGACAAGTCCCCAGAGCCCAATGGCCTACATTCTCGGATGTCAAAGGAAATAGCAGAGCACATAGTGGATGCAATGGCTATAACACTCCAAAATTCCTTGAATGCAGGAACTGTTCCAATGGATTGGAAAAATGTTAAAATTCAAAAAGGGACAGAGGTAGAAAGTAGGAAACTATAAACCAGTTAGTTTAACATCTGTCCTTAAGAAATTATTAGAAGTTAAGGAAGTCACAACAAGATATTTGGAAAGTCGAAACATGACCCTTTGGGGTCAGTATGGTTTTATGAAGAGTAAATCATGTTTGATTATTTTGCTGGAGAGCTGTGGATGCCAACACATTGAGTAAATTTAAGAAGGGAATAGACATATTTTTAATTATTAACAAGTGGAAGGGTTATGGAGAATGGATGGGAAAGCGAAGTGAGATCAGCCATGATCGTATTGAATGCTCGAGCAGGCTCAAGGGGCCGAATGGATTATTTTTGCTCCAGTTGATATATTCTTATGGTTATATGAAAGACTTTTGTTGTCATAGAGATGTAGAGCAGACAGGCAGACCCTTCAGTCCTACTCATCCATGGCGGCTAGATATCATAAATTAATCCAGTCCCATTTGCCAGATTTGGCCTCTATCCCTCTAAACCCTTCCTATTCATGTACCCATCCAGATACCTTTTAAATGTTGTAATTATACCAGCCTCCTGGTAGCTTCTTCTGGCAGCTCATTCCATACACACACCACCCACTGCATGGAAATTGCCCCTTAGGTCCCTTGTAAATCTTTCCCCTCTGATCTTAAAATAGACATTAGTTTATGCAGCAGAAGAGGTGCTCCTGATGTGACACCATATGGGAACCTGACCTTTATATTATTCTCAGGATAGCTACTTTACAACACCAGGTTATCGTGACATTTCACCTGATGGAGAGGCTACGCGCTGAAAGCTTGTGATTCCAAATAAACCTGTTGGACTATAACCAGGCGTCATGTGACTTATGACTTTGTCCACCCCGGTCCGAAACCAGCACCTCCCCACCATATTATGTATTAATACTCAATACTCCTATATATAGTAATCATAGATATACCAGACTCTGATCATATTATTATTAGGTAATATCTGTTCACAGACAAATACAGCATGGAAACAGATCCTTTGGTCCAACCAGTCCATGCTGACCATAATCCCAAACTAAACTAGTCCCACCTGCCTGCTCCTAGCCCATAACCCTCCCAATGTTTCTTATTCATGTACTTATCCAAATATCTTTTAAATGTTATAACTGCACCTGCGTGCACCACTTCCTCTGGAAGTTCATTCCACATGAATCACTCTCTGTTAAAAAAGTTGCACCTCATGTCTTTTTTAAGTCTTTCTCCTCTCACCTCAAAAATATGCCCCTAGACTTGAAACCCTTATCATAATGTAAAAACCTGCCTTATCTGTACCCTTCATGATTTTATAAACCTCTGTAAGGTCGCCCGTCAACCTCTACACTCCAGTGATAAAAATCCCAACCTATCCAGACTCTCCTTCTAACTCAAATGCTCAATTCCCAGCAACATCCTGGTAGATACTTTCTGAACCCTCTCCAACTTAATAGTATCCTTCCTACAACAGGATAATCAGAATTGGGCACAGTACTTGTCCTCTTTATATGTTCATGTCCATGTGATCTCCCTGTTTTCCACAAGAGAGAAAATTCTACCTACTGTGTCCTATTCATGCTCAGTCATGTGCAGCTCTGTGACAGAAGGGTCCTGAAGCCCTTGCTTAAGACAATTGAAAATTTCTGATCTGAAATCAATGGTCGTTGGACAAAGTAAAGTGATTGAAATCATGGCCAGGTGGTTCTCATTGACTGTTGTTAACCTGGGCCAACCAGGGAGCCCTGGCTGAAAGATATGAACAGGAGTATCAGAACATCTCGTCAGTCTAAGGACTGGCCGTGAGCTGGCTACTCAGAGCCCATGTACTGTGCTGATATAAAAAAGAGTGATTTAGTGACAGGATACCAGCCTCCGTGCAGTTATTTCACTAAGCTATCACTGTTAAAGAACCAAAGCATGTAAATTGAGTTAATATATGGTGATAATAAAGTGTGAAGCTGGATGCACACAGCAGGCCAAGCAGCATCTCAGGAGCACAAAAGCTGACATTTCGGGCCTAGACCCTTCATCAGGGTTGAAGGGCCTAGGCCCGAAACGTCAGCTTTTGTGCTCCTGAGATGCTGCTTGGCCTGCTGTGTTCATCCAGCTTCACACTTTATTATCTTGGGTTCTCCAGCATCTGCAGTTCCCATTATCTCTAATATATGGTGATACAGGTATTAGAGGCTGAATAGTCAATTCTCAGGCGTTCATAAAATCTAAGTCAGTGTTGAGACAGAAGGAACTAAGATATATAGTTTTTCTTTCTGAAGAGAGTTTATTGACTTGCTCAGTTTAAACAGTCTCATATCCCATCTCTTCCCCACTCCACACGTTGCAGCTGTTTCCAATTTGTATGTGCTCAAAAATAAATAATATCCCCCAACTGTTTCTCTTAACCCTAACAAAGACATCAATAAACTGCAACAATGTGATTGACCAGTCATAAATATCAGGCCCCTATTCTAATTAGGAGAGTTGACCTTTGCATTTGGATGTGCTCAATGATGCCTTAAGTGCTTTTTTATTTTCTCAAACTAGACTTTGGGGACACGAACAGAATATTAGAGGATTTCTATTGTTCCATGAGAATTGTATTTTGTCAAAAGTGTTCCTCCTGTAAGCTGTCTCTTTCAATTCCAGGTCATTATAAAGAAAAAACTTAAAGAGAAGGCACATTTCGTGCTACACTGACACTAGGTCAAGCACTCAAAATATTTTAAATTTCAAAATATATTTCGAAATATAATATGAAAGATTTCATTTTTCAAAAGTAACAGAGAAGATTGATGAGCAGAATATGTATCATGTATTAGGAGTTTTAAGAAATTGTTTAGAGCCACATAAAACATTCCTTGAGTGGGTGCAGAGGAGATTTTTTAGAATGGTTCCAGGGATGAGGGATTTTAGGGACCAGGTTAAGTTGGAGAAAAGGAGATTGAGGGACGTTTGGTTGAGGTATTCACATTTTTAACTGGTTTTATGTAGGGCAGACAAAGAAAAGCATCCTGTTCACTGACAGTAGCAGCGCTAGAAAACACAAATCAAAGGTTGTAGGCATGAGTTGCCAAGGAAGACCTGTTATTACACACTAGCTCAAAAAATGTTGGAACCCATTGCCTATAGAAAGTGGTGGAAGTGAAGGCAATTAATGACTTTGAAAGGAATTTGGAAGGGAGCTTAAAGCAAATAAACTTGCAGAATTAAAGGCATAGAGTATGTGAATTGGACTGATTAGATGGCTGTACAGAGAATTGGTATGGAGTCACTATGCTGAAAAATCTCCTTCCATGCCATAATGATTCTGCTGTGATTCTATTGGACAATTAACATCACTTCCTCTGGGTGTAAAATGTTTTTGTGTTCATGTGCAATTTAATCAATTTCCTATGATTGTAAACTGCTTTCTCATTAAATTTCAACTTATGTCATTCAATACAAGTCAGGGATATAGACTGTTAAAAGCTCCAGTAAGTTGGTGATCTATGTTGTGAAACTGAGATTGACAACTAGTAATGCTAATTCAAACTTCACTAAGATGCACATGCGGAATGTAAAATAAATTTGATATGTGGTGTTTGTAGTGTCAGGTGTCAAGTATTGAATAATATTGATTGTAGATCAATAGTCAGATGGTCCTTTGGTGCATGTGCTCAGCTTGTGATGGAAGCCAATTTTCTTTTAAAATAAGAAACTAACAAAGCTACAAATGCCAGAAATCCAAAACAAAAACAGAAATTGCTGAAAGAGCTTAGTAGGTCTGGCAGCATCTGGGGCGAGAAATCAGAGTTAGCATTTCTGGTCCAGTGACCCTTCTTCACAACAGGGTCTGTTTAATTTGTTCGCACATAATTCCACCCGGTGAACAAATTCCCATGAGATTCCATAAATCATCTCTCCCATTTTTTAAAAAAATAAATTGCCATAACTACAACAATGCATACAAGTTAATCATTAAACCCCTGCAGACACTCATATGCCACTCGTTCAAAATTCCAAAATAAATTATGTTAAAATATATAGAAATCATGCACCTTACATCATAGTATGATTATTTTATTCTGTTTCACACTGAGCAGTAAACACAGATCTTAGGAGGTTTAGATAGAGTGGGAGAGTAAAATGCAAGAATCATTTAAAAAACGTTAGGATAGCTTGTAAGGAGAATCAAATTGATGAGCTATAATGGGCCAAATGGCCTTTCTCCAATTTATACATTTTATGATTTGAGGCAATGCAAAGAAATTGGTTTTGGGGACAAATGTGACTCAATAACAAATATCAGTGTGGATTAATACAGCATTTTTAACAGAAAAATGTTCCAAGGCATTTTACCAGACCATTCCAGAGTGAAATATGATACTGGGTCCATCAGATTTGTAAACTTTGTAAGGAGTTTCCAGGGTAGATTGGTACTCTTTACAAATCTGAACTACTCTCATCACAATGCAAGCTTTTCAGTAGTGTACAGTTTTCTTCATTGCTTTTTTCCCTGACTATCGTCGTGGAAATGCATGAAATGCGAAGACATGTGCAATGTTTTTCCAATTGCAGCAGTCTCAGTGAAATGTTTTACTCTTCAGGCATTGTTAACATTTATGTGACTGCAACTTTAATGTTTTTCAGCACTGAAAATGCAAATTATGAAACCAGCAGCATTCTCAAATAAGTCCCGATACCCTTTGTTACTTATTGTGTGAGTATTATTTTAAACTTTCGGTCAGAATGACGTTTAGTGATGAAAACATTTTAATTCTCCCAGTTATTGTATTCTGTACTCATTTATTTAGATGCCCACTTTTCCTCTACATATGAAATAGGAAAAATGGTCCAATGATTCATCACTATTTTTCCTCAAATTATTTCTGGGTCTGTTGTAAGCTAACTAACAGAGATTGATTGCGGTCATTACGCAAGAACATTATTATCTTTCCAACATGCAACTTCCAGGGTCGTCGATGGTGAACTCAGTAGATTATTGGTATTTTCTTCATCCTACAATTCCTATGCAGTTTAATTGTACGAAAGGGAGTGGTATTTTTATGATAAAAACCGAAAGAACTGCAGATGCTGTATATCAGGAACAAAACAAAGTTGCTGGAAAAGCTCAGGAGGCCTGGCAGCATCTGTGGAGGAGAAAACAGAGATAACGTTTCAGGTTCGGTGACCCTTCCTCTGAACTGATGATATTTTTTGTGGTACTTTTATGATGCTTGACCAATTCAATGCTTTATGCACAAAACGACAACTATCAAAAATACTTGGATTAAAGTACAGACTCCTATTATGTGAAGTTACTTTGGGGGACAGAGGGGCTGTTCTCCAGGTGCAACTATGCTCGATTCAACCCAATAGAAGCAGTGACCCAGATCATCAGTTGACCTGTTTTATTCAATAACATTAATTGAGGGAGGAATGTTGACAGGCTACTTGGCAGCTGGTATTGTAGGATGATAAATGATGTTGAGGATCCCTGCAATTAATTCATTGCCTGACATTTATGCAGTTCTGCCAATCAGATTTAGATCAAGCTTGTATGAGCTCCTTTCACCATGGGACTGTGTAACCTCCTAGTTCCTCTCCATCCTGACTTGGGAACATGCACTGTCATTCCTTTATTAATACTAGAACAAAAGCCTGAAGCTACCTACTGCAAAGCGCTGTGGTTGTCCCTACACCGTACAAACTAATGCAGTTCAAGGTGAAGGTTCTCCAATGCATTCTTCAGGGCGACTAGCAATAGGCAATAAATTCTGGCCTTGCTAGTGAGACTCACATTACAAAAATGAATAATAAGATATGTGTAATTGGTCTGAATGCTATTGCAGTGCTCAGGCGTAAATTTCAAAAAAGATTTATCATGGAGTCTATGCCTTTGTGTTGAAAATTTAAAATAGAAAGGTGATTAATAATACTTTAGAGCCTCCTAAATATAACAACTTCCACTTTAAGCAGGTTGCTGATTGCATTGGAATAATATGCAGCTTAATGTGAACGTGTTAACGAGAGTGTAAAACAGCTCCCAGAGGAAATTAAGCCCTATGCCCCATTACCTCAGCATTTAATTTGAGGTATATGTAACTTTCAGCACTGAAGGAGAATTTTAAAAATGTTAGATGAGCAGCATCTTGAGACATTTTTATATTTGGGAGCTATATTTTGGTGTTTGTGAGATCGGCATCCTTGTGAGAGTTCCATGATCACATGTAATTCCAGTATTGCAAAGGGGTGTTCATAGGTTTTCATGGGCCTATAATTTTGTTGTTAATATAAGGGAGCTGGGCTAAACAGCATAAACACCTGGAACTAATTCCTGGATCATGCACAACTGAAATTAAAGCAATAGTAGTGTATCAATGACAACATAACTTTCTTTCAGCTCTTTAGCAGTATTAGCATTGAATTATACAGCGCTGAAGGAGGCTATTTGCCAGTTGAACCTGCACCAGTGCTATCCAATTAATTGAATTCCTATCATACATTTTTTCCCTGCAAATTTTTCCCCAAGTAATTCTCTTGTAAAAATTAACATTGATTATACTTTTTGTGCCTTCTCTTTCAGACAGTATATTTCTGATCCGAACAACACTTTGCATAAAAGTAATCCCACAACTGGTGAATGAATTTGTCTTTTCCTTACTTCCAGTGGTGATAGTCCTGGTAGCCAGATTGTCACAGAGCAATTCCAAGTAGATTGGGCAACTGTGCTGGTGAGTTCATTCGACACCATTGTGGTAAAATTCGATAGTCGTGGCAGTGGTTTCCAAGGCACTAAACTGCTGTACGAAATAAAAAGAAATCTGGGCATAGTGGAAGTAAAGGATCAAATTGATGCACTAAAGTAAGTACCTTTCGATGCAGTACACTTTTGAGTTAAGTAACCATTTATACCAAAGATTAGCTCAGATCGTTCTTCCATGTAACCTGATCATTGATTTTGCTGTTAATGCCTCAGTTTGGTGGTGAGCTGAGGCCCATCAGGTTTGTAAATTTTGCCTGGGTACCTGATGCCTGAGTCTTGCGATTCAGTGTGTAGTGCCGTACCTCTGAACTAGAAGCTGTGGGTTCGCAGCTTGATCACTCCACAGTTTGATGACCGTTTATAGTGTGCATACAGGACATGGCCAAACAGATTGAGTATCCACTTACAAATGGCTTGTTAGCACAGAACATAAACATTGCTGAGAATGGATAGAGAGTCAAAGAATTTCTGATCGTGGTATGATTGAATTCTGCATGTAAGTTTGACAAAGGGGAATGTTTTAACATGAGTAAGAGTGGCTATGAGGATGTGAAGACAGAACTAGCTAGAGTCAACTGGGAAACTAGGTTTAGGCCAGCAGAAAGTACAATGGCAGAGATTCGAGGAAATATTTCAGAATACTCAGAAAATATACATTCCAGTGAGAAAAAGTAGATCTTAAGGGGAACCATGCATCTTCCCAGATGCAAGTGTTTCCGATGCCCATGCACAGCAGTAATTTCTGGAACCAAAAATCAATGCTGCGAACAGTGTGCTGATGCCAATTGCCATGCATGGATGCTTGGCGGATCTGCGCCATGTAGCTTACAGGGAATGTTACTTCCATGGCTAACTAAGGAAGTTTAAGGTAGTATCAAATGGAAAGAGAAAAAGGCTTTATACTACAAAGACGAGTGGAAGGTCAGAAGAATAGAGAAAATATAAAAAACAGCAAAGAATAACAAAATGTTTAATAAGGAAGGGGAAATTAGTATATGAGAGAAAGCCTGCTTAAAATACAAATACATGTAGTAAGAGTTCCTACAGGTATTTAAAAAGGAAAAATGTAATTAAAGTGTGTGTTGGTCTAGAGAGAGAGTCTGGGTGATGAATAAGAAAAAAACAGGAAAATGGCAGGTAATTTAAGTCGGCATTTTATATCAGCCTTCAACTGTAGAGGATGCAAGTAGCATCCCAGAAATAATTGTGCATCAAATTGTGAAAGAGAGACAATTCAAATGCCTGGGAAAGAATGTTGAGAGAATTAATTGAACTAAAATCAGACAAGTCTCCTGGCTTTGAGGGAGTCATTCAAGGGGCTGTTAAAAGTTGCTGGAGTAATTGATTGATTTTGATTGTCTAGTATTCCCTAGATTCTGTCTAAAATAGTTAAAGCTCTTGTTAATTGAAGTATTCTATTAAAGATGGAGTTGGATTTCTGGTATAATCAAGCAGACAGGCTTAGATTAGATTCCCTACAGTGTGGAAACAGGTGCATTGGCCCAACAAGTCCACACTGCCCCTTGAAGCATCCCACCCAGACCCATCCCCCTATAACCCACACACCCCTGAACACTATGGGGCAATTTAGCATGGCCAATGCACCTAGCCTGCACATCTTTGGATTGTGGGAGGAAACCGGAGCACACCTTGGCAGACATGGGGCGAATGTGCAAACTCCATACAGACAGTTGCCTGAGGCTGGAATCGATCCTAGGTCCCTGGCGCTGTGAGGCTGCAGTGCTAACCACTGAGCCACCGTGCCACCCAACAAACATCAGACAACAGACTCCATAGCTAAAGAGTATTAGCATGCAGCGTAGTCAGACTTTAAGTGACTATGGTCAGGAAGTCAGAGATACCTATGTTGAATAGAGTTCAGAATGGTTCAGAAAAGATTTACAAAGATGTTGCCAGGGCTGGGGGTTGGGGGGGGGTGGTGGGGTTGGAGGAGTTGAGCTACAGGGAGAGGCTGAATAGATTGGGCTATTTTCCCTGGAGCATTGGAGGCCAAGGAGTGACCTTATAGGGCTAAGAATTATAGAATTAAGGGCTACAGGGAGAGTGCAGGGAAGTGGAGTTGAAATGCCCATCAGCCATGATTAAATGGCGGAGTGGACTTGATGGGCCGAATGGCCTTACTTCCACTCCTATGTCTTATGGTCTTATGTTCTTATAGAAGTTCATAAAATCATGAGGGGTATGGATGGAATTAATAGCCAACATCTTTTCCCCAAGGTAGGAGAATTCAAAACAAGAGGGCATAGGTTTAAATTGAGAGCTTAAAGATATAAAAAGGATGAAAGGGGCATTTTTTTTCATGCAGAGGGTAGTGTATGTAAGGAATAATCTCCTAGAAGAAGTGGTGGGGTCTGGTATAATTGCAATTCTTAAGAGACATCTGGATGGGTATATGAATAGGAAGGGTTTAGAGGGATATGGGCCAAATGCTGGTAAATGGGACTAGATTAATTTCGGATATCTGGTTGGCATAGATGAGTTGAATTGAAAGGTCTGTTTCTGTGCTGTACATTTCTATGACTATTGATTTATTGTATAATTAAGATGATAAAGTATAGGAGCAGAAATAAGCTATTCAGCCCTTTTAATTTGTTCCACTATTCGATGACTAATTTGGTAATCTTTCAACTCCACTTTCTTGCCTTTTCCCTATAACCCTTGATTCCCTTAATGTTTAAAAATCTGCCTTTCTCGGCCTTAAATATACCTATTGACTCAGTCTCAACAGCCGTCTGCTGTAAAGATTTCTTTAGATTCGCCATCTTCTGAGAGAAGAAATCTCCTTACATGTGTGACTCACTTATCCTGAGATTATACCCTCGGGTGCTAGACTGTCCCACAAACTCCCATCTACTCTGTCAGGTCCCATAAGAAGTGTTGTGTGTTTCAATGAGGCCACCTCTCATTCTGCTAAACTCTGATGAGTACAGGCCCAACATATGTAATATCTTCCTCATAAGCCCCTCTATATCTGCTATCAGCCTGGTGAGCTATCACTGGACTGCCTCCAATACCAGTATATCTTCCAATAGGCGAGGAAAACAGTATTCCAGTTAAGGACTGACGAGTGCCTTGTGTAGTTTTAGTAAAACCTACTTACTTATTTATTCTGAGATTGTAAGAGCTACAGATGCTGGTGTCAGAGACAACACAGTTGGGGCAAGTGGGGGAACACAGCAGGCCAGGCAGCATCTGAGGAGCGGGAAAGCTGATATTTCGTGTATTCTAAATTTCACATTAAATTTTGTAATAGAAGATGGGTCATGTAGAGAAGAAGGGCCAAACTGAAGAAGAGTCCCGACCTGAAATGTCAGCTTTCCTGCTCCTCTGATGCTGCCTGGCCAGCTGTGTTCCTCCTGCTCCGCACTATGTTACTTCTATATTCGATTCCCTTTGAAATAGAGGCTTCGAAATTGTGTTCCCTGTTACCTTCTGAATCCGGACGTTAGCTTTTTGTGACACATGCACTAGGACGGCCAAGTCCCTCTGTGCTGCTACTTTCCATTTAAACAACCTTCTATACTTCCTATCAAAGTGCATCGCCTCACATTTTCCCACCTTATATTCCATATGCTAAGATTTTGCCCACTCACCTAACCTGTGGGCCTGGGTGGGATCAACTTCGGAGGTACAGTGTGAACACAATGGGCTGAATGACTGTTTCCACAGTGTAGAAGTTCTGTGATTCTAAGTATATGTTCCGGTGAGAAAAAGTCGGTCTTTGTGTTACCCTCACCATTTGCCTTCCCATCTATTATTGTGTCATCCACAAGCTTGGCAGACGTCATAGAATCCCTGTGGAAACAGGCCCTTCGGCCCAACAAGTTAACACCAACCCTCAAAGCATCCCACCCACACCCATCTCCTGTAACCCACCTAATCTACACATCCCTAAATGCAAAGGGGCAATTTAGCATGGCCAATCCACCTAGCCTGCACATCTTTGGACTGTGGGAGTAAACTGGAGCAGCCGGAGGAAACCCACACAGACACGGGGAGAATGTACAAACTCCACACAGACAGTTGCCCGAGGGTGGAATCGAAGCCAGGTCTCTGGTGCTGTGAGGCTGCAGTGCTAACCACTGAGCCACTGTGCCACCTATTCACTTGCCTCTTTTTCAACCATGTCGTTAATATATATTGCAAACAGTTGTGGCCTCAGCATATTTTGCTGTAGCACACCAAATACCGAAAATGCCCCCTTTATTCCAACACTCTTGTCTTCTTGACAGATTACTTAGTTAATCTTTTATCCATGCTAATATATTACCTCCAGCACCATGGGATCATACGTTATTAAGCAGCCCAATGTATGGTACCCTACTTAATGCCTTCTAAAAATTCCAATATATCACGTCCACAACTTCTCATATACTGATGCTGCTTATTAACCTTCTCGAAGAATTCCAGTAAATTTGTCAGGCATCATTTCCCTTTCATGAAGCCATGCTGAATCAGTGCGATCATTGTGCACATTTCTAAATGCTTTTCCATTACATTCTTTATAATATAGTGGAAGTCTTTAAAATCATGAAGGCTCTGGACATAAAAAGAAACTGTTCTCTTAGTGAAAGAATTGAGAACCCAGAAGGCACAGATTTAATGCAGTTGACAAATGTAATAGCGGTGATGTGAGGAAAAACACAGCTAGTGATTAGAGTTTGGAATGCGATGCCTGAGAGGGTGATGGAGGCAGGTTCAACCTAGACATTCAAAAAGCAATTATCAGAAAAGGAAATAAGTTACAGGGGTTATGAAAAGGAGCCAAGGGTGTGGCACTGGGTGGATTACCCCTTCAGAGGGTCAGCACAGACACCATGGGTATTGCAAACATTCTGTGATTCTCTAATGGAATTTATCAACCCCAGGGCACAGTTGCTGATCCCGTTGAGCTTTGGAAGGTAATGATCTATGAAACTGTGATTTCCTTACATATTTCTTCCAATATTGTGAGGGTAAAATCAGCCATTGCCGGAGAGTTCTCTCAATCTCTAAACCTATTATTTTCTCCATGACTTGTTTTTAAAAAGTTATGTTCAAAACATTGAGTTTATCTCAAAGCCTTATTTTGCATCTCTCTTGTACTGCTGTTATTTTATGCAATTCAGAAAGTTATGACATTTAACAAAATAAAACAGGCTGTTTCAGATTTCTCAGTTTGATCTGTTCTGTGTTTCCATTTCAGGAGCCTCCTGAAGGAAGATTACATTGACCCAAACAGAGTTGGTGTTTTTGGGCAGGTAATGTATTTATCAGAGATAATGGGAACTGCAGATGCTGGAGAATTCCAAGATAATAAAATGTGAGGCTGGATGAACACAGCAGGCCAAGCAGCACCTCAGGAGCACAAAAGCTGACGTTTCGGGCCTAGACCCTTCATCAGAGAGGGGGATGGGGAGAGGGAACTGGAATAAATAGGGAGAGACGGGGAGGCGGACCGAAGATGGAGAGTAAAGAAGATAGGTGGAGAGAGTATAGGTGGGGAGGTAGGGAGGGGATAGGTCAGTCCAGGGAAGACGGACAGGTCAAGGAGGTGGGATGAGGTTTGTAGGTAAATGGGGGTGCAGCTTGGGGTGGGAGAAAGGGATGGGTGAGAGGAAGAACCAGTTAGGGAGGCAGAGACAGGTTGGACTGGTTTTGGGATGCAGGGGGTGGGGGGGAAGAGCTGGGCTGGTTGTGTGGTGCAGTGGGGGGAGGGGACGAACTGGGCTGGTTTAGGGATGCAGTAGGGGAAGGGGAGATTTTGAAACTGGTGAAGTCCACATTGATACCATATGGCTGCAGGGTTCCCAGGCGGAATATGAGTTGCTGTTCCTGCAACCTTCGGGTGGCATCATTGTGGCAGTGCAGGAGGCCCATGATGGACATGTCATCTAGAGAATAGGAGGGGGAGTGGAAATGGTTTGCGACTGGGAGGTGCAGTTGTTTGTTGCGAACTGAGCGGAGGTGTTCTGCAAAGCGGTCCCCAAGCCTCCGCTTGGTTTCCCCAATGTAGAGGAAGCCGCACCGGGTACAGTGGATGCAGTATACCACATTGGCAGATGTGCAGGTGAACCTCTGCTTAATGTGGAATGTCATCTTGGGGCCTGGGATAGGGGTGAGGGAGGAGGTGTGGGGGCAAGTGTAGCATTTCCTGCTGTTGCAGGGGAAGGTGCCGGGTGTGGTGGGGTTGGAGGGCAGTGTGGAGCGAACAAGGGAGTCACGGAGAGAGTGGTCTCTCCGGAAAGCAGATAGGGGTGGGGATGGAAAAATGTCTTGGGTGGTGGGGTCGGATTGTAAATGGCGGAAGTGTCGGAAGATGATGTGTTGTATCCGGAGGTTGGTAGGGTGGTGTGTGAGAACGAGGGGGATCCTCTTAGGGCGGTTGTGGCGGGGGCGGGGTGTGAGGGATGTGTTGCGGAAAATACGGGAGACGTGGTCAAGGGCGTTCTCGATCACTGTGGGGGGAAAGTTGAGGTCCTTAAAGAACTTGGACATCTGGGATGTGCGGGAGTGGAATGTCTTATCGTAGGAGCAGATGCGGCGGAGGCGGAGGAATTGGGAATAGGGGATGGAATTTTTGCAGGAGGGTGGGTGGGAGGAGGTGTATTCTAGGTAGCTGTGGGAGTCGGTGGGCTTGAAATGGACATCAGTTACAAGCTGGTTGCCTGAGATGGAGACTGAGAGGTCCAGGAAGGTGAGGGATGTGCTGGAGATGGCCCAGGTGAACTGAAGGTTGGGGTGGAAGGTGTTGGTGAAGTGGATGAACTGTTCGAGCTCCTCTGGGGAGCAAGAGGCGGCGCCGATACAGTCATCAATGTACTGGAAGAAGAGGTGGGGTTTGGGGCCTGTGTAGGTGCGGAAGAGGGACTGTTCCACGTAACCTACAAAGAGGCAGGCATAGCTGGGGCCCATGCGGGTGCCCATGGCCACCCCCTTAGTCTGTAGGAAGTGGGAGGAGTCAAAAGAGAAGTTGTTGAGTGTGAGGACGAGTTCAGCTAGGCGGATGAGAGTGTCGGTGGAGGGGGACTGGTCGGGCCTGCGGGACAGGAAGAAGCGGAGGGCCTTGAGGCCATCTGCATGCGGAATACAGGTGTACAGGGACTGGACGTCCATGGTGAATATGAGGTGTTGGGGGCCAGGGAATTGGAAGTCCTGGAGGAGGTGGAGGGCGTGGGTGGTGTCACGGACGTAGGTGGGGAGTTCCTGGACCAAAGGGGAGAAAATGGAGTCCAGATAGGTGGAAATGAGTTCGGTGGGGCAGGAGCAGGCTGAGACGATGGGTCGACCAGGGCAGGCAGGTTTGTGGATTTTGGGAAGGAGATAGAAACGGGCCGTGCGGGGTTGGGGAACAATGAGGTTGGAGGCTGTGGGTGGGAGGTCCCCTGAGGTGATGAGGTCGTGAATGGTGTTGGAGATGATGGTTTGGTGCTCAGGTGTGAGGTCATGATCGAGGGGGCGGTAGGAGGTGGTGTCGGAGAGTTGGCATCTGGCCTCGGCGATGTAGAGGCCAGTGCGCCATACTACCACTGCGCCACCCTTGTCTGCGGGTTTGATGGTGAGGTTGGGGTTGGAGCGGAGGGCTGCCCGTTCTGCGGGGAAGAGGTTGGAGTGGGTGAGAGGGGTGGAGAGGTTGAGGCGGTTAATGTCTCGACGGCAGTTGGAGATGAAGAGGTCGAGGGAGGGTCGGAGGCCTGGGGGTGGTGTCCCCCATTTATCAAACTGTTTCTAACAATATATATTTTCTTCGTCAAATTTTGATGTGTATCCAGGAGCTGGAAAAGCATGTTTCTTGGTTCTACATTACTCCCAACACCTGTCCTCCCCCTCCCCACCTCATCAACCCTCTCTGGCACTAATCAGAGATTACTGCCAGCAATGCAGTCAGCCCATAGTTTACTTGCTCACACAGGAAAAGCTTTCTGAGCTGAGGGCATGTTAGGCACGTGTGTGTGTGTGTGTGTGTGTGTGTGTGTGTGTGTGTGTGTGTGTGTGTGTGTGTGAGAGAGAGAGAGAGAGACTGTGTGGATATGTGTGTGGCAGCCATATAGCTATACTATGTAGCACTGGGAAATTCCTACTGCTCAGGGCAGTCTTCTGTCTAATCCATGATCCCTGAAAGACACATCAGCTGCTGCTGTTGAACAAATCAGCTTCTGATTGCAGCTGACAGAATGAATTTTAATGCTGTTCTCTGAAATCATAGACACAATGGTGGGGGGTGGGGGGAGCATTAAATCTCTACGGGTGGTCAAGGAAGCCTCCTGCATCCTATTGATGGAGTCTCCCTATGTATTACCTGTGCTCCCAAGCCACCAGTGCTTTCTGATGATGGAAAGATGCTTTTTGTTTCATTCATGGGTTGATGTTGTTGCTGGCTAGGCCAGCATTTATTGCCCACCTCAATGGGCAGTAAAGAGTCAAATACATGGCTGTGGGTCTGGAGTCACATGTCGGCCAGACCAGGTAAGGATGGCAATTTCCTCCCCTAAAGGGCATTAGTGAACCAGGTGGGTTTCTTTCCTGGCAATCAACAATGGGTTCATGGTCATTGTTAGACTCTTCATTCCAAATGTTTTATTGAATTCAAATTCCACCATCTGCCATAGTGCAATTTGAACCCAGGTCCCCAGAGCATTACCTGGGTGTCTGGATTAACAATCCAGCGATAATACCACTAGGCCATCATTGATTTGGTAGCTTGATTTACATGCTTTCAGGTGATGTCAGTGCCAATTGGGTTGGAACAGGCCTGCTCACTGCTGCAGAGTGTTACAGTGGTGGTAAGGGGGAAGGGCTCTTCCTGCAGAACGAACACTTAACTCAAGGTGTACAAGGTAATGAGAGGCATGGATACAGTCGATAGCCAGAGACTTTTCCCCAAGGCAGGATTGACTGCCACGAGGGGTCATAGTTTTAAGGTGTTAGGAGGAAGCTATAGAGGAGACGCCAGAGGGAGGTTCTTCACCCAGAGAGTTGTGAGCACATGGAATAGTTTACCAGTGGTAGTCGTGGAAGCGGAGTCATTAGTGACATTTAAGTGACTGCTGGACATGCACATGGACAGCAGTGAATTGAGGGGAGTGTAGGTTAGGTTATTTTATTTTTGGATTAGGATTATTCCACGGCACAACGTCGTGTGCTTTACTTTTCTATGTTCTATGTTCTATGTTCTTTCCCATTCTTAAAACAAATCCTTTTCTGACCAACAGTTCAAATAAACCCCAGGCTGTTTCCTCTGGCTGCAACCCACATGTACCCTATGATGGGCTAGTCATGTTCCTCTGAGATCTGTCCACAATGGGACTTCCTTGTATTTCAAGTCCTCAGGCCCACATGCTGCACTCCTCTCCCACTCACCCTGCTGCCATCAACTGGCTTGGAATAGGAACTCTGCACCTCAAAAGGCCCCTTTCTAACCCCAAAACATGTCAAAGTTACAGCTAGCATGTGCCAGTAAACCTGTGAATATTAGCCCCAATTTATTCTTCTGTGCGAACAATTGTTACTTTACCCCATCATATGAAAATAAAATATTCACTAGCAGTGACACGACACAGTGTGCATGGTAACCATTTTTACTCCTTCCACCTCCAATACTTGGGGATAACCAATGTGAACTATCTACAAATTGGTCTCATGCTGATCAATCTGCCTGGTCTGAGTTTAATCAGCTTATTAAGAATGACATTTGACATGCCACCAATGGTCCAACTCATCAGCACCTTTTGTAATGTTCATATAAATTGGTGTTCCCTTTCTAAATTTGGTTTCTCGTATCCTGGTCCTGATGAGTGCAAGGTGAAAAACTTTGACCACATGTCTCTTTGTAGCAAAACTCAAGATTCTGCATTACAAAGCAATTATTTCATCTATAGTCTGCACTGCAGCAACTCACCAAGTTTTTGTTGACAATACCTTTCAAACCTATTTCCACCTTGATAATCATGAGGACTGTATGCACGAAAACACCCCCGTCTGCAACTTTCCTTTCCAGTCACATGTTGTGCTGCCTTGGGACTAACTTGCAATTCCTTCATCATTACCATATCAAAATCCTGGAAATCTGTATCCAATAACACTGCAGGAATACCTACACACGATTCCAGCATTCGAAAAAGGCACCTCATGATCACCTTTCAAAGGCATTTGGGACAGGCCTTACTCAAACCTGACAAATGTATTCAGAAAACGTTATATTTAAGAATTGTTCAACATAGGGATCTTGAGAACGACTGGGGATGCACCACTCAAGCCCCACAGTGATTCCATTGACCAATATAAGCTGCTGCAATTGTCCTTTATTTATATTCGCTCGTTGTACGTAGGTATCACTGATTGACCAGCATTTATTGCCCTTCCTTAGTTGCCCTTGAGAAGGTAATAGTGAGCTGCCTACTTGAACCACTGCAGTTCATGTGCTTAGGGTTGACCCATTGTTCCTTAGGGAAAAAATTCCAGGATTTTGACTCAATGATTGAGGGAACGGTGATATATTTCCAAGTCAGGATGGTGAATGGCATGGAGGTGGTGGCGATCCCATATAGCTGCTGTCATTGTCCTTCTAGATAGAAGGGGTCATGGGTCTGGAAAGTGCTGCCTAAGGATCTTTGGTGAATTTCTGCAATGCATCTTGTAGGTGGTACATACTGCTACTACTGAGTTATGGTGGTGATGAGAGTGGATGCCTGTGGATGTGGTGCCAATCAAGTGGGCTGCTTTGTCTTAGATGGTGTCAAGCCTCTGAGCGTTGTTGTAGCTGCACCAATCCAGGCAAGTGGGGAGTATTCCAGAGATAATAGGAACTGCAGATGCTGGAGAATCCGAGATAACAAGGTGTAGAGCTGGATGAACACTGCAGGAAGGGTCTAGGCCCGAAACGTCAGCTTTCCTGCTCCTTAGATGCTGCCCAAAACATCAGCTTTCCTGCTCCTAAGATGCTGGTTGGCCTGCTGTGTTCATTCAGCTCTACACCTTGTTAACTGGGGAGTATTCCATCCTATTTCTGACTTGTACCATGTAGGTGATGGACAGCCTTTAGAGGGTCAAGAGGGGAGTTACTCACCATAGTATTTCTAGCCTCTGAATTACTCTTGCAGCCACTGTATTTATGTGGCAAGTCTAGTTTAGTTTCTGGTCAAAAGTAAACCCAAGGATGTTGACAGTAGGGGACTCATGATGTTGTGATGATAGTTAGACTGTCTCTTATTGAAGATTTTCATTGTCTGGCACTTGCGTGGAGTGATTATTATCTGCTACTTGTCAGCCCAAGCCTGGATAATATCCAGGTCTTGTTGCATATGACCATGGATTGCTACAGTATCTGAGGAGTTGTGAATGGTGCTGAACATTGTGCAGTCCTTGGTGAATATCCCCACTTCTGATTGTATGATGGAGGGATGGTCATTGATGAAGCAGCCGAAGATGGTTGGGCATAAGCCACTTCCCTGAGGAACTCCTGCAGTGATGTCCTGGAGCTGAGATGATTGACCTCCAATAATCACGACCATCTTCCTATGTGTCAGGTATGACTCCAACCAGTGGAGAGTTTGCCCCCTGACACCACTGATTGCAGTTGATGCCCCACTCAGTTGAAGTCAATAACAAGGAGAAAGCTTTACAATGCAATAAGAATAGATAAAATGTTTACATAATGACAAGAAAATATCATGATAACTCCCGTGTTCTCATGAGCTGCATGAAAAGGACTTGACAAGAATTATCTCTTTGTTTTATTAACACAATGCTGTATGCACTTAAAGTGTGAATTATTGTTATGTGGAATATTGACTTTTTGTGTTTGCTTTCTGTAGGCTTATGGTGGTTACTTGAGTTTGATGCTGCTAACCACAGAAAAAGAATTTGATAAAAAAAATACCCTATTCAAGTGCGGAATAGCACTTTCTCCAATCACAGACTTTAAACTCTACGGTAGGTGTCAACTTACAAAATTCACTGTGCCAGCCCATCTGAACCTGCGAGCTGCCAGTTCAACAATGCCAATGTTCTCTTGGTTAACTTCTAACTTCTTTTACCTTCAAAACTTTGCTTATTTTCTACCAGACAAAGCGCCATGCACCCATTACCCTTGGTCTATGTTGATCACCTTCCTCAACACAAAACTCTCAATGTTTAAACACCTTTTTGTTCTCACCCTTTAAGGCCTGTGTCACCTTCCAGCCCAAGACCCCCACATAATCCCTGACCCTTTGACATCTTCCCCTCCCTTCGTCTCACCATTGGCGACAGTGATTTCAACCCTGCAGGCCTGTAATTGAAATTCCTTCCCTAAGCCCCTGCACATCCCTCTCCGGCAGCTATGCCTTCTTTTGATCAAGCTTCTAGTTAAACCTCCAGTCCTGTTCTCTCTTACACCTCCGCAAAATGGTGTGCTTTGTTTACCTTGATTTTCACAAGTTGTGGCTCATTGGCTTGGTTATTGTAAAACAAATGTTTCTGATAGTCTGTACACTGCTCTATGATCTGACTGAATAGGCACACCAAAAGCAAAATAACTAAGTGGTGAGATAACGAGGTGTGAAGCTGGATGAACACAACAGGTCTAGCAGCATCGGAGGAGCAGGAAAGCTGATGTTTCAGGTCTAGACCCTTCTTCAGAAATGGGGGAGGGGAAGGGGGTTCTGAAATAAATAGGGAGAGAGGGGGAGGCAGATAGAAGATGGATAGAAGAGACGACAGGTGGAGAGGAGACAGACAGGTCAAAGACGTGGGGATGAACCCAGTAAAGGTGACTGTAGGTGAGGAGTTACAGAGGGGATAGGTCAGCCCAGGGAGGACGGACTGGCCAAGGGGGCGGGATGAGGTTAGTAGGTAGGAAATGGGGGTGCGGCTTGAGATGGGAGGAGGGGACAGTTTAGGGAGGTGGAGACAAGCTGGGCGTGTTTTGGGATGTGGTCAGAGGGGGTTAGATTTTGAAGTTTGTGAAGTCCATTGGATACCATTGGACAGCAGGGTTCCCAAGCAGAAAATGAGATGCTGTTCCTGCAACCTTCGGGTGGCATCGTTGTGGCACTGCAGGGGACCCAGGATGGACATGTCGTCTGCTGAATGGGAGGGGGGATTGAAATGGTTCGCGACTGAGAAGTGCAGTTGTTTAGTGCAAACCAAGTTTAGGTGTTCCACAAAGCAGTCCCCAAGCCTCCATTTGGTTTCCCAGATGTAGAGGAGGCCACAACGGGTACAGCGGATACAGTATACCACATTGGCAGATGCACAGGTGAATATCTGCTTGATGTGGAAAGTCTTCTTGGGGCTCGGAATGGGTGTGAGGGAAGAGGTGTGGGGCAGGTGTAGCACTTCCTGCAGTTGCAGGGGGAAAGTGCCAGGTGTGGTGCGGCTGGAGGGGAGTGTGGAGCGGACAAGGGAGTCACAGAGAGGGTGGTCTTTCCGGAAGGCAGACAAGGGTGGGGAGGGAAAAATGTCTTTTGTGGTGGGGTCAGATTGCAGATGGCGGAAGTGTCGGAGGATGATGCATTGGATAACTAAGTGGTGGTTCGTTACTGCAATTGGCTGGAACAAAGTCATAAAGACTGTTTTATTTCTTATACTTTAATTTCAGTCAAGGCTGTTTATTTGACTCCTGGATTTACTATATTTCCTTAAATGTTGGACCAGTAAAAATACATCCTAGCCTTTAGGAGATGTTAAATCCAGTTACAAGGTTGGATTTCAGTGCTGCTTTATGAAAAAGATAGGAGGGAATTGGACAATTCAACCCAAAGGCTAAGAATGGGACTGATGATGTTTATACAGCTGTGGCAGATGGGTGATGCAGTAGCATTAAGTAGCAGCAGTAGAGCAGAAGCACAATTTAAACAAGCGAAAGATAAATTTAGAATTGTTTTTTTTTAACAAACAGCGATCAACATATAGATTAAACTTACAGACTTAGAATAAACAACATATCGAATAAAACTCTAGAGAGCTTAATGAAGACTATAAGCCTGGAATCAGTTACAAAATAATTGGATGCTGAAATGGGCAATGTTTAATGGTTTTTTGAATGCAAAAGTTTATATCAACCAAATAGCCTTTCATATGTATTGTTGCCCATAATCCTGTGAGTGAGTCTAAGCTCTGCATGACTTCCCTCCTTACTTTGAGTTTCCTGATGTTAAACCTGTGCTCCTCGCTTTGAACACAGTCGTCATGATAGGAGCATAGGAACAGAAAGAGGCCATTCAGTTCCTCAAGCCTGCTCCATTATTCAGTGAGGTCAAGGCTAATTTGTGACCTAACTCCATAAACCTACTGTAGTGATTGTAATGAGGTCATCCAGGTAGACCGCATAGAATATGAGCTCCCTGATTGAGGCTGTTGACCTGGTCCAATCAGAGAGCCCTGGCTGACAGATATAAACATGAGTGTCAAAGGTTCTGTTTGCTCGGAGAGCTGACGCTGAGGGAGCTGGATCGTGTCAAGGACTCTCCGCGTGTAAATACAAAGGGTGACTTGGTAGCAGGATATCAGCTCCTTGGAGTTATTTTACCTACCTTTGGCCTATATTGCTTCATACCTTTACTTAACAAAAACATTCTCTCCCTCAAATTTAAAACTAACAACTAATCCAACATTCACTGCCATTTTTGGAAGAACATTGTCAACATCTACCATCCTTTATGTAGCAAAGTGCTCCTTAACATCACTCCTGAATAGTCTGGTCCTAATTCTTGACTAGTTCTAGAACCCTCAACCAGTCATAACAGTTTATCTTTATCTACCCTGTCTTTTCCTGTTTATGTCTTGAATACATCAATCAGATCACCCCTTAGCCTTCTAAATTCTGGAGAAAACTGGTCTAGTTTGTATAATTTCTCCTCATGACTGAGCCCCTGAAGCCCAGGTGTCATTTTTATTAACCTACATTGTACTACTTCCAAGGTCAATGTACCCTTCCTAACGCTTGGAGCACAAATCCAATCCCAACATTCCAAGCAAGGTCTAACTAGGGTTTTGTATAATTGCAGCATAACTTCTGCAACCTTATACTCCAGTCCTCTAGTTATGATGGACTACTCACTTGGATAAAGGCACGTCCATTCCACTCTCAACCTCCAAAACCTCTATGAAAAAACTAATTTATTTGCCAAGGCAACACGCCTAATATATTGGTAAAAGGTATTTTATTATTATCCTGGGGTCTGAATTTTCCAGGCAGTCATGTACTTCATGAATCTGCCTTTCTATAGTTTGATGTTCACTCACTGCAACACTAAGATCAATCCTAATATTTATTATGAGTAGCCAGAGCACTGGATGGATCCTCCCTTCCTAACCCTGAGATGTATTGGTGTAACCAGTAACCCAGCTGAGGTCAGCTGAGTACAAGATAGATCAGCACTGGTCGTACAAAGTCACTAGTAAAGCTCAGCAGGTCTGGGAGCATCTGTGAAGGAAAAAATCCCAGTTAACGTTTTGGGTCCGGTGACCCTTCCTCAGAACCATTGGGAAACTGGGTTCCCATCTTTAACTCAATCTCAACTTTGATCAAACGGAAACAAGTAAATCCAGAACTGGCTTCTCGTGAGATTGCATTCAAACATGTCACATATTTGTATAACTTTCTGCCATTTTGACGGAGGTTGTATTTGCTGCAATTATGGATGTATGCATGTGTGTTATTCGCTGGTGTACCCACTGTCACGATCTCTCTGTTGATTTACAAAATCGATACTCCCTCCTCCATAGTGCAGACAAATGAGGGAGATGACTGTAAAACAAACAACTGTGGATGCTGGAAATCTGAAACAGAAACAGAAATTACTGGAGAGACTCGGCGGGTCTGGCAGCATCTGTGGTGAAAGAAGCAGAGTTAATGTTTCAGTTCCAGTGACTCTTCTTCAGAACTGATGATAGCTAGGAAAGGTTGGTATGTATGCTGTAGACAGGGATGGGGTGGGTGGTGGTTAAAGGAGTAAGTGAAAGGTGGAGATGAAGCACGGAGGAAGAGAAACACAGGTAGACAGACAAAGGGATGGATAATGGTGAGCTAGGGAGAAAGAAAAGCTGATAATGGGAAGTAAAAGTATATGAAAATGGGTTGGCTGTGCTGAAAGCAGTCAATGTCATGGTAGGGCCTGGGGTGTTGGGGTGACTAAAAGTCATGGATGAAGGTGTTCAGGCCCTAAGGATACTCCAATGCTCCATTGAAGCTTAGCACAAGCTGGAAGAACAGTATCACATTATCCACTGGGGACCTTGTAGCCTTCAGGACTCAATATCATGTTCAATAATGTCAGGGCATAGACACCTTCTTCCATGTCATTTACCAATTCCCATATCCCAAGCCTTCTCATAACACGGGTTGTTTTCAGCACAGCCAAGCCATTTTCACCTACTAATGGTTCCAATTATCAGTTTCTCTTTCTCCCTCGCTTACCATTATCCATGAAAACTGCAAGAACCGCGGATACTGTAAATCAGGCACAAAAGCAGAAGTTGCTGGAAAAGTTCAGCAGGTCTGGCAGCGTCTGTGAAGAATATTCAGAGTTCACGTTTCGGGTCCAGTGACCCTTCGTCACAACTGTTCTGGACCCAATACGTGAAATCTGATTTTTTTTTTCACAGATACTGCCAAATCTGCTAAGCTTTTCAAGCAACTTATGTTTTTGTTCACCATTATTCATACCTTTGTTTGTCTAACTGTCTTTCTCTTCCTCTGGGTTCCATCACTTACTTCTTTATCTCCCCCACCTCCACCTCTGTCTTCAGGAATATATACCAACCCTTTCCTACCTAACATCAGTTCTGAAGAAGGGGCACTGGACCTGAAACATTAACTCTATTTCTCTTGTCACAGATGCTGCCAGAGTGGCTGAGTTTCTCCAGAAATTTGGGGTTTTTGAGAAGATTATTATTTTAGCTTTCTGTTTAGCTCTGCAGCTTTTCTTTGCACACCTGACCTGCCATTTCTTTCTTCACAGCCTCAGCATTCACCGAGCGATATTTTGGTACGCTCAGCAGAGCTGATAGAGGTTACGGGGTAAGCTCAATGAAATCTCATCAAAGTCTTTGGACTCTCTTCCTCTAAGTAAATATAGATGGACAGAACCTTTCACTGGATTTTTCAGTCAATGTCCTGCACCTGAGCACAAATCCAGGACAAAGACCCTTTTGTTGGAGTTTGATCATGGATTGGGTGCATCAGTCTCCACAATGCACCCAAATGCTAGAAGGATGGAAATTTTCTCGGTAACATTGACGTGCTGTCCTCCCTTTGACTATATTTTTGTTTCCTTTTCTTCTTAGGCATTTCAGCCACTGTGCAGATAAGCATTTCATGAAGTATACAGAGCATTCCATTTGTTAATAATTCTACATTCTTCTCTCACATCCCTTTAATTAAGAAGATTTGGCAGATAGCTTAAATCTATCTTCCCTGAATATTTAGCTCAGTGCTCCGAAAGGTCAGTGAGTTTAATTGAATGTCGTTGAAGCCTTCACAGTACCTGCCAATAATCATGAATGTCACATTAAGAGTATTAGTTTGTTGAATTACACAAAGTTGGGGGCATGCAATAATTTTTTAGACTTCAACAGTAATGCATTGCTTGCTATTCTAAAAGACCTTTTCAAAGATTTGAGGTATTAAACCCATCTGCCTGCTCAGTTGAATGCTACAGATCCCAGGGCACTGTTTTGAAGGAGAGCAGAAGTGTTATCACTGGTGTGTTGGCCAGTATATATCCCTCAGTTAACACGACTTACAGCACGATTATCTGGTCATTATGGTTTTGGAGTAGATCTGTAGCTCGGACTGTGAATGATGTGGTTGGTTGGCTCACCGAGCTGGTTCATTGTTGCGCAGACGTTTCATTATCTGGTCATCAGCACATGCTGGTTTGGAGACCTTGCTGCAGACAAATCATTAAATCACACAGGAGAGGCCCTTCAGCCCATCAAGTCCAGACTACCATTCTGTTGGAATTTTTCGAGGATGTAACATAGCAGAGTTGATAAGGGGAAACCAATGAATGTGGTTTATTTGGGCTTTCAAAGGGCCCATTTAGGAGGTTAGCACTCACATTAAAAGCATGTGGGATTGGGGGGGTAATGCTCATGGATAGAGAACTGGGGTGTTGGCAGATAAGAAACAAAGAGCAGGACAAAACAGGTCTTTCTCAAGCAGTGAATATTGGGGTACCGCAGGGACCAGTGCTTGGACCCCAGCTCCTCACATTATGGAACAATGATTTAGATGTGGGAACTAAATGTAATAAATCCAAGTTTGGAGGCAGCATTAAAATTGAGTGGGAGGGTTGTGATTTGGACAGACTGAATGAGTGTGGAAATGTATGACAGATGCAGTGTAATGTGGATAAATGTGAGTGTAACCACTTTGGAAGCAAAAACAGAAAGGCAGATTATTAAATAAATAGTAATAGATTGGAAAAGGGGGAGGTGCACTGAGACCTGTGTGTCCTTGTGCACCAGCCTCAGCATTGTCCTTCACAGTGAGAGAATTTGAGTTCAGGAGCAGGGATGTCTTATTGCAATTGTACAGAGCCTTAATGAGACACTGTATTATTGTCTCCTTATCTGAGGAAGGACCATTCCTACTATAGAGGGAGTGCAGTGAAGATTTACCAGACTGATTCCTGGGATGACAGGACTGATATAGGAGGAGAGACTGGATCAGTTAGGACTGTATTCATTGGAGTTTGGAGGAATGAGGGGGAGGCCTCAAAGAGATGTATAAAATTCTCACAGGATGAAACAGGGTAAAGGCAGGACATTCTCAATGACCTGGGGGTGTCGAACCAGGATCACAGTCCAAGGATGCAGATAAACCATTTAGGACTGAGATGAGGAGAAAATTGCTCACCAGAGGGTGGATTTCTCTGCCACAAAAAGCAATTAAGACTGAAACATTTTTCAAGAAGAAGATAGAAATAGTTCTTAATGCTAAAAGGATCAATGGGTATTACGTGAAAGCAGGAACAGAGCAGTGAGTTGGATGATCAGCCATGATCATATTGGACGGCAGAACAGGCTTCAAGGGCTAATTAACCTACACCTGCCCTATTTTCTGTGCTTCTTGTACGATGCATAGATGAAGTGTTTGTTGCAACTTTATTAGGTGTGTTCTAAAGGCTCTTTGATGAATTAATCATTTTTATGCAGTTTTAGCTTGGTAAAGGTAGAGGCACCATAATCTTACCAGACCACAGGACTGCTCTCCATTGCAGAGAAGTGACTGGTGATGGTTTAACATAAGGTGAGGGGAAAGGTCGAGAAGAAGAGTCCTTCGTGGTAACCTCAGACAATGCAGGAACTGAACCCAAGTTGTTGGGGCTACTCAGCGTTGATAAACCAGCTGTCCAGCCAACTGACCTAATCAACCTGCTTTTCTAGCTTGCCAGACTTTCTTAAGAAGTTTGTTCATTTTAAAAACTGATCGCTGAGGTCCAGCTCCCTTGAATTCACCTGCTAAGAAGGAAATGAATTGATTTCCAAATGGCAAGTTGTTTCTTCTCCACTGTGCCCACTGCAAAAAGCCCCCCGGTCTGGGTGTACCTGAGTTGCTGAGTGAGAGAGATTAAAGTGAGTGTATCCAAAGCTGGGGAATGGTTATTTAGTTAAAAACAAATCACAACCTGCATAACAGGAATTGTAGAATTATAGTGCACTAGCAGCAAGAGGTTACAGAGGTGAAGAGCATTCTTGGGACAGTTAAGAGTACATTAACCTGTGGAAGTAAAGACAATTGTTACCACCATGTGAGATTGGTGCGGTGAACCAGTATAAGCCATTGGTAGGGTCTTTTGTCTCAGCACACTGAAGGATTCAATTCTACTGCACAAAAGCAATAATGAATAACTAGTCACATTTGCTCTAGAACTGCTGACTACCAAGGGGCACTTTTACGGGGAAGAGAAGAGAGGTTTGCATGTATTTGGAGAGTTAACTCCCCTAAAGGTGACATCAGCTTGGAATCCCAGCGTTACCTGTATCCTCATTTCTTCTGGGCTTATGTGAGGTGAGTGAAAGGGGAGAGGGGCATCTCATTAGATGAAAGTGCATTAGGGTGGCAGAACAGAGTGCAGAATGCAGAGTGACAGCTGCAGAAAAGGTGCACAGAGAGCTCAATGTTAACATTTGTAAGGTCCATTCAAAAGTCGCATAACAGTGGGGAAGGAGCTGTTATTTAATCTGTTCAGTGCAGGTAGAGGATCTGCTCTCCCCACATTCCTGTGCACCAGTGCCTCACACTGTCACTGCAGGTGGCGACTGGCACTGCAACCCTCCTAGAAACATGGAACAAAAACAGAAATCGCTGGAAAGGCTCAGCAGGTCTGGCAGCATCTATGGAAAAAAAATCAGAGTTAATGTTTCAGGTCTTAACTGGAACATGTTTCCTCCTGGAATCATAATTGCTCCCTGATGGAATAGCTGGGTCAGCATTGCCACCCCTTCCCCACTGTCTACCCACCTCAACTCTCAACTCGGCATCTCATCTTTACTGAATCCCTACAGTGTGGAAACAGCCCCTTCAGCCCAACAAGTCCACACTGGCTCTCAGAGCAACCCACCCACCATCTAATCTACACATCCCTGAATAGTTACGGGCAGTTTAGCATGGCTAATCCACCTACCCTCCACATCTTCGGTTTGTGGGAGGAAACCCACATAGACACGGGGAGAATGTGCAAACTCCACACAGACAGTTCCCTCAAGGTGGAATCAAACCTGGGTCCCTGGCGCTGTGAGGCAGCTGTGCTAACTACTGTGCCACCATGCTGCCAGGGAAGAGAGACAAGAGACGAAAGACGACAAATGAGGGACGAGAGACGAGAGACGAGAGACGAGGGACGAGAGACGAAAGACGAGAAAAGAGAGGAGGAGAGAAGAGAAGAGAAGAGAAGGGAAGGTGGTGGGAGGCTGCTACAATTCAAACATTTAGAACAGAGAACATTACAGCACAGTACAGGCCCTTTGGCCCTCGATGTTGTGCCGACCTGTCATACCGATCTCAAGCCCATCTAACCTACACTATTCCATGTACGTCCATATGCTTATCCAGTGACGACTTAAATGTACCTAAACTTGGTGAATCTACTACCGTTGCAGGCAAAGCGTTCCATTCCCTTACTACTCTCTGAGTAAAGAAACTACCTCTGACATCTATCCTATATCTTTCACCCCTCAATTTAAAGCTATGCCCCCTCGTGCTTGCCGTCACCATCCTAGGAAAAAGGCTCTCCCTATCCACCCTATCTAACCCTCTGATTATTTTATATGTTTCAATTAAGTCACCTCTCAACCTTCTTCTCTCTAATGAAAACAGCCTCAAGTCTCTCAGCATTTCCTCGTAAGACCTTCCCTCCAGACCAGGCAACATCCTAGTAAATCTCCTCTGCACCCTTTCCAAAGCTTCCACATCCTTCTTATAATGTGGTGACCAGAACTGTACGCAATACTCCATGTGCGGCCGCACCAGAGTTTTGTACAGCTGCAGCATAACCTCTTGGTTCTGGAACTCGATCCCTCTATTAATAAAAGCTAAAACACTGTATGCCTTCTTAACAGCCCTGTCAACCTGGGTGGCAACTTTCAAGGAACTGTGTACATGGACACCGAGATCTCTCTGCACATCTACACTACCAAGAATCTTACCATTAGCCCAGTATTTTGCCTTTCGGTTACTCCTACCAAAGTGCATCACCTCACACTTGTCTGCATTAAACTCCATTTGCCACCTCTCAGCCCAGCTCTGCAGCTTTTCTATGTCTCTCTGCAACCTACAGCATCCTTCCTCACTATCCACAACTCCACCAACCTCAGTGTTGTCTGCAAACTTACTAACCCATCCTTCTACGCCCTCATTCAGGTCATTTATAAAAAATGACAGACAGCAGTGGACCCAACACCAACCCTTGCGGTACACCACTAGTAACTGGTCTCCAGGATGAGTACACCACTCGTAACTGGCCTCCAGGATGAGTACACCACTCGTAACTGGCCTCCAGGATGAGCACACCACTAGTAACTGGTCTCCAGGATGAGTACACCACTCGTAACTGGCCTCCAGGATGAGCACACCACTAGTAACTGGTCTCCAGGATTTAAAATGCATCTGGATGGGCACATGAATAGGAAGGGTTGAGAGGGATATGAGCCAAATGCTGCAAATGGGATGAGATTAATATCTGGTCGTCATGGACAAGTTGGACTGCAGGGTCTGTTCCCATGCTGTAGAAATCTGTGACTCAATGACTCTATATTGACATTCATTCACAGTTTATGGTGTGTGGCATGGTGGCTCAGTGGTTAGCACTGCTGCCTCACAGTACCAGGGACCTAGGTTCGATTCCACCCTTGGGTTTTTGTGGAGTTTGCACATTCTTCCCATGTCTATGTGGGCTTCTTCCCACAAACCGACCATGTGCAGCTTAGGTGGATTGGCCATGGGGAAATGTGGGGTTATAGGGATAGGGTAGTGGGTTGGGTGTGGGTGGGATGCTCTTTGGAAGGTTGGTGTGGGCTTGGGCTGAATGGCCTGTCTCCACGCTGTAGGGATTCTAATAAAAAGCAGTTGCTGCGTCCCTCTCTAACAGCATTGTATACCTAGAGTAGGTGGACTGCAGCAGCTCAAGCAGATAGCTCACCACCAACTATTTACAAGCGATGGGCAATAAATATTGGCCATCTAGTGACAGCCACAACCTATGTGTGAGCAAGAGAAGTGCTTACCTGGTCTGGCCTATGTGTGTCTCGGAACCTGCAGCAAAAGGGTTGGCTCTTAACAGTGAGAAATAGGCAATATGTAGTAGTTTAGTCCGCAACGCCCACAACCCATGGACAGATAAAACATAAACAAATGGTTCCATTTGGAGCTCCCTCCTCTCGAAATTTGTTTCAGTCGTTGGTTTATGTCATCAAATCAAAACATTCTGTTGCAGCCAACCAGTGAATGTATCCTTAAACTTTCTGACAGTTCAACATTTCTCCTTTAACAACGTATTCCTTTTACCAGCTGTAAGTTTTCAATGCTTTTATTTACAAAAATGAGTGATCCTGCAGAGGGATAAATTGCTGCATAAATGTAGATTTACTGTTAGTTTACTCTTCATGTCCCTGTGAGAGAGGGACATTAAATGACTGACATTAAAGCAGTAAATGGGATGTGTGACAGCAGGTGTAGAAATACAGAGTTAAAGTTTCAGGCTGTACTAGCATATTCATAACAGTGATAATGGGAACTGCAGATGCTGGAGAATCCAAGATAATAAAAAGTGTGGAGCTGGATGAACACATCAGGCCAAGCAGCATCTCAGGAGCACAAAAGCTGATGTTTCAGGCCTAGACCTAGACCTCTGATGAAGGGTCTAGGCCCAAAACGTCAGCTTTTGTGCTCCTGAGATGCTGCTTGGCCTGCTGTGTTCATCCAGCTTCACACTTTATTATATTTATATCAGTATTTAGATGGGTCTACTCAGTGGGTCTCAATTCGATCAACGTCCATTGCTTGGTTGGAATAGAAAAGCTGTTGTACCAAGATGGTATTAAACTTATGATCACTAGTTATAGACACACTGAACACCCTCTTCCTGCTTCATTTGTAGATGTCGGAGTTAGAATACCGAGTGACGCGACTCCAAGAGGAGGAATTGTTGCTAATCCACGGAACCGCAGATGGTAAGAGCACGGACAAGTGAAATTCCATGAGTTCTCAGTGATCTCTGACCTGAAATTGCACGGGAAGGTTCCTGTGGGAAGGTGGAGACATTCTGCTCATTGTCATGGTGATCAATCTATGCTGACTACCTCAGCTGAACCTCAGCTGGGAAGGCAAGCTTTTCGATTATAAAAGTTTTACCTCGCGCGACTGTGGCTTTTCAGAGCAGGAGCGGACATGGGACGGCTGAGTAAGTGAGGTAATACATTTGGGCGGTTGCTTTACCCGAAACACTACTTCGGTAGTGTCTCCCACCCATCCTCCTCCTCTTACCAAAGAAAAAGGATCTGAGCACCGAGTTGTTAAGGTTACTAGTTTTTTTTTCATTAGTCTGTTTGGGAATTCAGAACAGTGGGAATGGACGTTAGGGCAGTTGCATGCTCCTCCTGTAGAATGTGGGAGGTATAGTGTCCCCACTGACTTCATCTGCAGGAAGTGCACTCACCTCCAGCTCCTCGTACACCGCGTTAGGGAACTGGAGCTGGATCTGGATGAACTTCGGATCATTTGGGGGCATGAGGGGGTAATTGAGAGGAGTTACAGTGAGGTAGTCACACCTCAGGTACAGGTAAAAGGTAGTAAGAACTGCAGATGTTGGAGAATCTGAGAGAACAAGATGTAGAGCTGGATGAAATTAGGAGTCCAAGCAGCATCATAGGAGCAGGAAAGCTGACATTTCGAACTAGATAACAAAGTGTGAAGCTGGATGAACACAGCAGGCCAAGCAGCATCTCAGGAGCACAAAAGCTGACGTTTCTGGCCTGGACCCTTCATCAGAGAGGGGAATGGGAGAGGGTTCTGGAATAAATAGGGAGAGAGGGGGAGGCGGACCGAAGATGGAGAGAAAAGAAGATAGGTGGAGAGGAGAGTATAGGTGGGGAGGTAGGGAGGCGATAGGTCAGTCCAGGGAAGACGGAAGGGTCAAGGAGGTGGGATGAGGTAGTAGGTAGGAAATGGAGGTGCGGCTTGAGGTGGGAGGAACGGATGGGTGGGCGGAAGAACAGGTTAGGGAAGCGGAGACAGGCTGGGCTGGTTTTGGGATGCAACATCTTCTCTTTCAATTCCTCCCACTCCCTACAGACAAAAGGAGTGGCCTTGGGTACCCGCATGGGCCCCAGCTATGCCTGCCTCTTTGTAGGTTACGTGGAACAGTCCCTCTTCCGCACCTACTCAGGCCCCAAACTCCACCTCTTCCTCCGTTACATTGATGACTGTATCAGCGCCGCCTCTTGCTCCCCAGAGGAGCTCAAACAGTTCATCCACTTCACCAACACCTTCCACCCCAACCTCAAGTTCACCTGGGCCATCTCCAACACATCCCTCACCTTCCTGGACCTCTCAGTCTCCATCTCAGGTAACCAGCTAGAAACTGATGTCCATTTCAAGCCCACTGACTCCCACAGCTACCTAGAATACACCTTCTCCCACCCACCCTCCTGCAAAAATTCCATCCCCTGTTCCCAATTCCTCCGCCTCCACTGCATCTGCTCCCAGGATGAGGCATTCCACTCCCGCGCATCCCAGATGTCCAAGTTCTTCAATGACCACAACTTTCCCCCGTAGTGGTCAAGAACGCCCTAGACCGCGTCTCCCGCATTTCCCACAACACATCCCACACACCCCACCCCCGCCACAACCGCCCCAAGAGGACCCCCCTCGTTCTCACATACCATCCCACCAACCTCCGGATACAACGCATCATCCTCCGACACTTTCACCATCTACAATCTGACCCCACCACCCAAGACATTTTTCCATCCCCACCCTTGTCTGCCTTCCGGAGAGACCACTCTCTCCATGACTCCCTTGTCCGATCCACACTCCCCTCCAACCCCACCACACCCGGCACCTTCCCCTGCAACCGCAGGAAGTGCTACACTTGCCCCCACACCTCCTCCCTCACCCCTATCCCAGGCCCCAAGATGACCTTCCATATTAAGCAGATGTTCACCTGCACATCTGCCAATGTGGTATACTGTATCTTCTGTACCCGGTGTAGCTCCCTCTACATTGGGGAAACCAAGCGGAGGCTTGGGGACCGCTTTGCAGAGAATCTCTGCTCGGTTCGCAACAAACAACTGCACCTCCCAGTCGCGAACCATTTTAACTCCCCCTCCCATTCCTCAGATGACATGTCCATCATGGGCCTCCTGCAGTGCCACAATGATGCCACCCGCAGGTTGGAAGAACAGCAACTCATATTCCACTTGGGAACCCTGCAGCCCAATGGTATCAATGTGGACTTCACAAGCTTCAAAATCTCCCCTTCCCCCACTGCATCCCAAAACCAGCCCAGTTCTTCCCCTCCTCCCACTGCATCCCAAAACCAGCCCAGCCTGTCTCCGCTTCCCTAACCTGTTCTTCCTCCCACCCATCCCTTCCTCCCAACTCAAGCCGCACCTCCATTTCCTACCGACTACCTCATCCCACCTCCTTGACCTGTCCGTCTTCCCTCGACTGACCTATCCCCTCCCTACCTCCCCACCTATATTCTCCTCTCCACCTATCTTCTTTTCTCTCCATCTTCGGTCCGCCTCCCCCTCTCTCCCTATTTATTCCAGTTCCCTCTCCCCATCCCCCTCTCTGATGAAGGGATATGGCCTGAAACATCAGCTTTTGTGCTCCTGAGATGCTGCTTGGCCTGCTGTGTTCATCCAGCTCTACACTTTGTTATCTTGGATTCTCCAGCATCTGCAGTTCCCATTATCTCTGATACAATTTCGGACCTAGACCCTTCTTCCTAAAACGTCACCTTTCCTGCTCCTGTGATGCTGCTTGGCCTGCTGAGTTCATCCAGCTGTACACATTGTTATCACAGGAAAAAGGTAGATGGGTTACAGTCAGGGGACGGAAAGGGAACCGGCAGGCAGTGCAGGGATCCCCTGTGGCCATTCCCCTCAATAACAAGTATACCGTTTTGGGTACTGTTAGAGGGGATGACTTACCAGGGGTAAGCCATGGGGTAAAGGTCTCTGGCACAGAGTCTGTCCCTGTTGCTCAGAAGGGAAGGGGAAGAGGAGCAGAGCATTAGTCATTGGGGACTCCATAGTTAGGGGGACAGATAGGAGGTTCTGTGGGGACGAGAGAGACTCACTATTGGAGTGTTGCCTCCCAGGTGGCAGGGTCCATGATGTCTCGGATTGTGTTTTCGGGATCCTTAAGGGTGAGGGGGAACAACCCCAAGTTGTGGTCCACTTAGGCACCAAAGACATAGGTAGGAAAAGAGATAGGGATGTGAAGCAGAAATTCAAAAGGCTTGGGTTGAAGCTTAGAGCTAGAACAAGCAGAGTTGTTGTCTCTGGTTTGTTACCCGTGCCACGTGCTAGCAAGGTGAGGAACAGGGAGAGAGAGCAGTTGAACGTGTGGCTACTGGGATGGTGCAGGAGGGAGGGAATCAGATACCTGGATAATTAGTGCTTATTCTGGGGTAGGTGGGACCTCTACAAACATGATGGTCTACATCTGAACCAGAGGGGTACCAATATTCTCGGCGGGGGGCGGGGTTTGGAATTTTCTAATGCTCTTCAAGAAGGTTTAAACTAATTCAGCAGCGGGATGGGAAGCTGAATTGTAGCTCCAGTGAAGAGGAGGTTGAGAATAATGAGGTCATAGCACAGGAGGGCTTCCTGACACAGTGTGTAGATAGGCCAACAAGGGGAAAAGCCACATTAGATTTGGTACTGGGTATTGAGCCTGGCCAGGTGATAGATTTGGAGGTAGATGAGCACTTTGGTGATAGTGACCACAATTCGGTTACGTTTACTTTAGCAATGGAAAGGGATAGGTATATACTGCAGGGCAATATCTATTGCTGGGGAAAGATAATTATGAGGTGATTAGCGAGAATTAAGATGCATAGGATGGGGAAGAAAACTGCAGGGGCTGGACACAGTTGAAATGTGGAGCTTGTTCAAGGAACAGCTACTGTGTGTACTTGATAAGCGTGTACCTATCAGGCAGGGAGGAAGTGGTCGAGCGAGGGAACCATGGTTTACTAAAGAAGTTGAAACTGTTGTCAAGAAGAAGAAGGAGGCTTATGTAAAGATGAGGCGTGAAGGCTCAGTTAGGGCACTTGAGAGTTACAAGTTAGCCAGGAAGAATTTAAAGAGAGAGCTAAGAAGAGCCAGGAGGGGACATGAGAAGTCTTTGGCAGGTAGGATCAAGGAAAACCCGAAAGATTTCTATCGGTTTGTCAGGAACAAAAGAATGACTACAGTAAAATTAGGGCCAGTCAAGGACAGGAGTGGGAAGTTGTGCATGGAGTCAGACGAGATAGGCAAGGCACTAAATGAATACTTGTTGTCAGTATTCACATAGGAAAAAAACAATGTTGTCGAGGAGAATACTGAGATACAGGCTATTAGACTAGGTGGGATTGAGGTTCATAAGGAGGAAGTGCTAGCAATTCTGGAGAGTGTGACAATAGATAAGTCCCCTGGGCTGGATGGGATTTATCCTAGGATTCTCTGGGAAGCTAGGGAGGAGATTGCAGAGCCTTTGGCTTTGATCTTTATGTCGTCATTATCTTCAGGAATAGTGCCAGAAGACTGGAGGATAGCAAATGTCCCCTTGTTCAAGAAGGGGAGGAGAGACAACTCTGGTAATTATAGACCAGTGAGCCTTAATTTGGTTGTGGGTAAAGTGTTGGAAAGGATTACAAGAGATAGGATTATAAGAGATAGAAAGGAATAATTTGATTAGGGATAGTCAACATGGTTTTGTGAACGGTAGCTCGTGCCTCACAAACCTTATTGAGTTCTTTGAGAAGGTGACCAAACAGGTGGATGATGGTACAACGGTTGATATGGTGTATATGGATTTCAGCAAGGCCTTCGATAAGGTTTCCCATGGTAGGCTTTAGCAGAAAATATGGAGTCATGGGATTGAGGGTGATTTAGCAGTTTGGATCAGAAATTGACTAGCTGTAAGAAGACAGAGGGTGGTGTTTGATGGGAAATGTTCATCCTGGAGTTCAGTTACTAGTGGTGTACTGCAAGGATCTGTTTTGAGGCCACTGCTGTTTGTCATTTTTATAAATGACCTGGATGAGGGCGTAGAAGGATGGGTTCGTAAATTTGCGAATGACACTGAAGTCGGTGGAATTGTGGATAGTGCGGAAGGATGTTGCAGGTTACGGAGGTACATAGATAAGCTGCAGCGTTGGGCTGAGAGGTGGCAAATGGAGTTTAATGCAGAAAAGTGTGAAGTGATTTACTTTGGAAGGAGTAACAGGAATACAGAGTACTGGGCTAATGGTAAGATCCTTGGTTGTGTGGATGAGCAGAGAGATCTCGGTGTCCATATGCATAGATGCCTGAAAGTTACCACCCAGGTTGATAGGGCTGTTAAGAAGGCGTACGGTGTGTTAGGTTTTATTGGTAGATGGATTGAGTTTTGGAACCATGAGGTCATGTTGCAGCTGTACAAAACTCTGATGTGGCCACAGTTGGAGTATTGCGTACAGTTCTGGTCACCACATTATAAGAAGGATGTGGAAGCTTTGGAAAGGGTGCAGAGGAGATTTACTAGGATAACAAACTGTGGAGCTGGATGAACAAAGCAGGCTGCCATGTTTGTCCAGCTCCACACTTTGTTATCTCGGATTCTGCAGCATCTGCAGTTCCCATTATCTCTGATACAAAGGTTTGCCAAGATGTTGCCTGGTATGGAGGGAAGGTCTTATGAGGAAAGGCTGAGGGACTTGAGGCTGTTTTCATTAGAGAGAAGAAGGTTAAGAGGTGACCTAATAGAGACATAAAAGATGATCAGAGGATTAGATTGGGTGGACAGTGAGAGCCTCTTTCCTCGGATGTGATGGCTAGCATGAGGGCACATAGCCTTAAATTAAGGGGTGATAGATATAGGACAGATGTCAGAGGTAGGTTCTTTACTCAGAGAGTAGTAAGGGCGTGGAATGCCCTGCCTGCAACAGTGGTAGACTCGCCAAGTTTAAAGGCATTTAAATAGTCATTGGATAAACATATGGATGATAATGGAATAGTGTAGGCTAGATCGGCTTCAGAATGGTTTCACAGTTTGGCGCAACATCAAAGGCTGAAGGGCCTGTACTGCGCTGTAATGTTCTATGTTCTATGAACCCTAGCAAAGTCTCGTTGTTTCTCAAATGGTGACTGTTTGGTTTTCGAAGTTCAATTGCGAGCACTCACTTTGCTTAGAATTCCTCTGTTGTTGCCCCATCAGCCTCAGTGGCAGATTCACAGCCAGGAAGCCCCTTTATACGCAGACCAAACATAATGAGCCTAATGGCCACTTGCTGCATCTTAATAATTTTTTGATTCTGAGGAAGCGTTCAAGACAGGGATTAAAATTGAGGGAGCAAGAAATTTTCCTACGTTTCACTCTCCTTTCTTGCACAATTTAAGACAAGAACCCAAGACCATAATAGGTCGGAACAGAAGTTGGACATTCAGCCCATTAAGCCTGGTCCATCATTCAGGGAGTTTGTGCTGATCTGATCATCCTCAACCCCACTTTCCTGCTTTTTCCCTCTTAACTCTTGATTCCCTATCAAATTAAACATCTCTCTTTCTCAAACTCAAACATCCATAATGACTCAATGTCAATAACCTTCTGTGAGACTTGTGTGAGGCATTCCAGAGAAACTTGGACAATTATGTGGATAGAAATCATGGACAAGGATGAGGGGGAAAAGCAGGAGATTTACACTAGGCAATGATGCTTGTTTAAGGAACCGTTGTGAGCACAGTGGGCTGAATGGTCTCCTTCTGCTCCTTAACTCTGCCCGGTGATTGGGTGTGATGTCGTTGGTGCCAATCCATTTCTTGCCATTTCTGGCTGCAACACAGAGGGAGAACAACATCTTGGGAAAATACACTGTCTCCATGAAAATTCTATGACATGGACATGTGGTGCTCGGCAGCATCTAATTAACAGGAGAACTTGGCTTCAGAAGTATTGTGCTTTAGATAGCACTCCTTGTGGGCATGGAGGAGAAGGAATGCTCCCCCTCCCTCCTGTCCCTTCAAGAAAGCCTACTATTTCCCGCCCGCAGCAGCCTCTCATCACAACAATAATCAGTGACCTATTCTTAGCCAAGCCCCAAGCTCTCATCCCATTGTCACTGCAGGGAAGGGAAACAGGAGAAATGTATAATGAGGTCCTGATTTAATTTAGCCAGGCCACTCATTCCCCTCACCTCCCCAAAACCCTTGGCACTTCGGGATGCATAGATCCAGAACCATGAGATAGATTCCCAAGGCTTACACTCTTAAATGTTAAACTCCTGTCGGCCCAGCAACTGATTCTAGATTTACCTGAATGGGAATGTTTGTGACTAAGGACTCTTACAGCACTGTGGTAACATCCCTACCTCTGAGTCCGCCCTGTTCTAGAGATGTGTAATAGCACATCTGATCACGTTGATCAGTAAACTCTCGAGATCTTTTGTGGTACAATGGTAGTGTCCCTACCTCTCGACCAGGAAGCCTGGGTTCTAATCCTGCACGCTCCAGAGATGTGTAGTAATGTCTCTGAACAAGTTGATTAAACACATTGAGCTTGAGACTCAGCAGTGGAAAACAGATTAAACAGCATTGGGGCTTTTTTTAAGCCCTCTGATGTCAGACTTCAAGAATCTTGAAGGAAACATCCTTCAAAGAAACTCACAGCCGCTTAGTGAGAAACTCACTACCACACCTGACAGATGCATAAAAGATGCAGCGAGTTGGTCCTGATGTCAAAGCAGGCCAAACTGAGCTTTTTGTGCAATTGTCCCCCCAAATGACACCATTGCCCACAACATTCAGGCCACTATAACATTCCGCCTTCAGGCTCTATGCATCTTGTATACTCTCAGCTTTGCAGGATTAATCTAGATAATGACTGGAACTTGCGATGCAGTGGGTAATGTGCTGATTTCAAGTCTTACTCTAGGACTTGGTTGCCACAGAAGTTGTACCTGGCCTAATGAGTTGAGCATCATTCTGCAAATCCTTCCAACATACGCTGATATGTTGTGCCCTTGTGTTGAATCTTGATTGCATAGACCTCCATTTCCTAAAGCAAGATTTGTTCCAGATTCTCCTCCATCAGTGAGCCGGCTTTGGGTATGCTGGACTCTTGCTATGAGTTTGCCCTACTTTGAATGAAGTAGACTGAATTTGTTATGAGAATCTCCTCAATAGATCTTTACTCTCTAGTTGAATCTTTTCTGGGATATAACTGAACAGGATAATGGAAGACAATTAGAAACAACCATTTCAAATTCACACATTGAACTGTTCAGAAGTATTTGACCTGCTCACTGACTGGCAAATGATAACGAACTCATTATATGTCAACAGTTTGCTGCAAAAAGCAGGATATTATCCAATTATAGAAGTTTCTGTAACTTGCGGATGAGCTCTCTGATGTATCGCTATACATTTGGCCACATTTTCTGATACGAGAAATGATAGAATCCTATTTTGAAGAGCAGTTCATTAAACCTTAGATTACCTCAAACTCAAGGCAGAAGTGGTGGCATTATATTTATCCTACAAGATGAGGGAAAGCCTGTGTTTTACAGAGCACAGTGGAAACCTGAAACAGGTTGCCCATGTTATAGACCAGACTAGACACCCTGAAAATATTTTTATGAAGGTAATTTAGAACCCCAAATTCTTCTTGTTTTAAGGTAGATGTAAAGTGCTATGTTCCAGACGTGACTGATCAAACTACTCAACATGAAGCAAACCAATTTATTTAAACACTGTACTTAAAATACATACTAAAGAAACAGGAATTTAGAATAATGTAATTATTGGAAACCTTAATGAAATAATAGGTATAATAACTATGACTAAGTTAACTGTTCCAACATAGTTACATCCCATAAACACACTCTTGGCAAAAAGGAAAATTTCGAAACAGGTTCTCACATGCAGTTCTCCAATGCAAGACGAAAAATACTCATCAAGAGAAAATTCAGAACAAGTAGCAGCAAGGACACATTCACTGAAGCTTTCAACTCTTTTGAGACCCCAAAGGGTTCAGCTTAAAACTAAACCTGAAAACTAAAAAAACAAGATAACAAAGTGTGAAGCTGGATGAACACAGCAGGCCAAGCAGCATCTCAGGAGCACAAAAGCTGACGTTTCAGGCCTAAACCAGAAATGAAGGATCTAGGCCCGAAATGTCAGCTTTTGAGCTCCTGAGATGCTGCTTGGCCTGCTGTGTTCATCCACCTCCACACTTTGTTATCTTGGATTCTCCAGGATCTGCAGTTCCCATTATCTCTGAAAACTAAAAAGCCTGGTCTGAGGGAGCTGGCCACACCCAGGCTACTTCCATTGTTCTAACTTCAACAGAAAACCTCACAAATCCAAGATAACAAAGTGTGGAGCTGGATGAACACAGCAGGCCAAGCAACATTTCAGGGGCACAAAAGCTGACGTTTCGGGCCTAGACCCTTCCGAAACGTCAGCTTTTGTGCTCCTGTAATACTGCTTGGCCTGCTGTGCTCATCCACCTCCACACTTTGTTATCTTGGGTTCTCCAGCATCTGCAGTTCCCATTATCACTGATATAATTTAAATCTCACAAATTGTTCACTTTCTTTCTTTGCACCTCTGCCTTACAACCCATTCAAAAAAAAACCCAGGACAAAATAATCTCTTAAAGTGACAGCATTGTCATGCCCAGCATTGAAAGCAAGACGCTTTCGGGCACAGCACCCCAGTAAGCGATTTATTGGGAGAGGATATAGTCCAGATTTTCCAGAATGACATCAGGAGCAAAACATGTGAAGGTGGCATTGCACTGGCAGGGCTTCTGTTTCCAAGAGTATCAAAGGTTAACAGAAAACAAAATTGAGGTATTTCAGATGACAAAAAGAACTGATTGGGCACTCAAAGAGAAATTATTTATCTGCGTGGTGACTAAAGGAAAATAAAATCTTAAAATTGAAGCCACAACATTCATGGTTATAGTCGGGAAGCATTTCTTCACAAAGAAGGTAGTGAAACTCTGGAACTCTGTCCTAAAATGCTGTTAAGTCAGTTGAAAATGTCAGATCTGAAATCATTATATTTTAGTTTAGCCAAGGGTACAAAAGTGACGGGTGAACTACAGCAGGTAAATGGGTTATAAGATACAAAACAGTCAAAATCTAATTAAATGAGGGAGGATGTTTAAAGGGATGAATGGCCATTGGTATAGTCTTCATGTTTTGTCGACTTTCCTTGCTATTTGTTCTTATTTCAAATCCTGATTATCATGCTGTTTATTTCCATTATTTGCTTCCTTTATTTCAGCTTTCAGGATTCCGTTTGTATCTCTTCGTATCTCATTACTCTCTCTTCTCCTCTTTCAGAAACTGTTCATTTCCAACATACAGCAGACCTTATAACTCACTTAATCAATGCAAAGGCTAATTATTCATTGCAGGTACGTTATCTTTGCATGCTTTACAGAGTTTCTGCTTTGAATTATAATAGGCACTGTTCCTTCTCAATTCACACAGTGAGATTTGAACCTGTGTACACTGATTAATAATCTGGATTGCTAGTCCACTGATATAACCACTATATCATGGGAGAGATGGTAGCACAGTGATAATGTGACTGGGCTAGTAATCTCGAGGCCCAAACTGATGGCTAGCGCTAATTCAGAGAAGGTTGGGGAATTTGAATTCCAGTAACCAACCTGGAATATAAAGTTAGTTTCAGTCACAGTGATCATGGCAACTATTGCCAATTGTTATGTATTTAAAACAATTGATTCACTGCTGTTATTGGGGGAGGGAAATCTACCATCCTTGTGTGGTCTGGCCTACATGTGACTCTAGTTGCACAGCAATGTGGTAAATTCTTAAATACCCTCTGAAATGCCTTGGTAAGCCAGTCAGCTCAAGTTCAATGAGGGATGGATAGCCCAATACTAACCAGTGATGCCAACATTTCATGAAAAAATAAAGAAAAAGAAAGATTACATGGATGAAACAGAGGACTTGAGATTGCTCTCCTTAGAACAGTGAAGGCTGAGAAGGAAATTTGATAGGGGTGTTTCAAATTGTGAAGGGTTTGGCGAGTGTAAATAAGGAGTAAATGTTTCCATTGGTCAAGGGATCATAAACCAAAGGGGTCACATTAACATTGCTTGGCTGAAAAAGCTGAGGGATCATGAGGAAATTGATGTAGGCAAACAGTGTTTTGTAATGACTGCCTGAGGGGCGATAGAGAAAGAATGTGTACAGCAAGCTTTGTTTTAACCGGCACCTTATAAACTGACACTATTGATAAACTGGCAAAAGTTATATACCTCAGATGCCACAAAGTTTACTGTATTATCACGATGTCCAAGTAGTTCATTGAGGGAGCAAGGGAGAAGGGTCTCTACCAGTAAGATTTATTTAAGGCAAAGTTGCATTACTGCTTAAGTGATTAACGCTGTAAATGAAGCATAACAGTGACATGTATACCCTCTGCATTATGTTTCTCTTACTTCTTGTGTGTTTTTACATTGATTATGTGAACTTCATGATCAACTAGAATATTTGATCAACCAACACATTCCGGGTCCCGTAGGTGCCAGTTAGTAAAAGCTATGCTGTGGTTCATTTCAAAAATATGTATGCTTGAAGGAGATAGAAAATTGTAGCGATACAACAAAGACAGGAAGGTGAGATTAACTGGGCTGCTCTATGAAGTTTCACAGAAGCCCTACAGTGTGGAAGCAGGCCATTCAGCCCAACAAGTCCACACCACTCCCCTGAAGAACATCCCAACTAGATCCACCCCCCCTACCCTATCCCTTAACCCTGCATTTCCCAACTAGTCTGCACATCCCTGGGCACTATGGAGCAATTTAGCATGGTCAATCCACCCAACCTGCACATCTTTGGACTGTGGGAGGAAACCAGAGCATCCAGAGAAAAACCACGCAGACACGGAGAGAGTGTGTAAACTCCACACAGACAGGTTGTCCAAGCTGGAATCAAACCATATGAATGTCGGTGGTTGTCAACGTTGTCAAAATAGGTCATCTATTTCCTGCAGTGCATTACTCACATGTAAATCTAACTGTTCTACAGATATATCCTGATGAAGGCCACTACATGGAGAAACCCACAGTTAGGCTACACCTACACAAAACCATTATCAGATTCTTCGAGAAATGCTTCAAGTGCCCAAACAGGAACACAGAGACGTCGAAAGTAGGGGAGGAAGAGGATGACTAGATCGTTTTTGAGTGGCTTGCCAAGCACAAACATCTCTTTTATAAAACACAACTGATTTTGTTTTCCAGAACAGTGTTATGTTTAGCATGTTACAAAGACTGAGAGCAGTTACTGCCTGCTTCACTGACATCACTGCGGTCTCATCAGAAGAACCTCCAAGCATGAAATTAACAATCAGAGTGGTTGACTGTTCCGGTGTAATTGACATCCCTGCCCCTCCCCAACCCCTTGACCCCCCCTCACTCTCCTCCCCCTCCTAGAAAACTAAAACGTCAACCTATGTAATTTGTCATGTGATGGGCGGGTGCGTCACAGAATACACTTAATGGATGATCGAGGAGAGCATCGGCAGGTTCAGAGGTCGAATAGATCAAGAAAGTAGATCAACAAACCTCTGCAAACACCTTGTCAGGGTCACCCTAGGTGTGAAGAAGAACAGCAAAACCACCCTTGGTATGATCAGCAAACATTTCATGGTGTGAGATGGAAATCCTACTGCACCAGCTGCAGTTTCAGAGCACAACCAGAAAGACGACAGTTAAATCCTTTCACTCGCAGTGGAACCTCCATTACTTGTATTTCAGTTGTCCACCTACACCCATCCCACCCTCCCCATTTGGTCATGAGGATTTTCATAGAACAAATTGCAGGTGAGAGATAACCTCATTGCTGTATTTGCCTCTCCTTCTTGATCATAAGTCAACCACATTGCCCACAAATTATAAATATTCACTATATATATAGCTCTCGTCTCCATTCTAGTCTCTAAGGTATTGGCAGGACCATGGTGATTTGCAATGACTTCTTCCAAAATGGCAATTTCATTGCTAATATGGCAGATAATTAAGGTTTTGCTTGTATTTCCACAGTTCGGAGCCATTTAGTTTTACTCAACGTGGGGCTGCATTGTCCAAAAAATGTTAACTACCACTCCTTCACTGTATGAACATAGTATATTTTCCATTCTTCTTCTCTCCTGAATGTGTGCACAACATTCGATGGTCATCTTCAGTTTGCCCCATTCTAGCGGGAGCATTAAAGGCTAACTGCGAAATTCAGTGTTCCTTTGCTGTAACTTGAATGAATGTATATCCTTGATGCTGACAATAATGTTGCAGGTTTCCAAATGCCTTTCTTCTATGTATGTTGTGTAACAGTCTTATAACATTCATCTGTGCATGACAACAGACCTTACCATCTCTGGAATGGTTGCAAAATGCTTGCTTTCGGTGTACCGTTGCTCTTTTCTGGCAATGTGAACTTTAATTTAATATCTCCCTGTTTTCTTTTCTCGATAGCTATCAAGCATCAACAGGGTTGCCCTCACCATCCACATCACATTTCTCATTGAATTAGTGTTGATGTTCAGTATATATTTCTTTTTAACCCTCTGTGTGCAATAATTACATTGCAAGTTCAAGTCACTCATTGATTTGGAAATATCAGACCTCTGCACCCCAGAGAAACTGTATTCATCATCCAGTTTGCCCCAATTGATCTTGTTATTTTAAAGCAACTTTACACTTATCCATCATAAGTGAAAGGGATAGATGGACAACAATAATCAAGTCATTAAGGTTTTGTATTTGTTCTTAAATAAAATGGCAAAAAAAGCATCCTAACATATTTTGCATACAAGTTACTGTTAGACCTCACGTACTAAATATTGTTGTGGTTTGTGAAAAATCTTATTGGTTATATTTTTTAATTATTCTGAAAATAACTGAGGGTGGAGAGGGGTGAAACATATTGTCATTCGTGGAACAAAAGAAAAGGTTGATGTAGCGCTCGGTGAATCTACAATGCAGACAATTCCTTGTGAAATCATCTCTGATTCATGGATTTTTGTTTTGCATTCTGCCTACAGGTTTAGTAAATGGCTCATTTTGCAATGTAACCCTCCCACCTAGGAATGTCAATGACTCCCCTTTGCTTAAGCTCCTTCAATTTCAGAACCATGAGGATACCGGTTGTAAAATTAGACTAGACTAAGGAAACACCAAGGGCTGGATTTACTTGCTGGAATTCGGACCTCAGCATCGGGCCTGTATGGGGCTTTCAAGCCCACCTCATCCTGGCAGCCTGCTAATTGATCACTTCCATGTTTGACATCCTACTAGAGATGAGGAGTGAGCTCCCAGGGCTAGACGTGCAATCAGAGAGCCCACAGTAAAGTCAGGTTGGCATAGGTGGTGGCTGCAACGGAGCACTCTTGGTTGCCTACATAAATGTAATGGAACAAGGGTGGCATGGTGGCTCAGTGGTTAGCACTGCTGCCTCACAGTGCCAGGGGCCTGGGCTCGATTCCACCCTTGGGCAACTGTCTATATGGAGTTTGCACATTCTTCCCATGCCTGTGTGGGTTTCCTCCGGGTGCTCCGGTTTCCTCCCACAGTCCAAAGATGTGCAGGTTAGGGTGGATTGGCCGTGCTAAATTGCCCATAGTGTTCAGGGATGAGTAGATTAGGTGGGTTATAGGGGGATGGGCCTGGGTGGGATGCTTTGAGGGTTGCTGTGGACTTGTTGGGCTGAAGGGAGTGTTTCCACACTTTAGGGATTCTACATATAATGATGCCCACAGCCAATAGGAAGTTTGAGGTGGAGGGCAAGCCCCTTTTTGTGGGATAATGAAGGCCAGTGGAAAGCTTTTCATCTTCCATAGTCCTGTCATTTGGGCATGGAACCTTGGTCCTGGTGGCTGCTGTTGGAAGACTGCTTCAAGTGGGCATTTCCCTGATACCCCCCCCCACCCCCCAGCAAAGGTGGTGATAAGCCATTTTGTTTAAACTCCCATCTTCCTTCCCCCACAACCCCCACCTCCAAGGTTAGGAAAATCCAGCCCTTGTGCCCTTATCCTCATTCTGAATAGCACCCTCACAGCATCAGACTATTTCTTAAATTACCCCTGGTCTTAGCCAGCCTGCCGAAGAAACCTATCGCAATGTAGACTGTGTGAAGAAACATTTTTGAATGATGACAATTAACCCTGTTTTTTTTGGAGTAATCGCATCCAATATCCTTTCAAGCCTTTATATGTTGGCACTTTCATACTGGTACATCTAATGACAAAATATTCTGTGACGGTTTCACCACTGTGATGAAGATGGAGGATTGGGACCTAAGAAAGAAATGCGAAACAATGGAAGTCCTGATACTTTGCCATCTAAGTACTAACATGTTGCCACCTTACTACCAATCCTGTACCACAACTTTATAGTTTAGCACCGGTCACATTAGAAAACCACATTATAAAATCTTGCTGTCAAAGTATCAATAACTACTCCTATAGGCAAATTTATGTGGTTGTTTTAACCATTTCATTTTTCTTAATGCTGTGTATGTAAAACTGTCTCAATGAGTTGATGATATAATCATTTCCTACCAAACTTATTCAATAAACCAACTTGAATTCTGAGATCCCTCAATCCATGGAGTTGGTCTGGACTTATTTCTGAAAGCAACATATTACAGTAGCATTTAGGGATTTGTGTTGGAATCATCCGATTTAAAAATAGAGTTCTCCAATAAACAGGTTTCAACATCTGCAGCCATTTTCAAACTGGAAAGATACGTACTAATGGTAGTATAAAGAAAGTATATTTCACTCTCAACTGCCTCATAGAATTATCATAGAATCCCTACAGTGTGGAAGAAGGCCATTCTGCCTATCAAATCCACACCAACCCTCTGAACCCCACCCACACCCCCTACTCTATAACACTGTATTTCCCATGGTCAAACCTCCCACACTGCATGCATGAACTTGGGAGGAAACCAGAGAACTTGGAGGATACACATGCAGACATGGGCATATTGTGCAAATTCCAAACAGACAGTCACCCAAGGGTGGAATCAAACCCAGGTCCTTGGCACTGTGGGCAACAGTGCTAACCGCTGAGCCACCCCTTCCTCGTGATTACAAGAGAAGAATCAGTGTCACATCAATCATGTTACCAGAGTGAGTGGAAAAGATGATTCCTTACACTCATGCTTGCCCATAGACTTTCTGTGAGCATTTTATTTTTGCATTGTAGCTTGAGCTGGTTAGAAAGCCAGATTGGTACAGCTTCCCCTCAAGGTGATCATGATTGAGTGTGAATAGAGTAAGCAACAATAAGTCCCCTCGAACAATCGGACTGGTGCATTCTTAATAAAGCATGCAGAGCCTGAAGCAGGCAGTGCAAATTAGAATGTTTAATTAATGTCAAATCATCCACATATAACAAGATAAGGAGAAGGAAAGAAAGGTTGGATTGAGAGCGCAAAATGAACATGACAGGAAAAAAACGGTGAAAAAAAATCATTAATCACTTAATATTACTTATATAGATCTCCAAGAATAATTAAGAAATCAGTGCTGGTAAAAATTAATTTTCAGCAACAGAGAAGTTATATGACAGTAATTAAGATTTGGCATACCATGAAACAGTTAGTTTCTACACAAATGGACAGACCTTAACTACAGAAGTGTTTTATATGAATTACAGAACAAGTTCATTTTCTTCCATGTATGTCAGTGTCATATCTCCCAGCAGGATTAATTTTCAGAGGAGTAGAGCAACTGGGACTGTGACTCCCTGAGTTCTACATTTAATTGTGCACAAACAGACACCAAAACCTGATGAAGGGTCTAGGCCCGAAAAGTCAGCTTTTGTGCTCCTGACATGCTGCTTGGCCTGCTGTTTTCATCCAGCTCCACACTTTGTTACCAAAACCTGCTGTCTGATTTACTGTCAAGTGATAGTGAGCAGAGATAGCTTGGAGTAGCGTGGTGGCTCAGTGGTTAGCACTGCCACCTCACAGCACTAGGGACCCCGGTTTGATCCCAGCCTCGGGTGACTGCCTGTGTGGAGATTGCACATTCTCCCCTGCATGTAGCTCCTCCGGGTGCTCCGGTTTCCTTGCACAGTCCAAAGATGTGCAGGTTAGGTGGATTGGCCATGGGATGGGTATGGGGCAGGGCAGGTCAGTTCTAGATGGGATGATCTTGAGACAGTAAGTGTGGGCCGAAGGGCCTGCTTCTACACTGTACAGATTCTTTGATTCTCTGTCGTTTCTACCGCAAGGTCTATACTATGAATTGATAAAATGTAAGGGAAAAGGAATGTTTCAATCAAACGTAATCTCACCACAATCATACTGTGCTTTGCCAGAGCAGTCCTGCTTCAGTTATCACACTTAATTTTTATCAGTGATCTGCTGCCACCTCAACACCAAAAGCGTTTGCACGATACTGAAGACGACAGAATGAATTTACCAGTTTAGGTACAGGTGATGACCTGGGAGTAATCTGAAACCATTTTGGTAGGTTTCTATGTGTCGTTTTTTGCTAAAATGAACAGCCTATCGCTAATACTAGAGCAGAGCTCAGCATCTGTGGAGAGAAAGCAGAGTTAACATTTCAGGTCTGGTGACCCTCCTCCAGAACTGAGGAAGCATTATCACTACCTGGGCTTCCAGATTTTCAGACTAATGATCTGGAGACCAAGTTCAAATCCTGCCATGGCAGATGCTAGAATTTGAATTCAATAAAAATCTGGGATTAAGAGCTGAATGATGATTATGAAACCATTGATGGTTGCTGGGCAATGGAAGAAAGCATGTGGTTCACTAATGTCCTTCTGAGAAGGAAACTGCTGTCCTTACCTGGTCTGGCCTATATGTGACTCCAGACCCACAGCGATGTGGTTGACACCAAACTGTCCTTCAGGCAATTAGGGATGGGCAATAAATGCTGGCTGAGCCAGTGACACCCACATTACAGAATAGACTCCCCACCGTGTGGAAAGAGGTCATTCAGCCCATCAAGTCTGCACAAGTCCTCCAGACTGCATCCCACGCAGGTACAGCTCCCCACTTTATCTCTGTAAACCAGTATTTCCCCATGGCTAATCCACCCAGCCTGCACATCCCTGGACGCTATGGGCAACTAAACATGGCCAATCCACCCAACATACACATCTTTGGGCTGTGGGAGGAAACCGGAGCACCCAGAGGAAACCCATGCAGACACTGAGAAGAACATGCAAACTCTACATAGACAGACACCCAAGGCTAGGCTCGAACCTGGGTCTCTGATGCTGTTCAGCAGCGGTGCTAACCATTGAGCCACCATGGCCTGTACATCCTGTGAATGAATTTTAAAAAACATGTTGCCAAACACAAAGCCCTGCTCTGATACTCCTGTCCAAATTCTTCCCTGTAGGGAAGTGACTGTCAATGGGAAAGGTGTGAGCTGATGCTCAGGGTGAGGTTCTTTACAGGGCACACTGTGAGACACAGCCAACACACCTCAACTCTACTTGCCACTCCTCTGCTAGGTCCTGGACGATGCAATATCTCCCCTCCCCCCTGCCAGATTTTCCAGCCTCCCCTCTTTTGGCTGCTATTCCTGTTTAATTACATTTCGTCTGGGCACATTTTTATTTCCATCTCTGAATATCATATCCCTTTGCCTTCTGTTTTCTAACCACTGCCACCTTCTACGCTACCACAAATCCCTCTATTCTGCATTCCACATCAGACAGATGTTCATCCACACATCCACTAATGTGATCTACTGCATCTGTTGCTCCCAATGTGGCCTCCATTACATCGGTGAGACCAAGCAGAGATGCAGAGACTGCTTTTATTTGAGCACCTACGTTCGGTTCGTGACAAATGACAACCATTTCAACTTGCCCTCCTGCTCCCTGGGTGTCTTCCAGTGTCACAACATCACCACCTGGAAACTGGAGGAGCAGCACCTCATATTCTGTCATGGGATCCCATAGCCCAATAGTCTCAATGTGCAGGTTACCTTCCTGCCCTCTGCCCACCACTGAAACTGGGGGACATCCTGGTCCACACTTCCATCAACCCCAACACCTCCCCACAGCCTCACGGCACCTTACCCTGTAACTGGTGAAAGTGTAATACCTGCCCATTTACCTCCTCTCTCGCCAGAATCCAAGGGCCCAAACATACCTTCCAGTGAAGCAACACTTTACCTGCACTTCCAAGAATCTAGTCCACTGCATTTGCTGCTCACAATGTGATCATTGGGGAAACAAAGCATAGGCTTGGCAACTGCTTCACAGAACATCTACATTCTGCTCGCAAAAAAAGACCCTGAACTACCTGTTGTCTGCCACTTCAATGCACCAGCTTGCTCCCTGGCCAATATCTCAGTCGCCGACTTGCTACAGTGTTCCAGTGAAGTCCAACGCAAGCTGGAGGAACAACACCTCATTTTCTGCTTGGGCACCCTACAGCCCTCCAGACTCAATATTGAGTTCAATAATTTTAGGGCCTAAACTCTCCCATGTTTCAGCTCCCCACCCCACACACCAGACCTTGTTACCACACAGCCTGCCACTACACACCCCCTGTTGTTAGTCACTAACAGTCTCCATTAACAACTACTCACCCTCCCAGCCTGATCATTAGCAACCCCTTTGTCTGTCCAACTGTCTTTCTCTCCCTTTGGGCTCTACCCTATCATTAACTCACTACCCCACCCACCTCCCTATTTTCTGCATATAAACCAACATCTTCTCAGCCACCATCAGTTCTGAGGAAGGGTCACCCGACCCGAAACGTTAACTCTGTTTTCTCATTCACAGATGCTGTCAGGCCTGCTGAGCTTTTCCAGCAACTTTGTTTCTGTTCCCGCCTTATTGTGTTTTTGTTCAGGCATAAACAATGGCCAGGAAACCAGGAAGACCTTTCTTCTGGGCCAAGAATGCAACATGACATTATAAGACTAACATTTCAAACATGTATTATTAAGTAATGGAGAAATGACAATTTGAAACAATGTTTGAAAGGCAGAATTACTCCACACTACTAACACAACACACAGTTTCACTTAATAAAACCCGAAAGAACTGTGAATGCTGTAAATCAGAAGAAAAACAAAGCTGCTGGAAAAGCTCAGCAGGACTGGCAGCATCTATGAAGGAAGAAACAGAGTTAACGTTTCGGGTCTGGTGACCTTTCCTCAGAGCTAGAACATAGAACATAGAACATTACAGCACAGTACAGGCCCTTCGGCCCTCGATGTTGTGCCGACCTGTCATACCGATCTCAAGCCCATCTAACCTACACTATTCCATGTACGTCCATATGCTTATCCAATGACGACTTAAATGTGCCTAAAGTTGGCGAATCTACTACCATTGCAGGAAAAGTGTTCCATTCCCTTACTACTCTCTGAGTAAAGAGTAAACTAAACTAAACACGGCTTCATCTACAGCTCTCACACACACAAGCAGGTATGAAGGAGTTCCCATTTTGTGCAACTCATTGACTTTAGATCCAATTTTCATTAATTGACTGTATTTTTTTCACGGCAATGCAATCAGTCCTTTCGTTAGCTGCTTTGAGTTTGTCATTAACACAGATAATTGTCACGAGTGCCAAGTCAGCCAATACAGATTGCATGTACAATTGCAGCAATTTGCAAGGCCACACCCACAGGGCAATCCTCGCACTATCATCACAATATCATGCTCAGTGTTGTTTCTTCATCAGGCACTTAGCAAATTGATTACCACCGCACAGCCTCTGAAGCAAAATTAACTTGAAAGGTTCAGCATCATGTTAAATGATTTCATTGGCCCCTTACTGCTTGAGTGAAAAAGTGAGAAAATACTCACAGTTGCAAAACCAGCCCCCGGTTTCAGTGGTGGGCAGAGGGCAGGAAGATTATATTGATATTTGGTATCAATTCAACGGAAGAATAAATTGATTGGAGCCCGAATGTAGGTTAATCCACAATTCCTGAACCACCGTCTCTGAAAAATGGCATAAGTCGACATAAAATGACAGTAATTTTGGCGGTAAGGATTAGAACACTGCCCACTTTGATCAGTGCCACCAGACAAAATAAATTCAACCATCTGGGTCGCATGTTGTGCTGCTGTCATTGATGTTGCTCATCCTGAAAAGAAACTGAAGTTCTAACCAGAATAGCCTAGCAGCAGAGTAAGAATTCATTCAGTAATTTGACATAGCAACATTTTTCTTCATGAGCATTTGCTCTAACAACATTCTGCCTTTGAAGATAGAATCCCAATAGTGTGGAAACAGGCCATTTGGCCCACCAAGTCCAGACCAACCCTCTAAAGGTCATCCCACCTCCACCCAAGCCCCTCTCCTATCTCTGCATTTCCCATGGCTAGCCCACCCTTGGACACTATGGGCAACTTGGCTTGGCCAATCCACCTAACTTGTGCATCTTTGGACTGTGGGAAAAACCTACACAGGCATAGGGAGAACATACAAACTCCACACAGCCAGTTGCCTGAAGAACCCGGGTCTGTGGTGCTGTGAGGCAGCACTGCTAACCGTTGAGCCACCATGATGCTGTGATTGCTGTTTTAAAATGGGAGTTCTGTTGATTCGGCAAACAAAACATTTCCTGTCCAAGTATTGGCAGGTCTGATTCACCCGTAAGCATTTAGTCTGAACCGGAGGCTGTGGGTACAAATCCCACTCCAAAGATGCGAGATAAATTTTCAGATTTTTACAACGTCAGGGTTTATGGGGAGTAATTGAGCTAAAGGTTTAGTGATGATCATATTGAATGGTGGAGGAGGCTGAAACGCCCTTCCCTCCTCTTTACCTAAAATCTAAGCAACAAACCTTAAGACAACAACGGGAGATTGCCACTAAAGTGTACATTCTTTGAAACCGTACTGACATCCATTATCACACCTTGTGTAACTTCTTCAGTGAAAGACGTTCTGTCCCAGTGCAGGCCTGGCGAAGAGGAGGCTTCCAGCTCGGCATTGGTCTCAGCTTGGTGCGGTGGTCTCCAGGTTTGGCCGTCTTGTCCCAGCGAGAAGGTCTGGTCAGTGCAGACGTCTTCTATGGAGGCGGCTCCTGAGTATTCAGGTGTCCCAGCATGGTGGTCTCGTCCAGCCGCAGCATGCGGGCTGTGTCCTGGGGTGTGGCATTGAGATCTCGCTCCCGCGTACCCCTTTGTATTCCCGTCTTGTATTCCAGGATGGGGACCCTGTCCTGGAGTGGCAGTCTCGGCTTGGCTTAGCGGTGTCCAGATTTGGCAGCGCTGCCCTGGCACAGGTGTCTACATTTGTTGTCATAATTGACTTTCCTTGAACTGAAATTGGTCTGCGAATGAAGTCTGCCTTAATTCTGGAACAAAAATGGAAGTTTCCGGAAAAGCTTACAGTATCTGTGAAGAAAAATATCAGAGTTAACGTTTCGGATCCGGTGACCCTTCCTCAGAACTGATGGTAGCAGGAAATCGTTGGTTTACGTGCAAAACATAGGGAAGGTAATGGGGTAGGGAGTAAACAATAGGATAAAGGATAGATCCCAAAAGGAAAGAAGAGCAGTTGGATAGTTAAAGGAGATGATAACAATCTGGCTAGGAGGGTGAATAGCTGTTAATGGAGACTGTTAGTGACTAACAATAGGTAGTGTGTGATGGCAGCCTATGTGATAATAAGGCCTAGCCCCTACCCCACACACTAGGCCTTGGTCAGCCCAGTGATTAAAATAAGGCCTAGTTTCAGGTGAGCCTCCCTCTTCTAGCTTATGGTAGGAGCTCTGGCCTACAGCTGAAAATGGACCAGGTCCATCTGTTTTAAACAGCATTCTCAAATGGGAGACTCAATCATTCCTATGAATGAATGAAAAATCTTACAGGCTGACTTTACCCAGTGTAAAAACAGTAACAGTCTTTGTACACAATTTTGATCCCTTACTTGAGGAGGGGTGTAGTTGTATTAGGGGCAGCTCACTGGGTTGATTCCAGAGCTGAGGGGTTTGTCTTACGAAGGAAGATTGAGAGGAATAGGCACAAACTCTGGAGTTCAGACATATCTGAGATGCTGAAGGGGATTGAGAAACGAATTGTAGAATTCATACAGGGGACCCAAGAACAAGAGGCCATAGTTTTAGGATACTGGAAGCAGATTCAGAACAAAAGTGAAGACAATTAATTCTCTCAAAATCTGCAAAATTCACTGTCCGCAGATTAGGGTGAGTGCTGCAACATTGTGTAAATTTAAGGAGGAAATATAATTTTTATTGGTAACAGTTTGAAGGGTTATGGAGAGCAGGCTGGAAAGTGAAGTTGAGATGAGACCAACCATGAAAGGAGGCAATGGCCTAATGGCATTATTGCTGGACTGTTAATCCAGAAACCTAGATAACATTCAGTGGACCCAGGTTTGAATCCTGCTATGGCAGAGGGTTGAATTTGAATTCAATACGCATCTGGAATTAAGAATTAATGACCATGAATCCATTGTTGATTGCTGGGGGAAAAATCCATCTGGCTCACTAATGTCTTTTAGGAGAGGAAACTGCCATCCTTCCCTGGTCTGGACTACATGTGACTCCAGACCTACAGCAATGTGGTTGACCCTCTGGGCAATTAGGGAAGGGCAATAAATGCTGTCTGGTCATTAACACCCTCATTCCATAAATGAATAAAGGGAAAAAAGATTGCATCAAATGACGGAGCATGGCTCAAGAGGCTAAATTACCTACTCCTGCTGCTCGCTCTTATTTTCTTGTGTTCTTACTTAATGCCTGGAAATGAATGCACTGGACCCCAGTTTTGTCAGAATACAAATGACCTGTTTGACTATGTCTCTTTGGCCAGTTTTTACAGTTTTAATCCTCTGGGATGATTAGATCCGTTCTCACATAGATGTGGTAAACTGTGAAACATCAGGGGAACAGGGGGAAAGGGCCTGTCAGACGATAAAAGTCTGTGACTGCTCATTTATTCCCAGCGCAGGGTTATAATAGTTGTGTCTACAGGGCATTGCACAGCGTATGGAAATGTTAGCTGGATCTAATGAATCAAGCTAATGTATTATACGTTTGAGCAGATATAGCATCAGCAATTTGTAACTGGAGGGAACAGAACTCTGCTTCAATAATACTGGGTGCGGGGTTATACTACAGTGGGCAGTGAGGGCTTTTAAATTTTTTTTATTTGATTATATGATAGCAAGTGTCAATTCTGGACTTGTTTTCATTCTTGAAGGTAATCTTAATCCATCTCCCAAATATTCAGACAGAAAGAACTGAGGGTGTTGATCTGAGTGGATCTACTTTGTGAGATATTTAGTCATAGAGTCATACAGCACAGAAACAGACCCTTAGTCCAACATGTCCATGCCAAACATAATCCCAAATTAAACCAGCCCCACCTGCCTGCTCTTGACCCATTATTTGAAGCCACAAGCTCTCGGAGCACTGTTCCTTCAGCAGGTGAAGTGACTTCTGACTTTGCTCATCCTTTATGCTTTTCCTCTCAGACGGGCATAAAAAATACCTCAGCACAAATTTGTTGACGACCAGAGGATTCCATCAGTGCCCTAGCCAGTATTTATCTCTCACACAAAACTGCAGTTAAAACAAATCAGATTACCTAGTCATTATCGCTCTGTTCTATGTGGGACGTTGTGGTGAAGGGATTGACCACTTATAGTACAACAGTATCTAGACAACAGATGTACTTAATTGGCTTGAGCAGGCTTCAGGATATTCTGAAGATATAAAGGAAAGCTTTCCTTTACTTTTGTCTTGGCTGAATTCAGCCGTTCAGCATTCCCCTCACTCTGTGGTTTCAGCGTAAGGAGTGACATGACCACATTGATGATCAGTTCGGGCCATTGATGCAAAATATGTGAAAAATGAATAATAAAAATGCAAAGCACAAATAGGGGAGGCAATGGCCCAGTGGTATTATCATTATCATTAATCCAGAGATCCAGGTAACATTTGAGAGCCGAGGTTCGAACTTTGCCACAGCAGATGGTGGAATTTGAATTCAATAAAATCTGGAATTCAGTGTCTAATGATGACTGTGAACCCATCGCTGATTGTTGGGAAAAACCCATCTGGTTCATTAATGCCCTTTAGGGAAGGAAACTGCCATCCTTACCTGGTCTGGCCAACATGTGATTCCAGGCCCACAGCAACGTGGTAGGCTCTTAACTGACCTCTGGGCAATTAGGGATGGGCTATAAATGTTGCCTAGCGAGAGATGCTCACATCCTTCGAATGAATTGAAAAAAATACTCTATTTTCCAAATGGTAAGTGGCATCCTCATTCTTCCTACCTGACTTTTTAGCTCTGTTAAATAGTATTTGCTAATGGCTCCTCCTCTTCAATCTGCATGTTTATTAATGTCCTCCTTGGATTTGATTATCCCTTTTAATTTGTCATCTGCAAACATGGAAATGTTGAAAGTGGCGCATGTTAGGAACAGCAGTGGACCCAGCATTGATGGAGTGGAACACTACTTTCCAACCCGTGCTACTTTCAGTAACTATCCTTTACCCCAGTCTCTGGGGCCTGGCTTGAAGCCACCCATTCTACCATAGAAGCATAGAAATTACACAGCACGGAAGGGAGCCATTTGGCCCATCCTGTCCATGCCGACCCAAAGACACGCAGATACCCTTTCTAAGCCTATCTTCCTGTATGTCGCCCATAGCCCTACATCACATAAGGTGCCGAGTCAGGCACAGTTTAAAGACTTTAGGGTGTCTGCCTCCACCACTGACTCAGGCAGCGAATTCCAGGCATCCCCAACTCTTTTTACCACCCATCCCCTCTAACCCTTCTGCCATGTCGCCTGGATCCATGACCCCTGGTTTTTGAACTCCTGCCAAGGGAAACAGGTTTTTCCTGACTACTGTAGCTCTACTGCTCACAATTTTGTATACCTCAATCATACCGCAGCCTTCTCTTTTCCCAGGGGACATGTTTCTGGTGGCTCCACTCTTGTTGAACTCATTTATTCATTTATTGTGAGATGCCATATTGAAAGGCTTTTGAAAATCTCGGTAAAATTACATCTACAACACTACCTTTGTCTACCTTCTCTGTCCTACTCCAAATAATCAATAATGTCATCAACTCATAGATTCAACCAGCACAGGAAAGGCCCTTCAGCCCATTGAATCTACACCAACGTAACTATCACGAAAAGTGTGCTAATCCCTATTTCCTGCTCGTGTCCGGTATCCCGGTATCCTTGAATGTTATAATATTTCAAGTGCTGAGCCAAATATTTTTAAAAAGTTGTGAGGTTTTGGCTTCCATCACCTTCCCATTCCAGATTCTCACCACTTAGTGAGTGAAAAAGTTTTTCCACAAATCCCCTCTGAATCTCTTGCCCCTCACCCTAAAATTATGCCACCTTGTAATGGACCCCTCAACCAAGGGGAATAGCTGCTATCTATTCACCCTGTCCGTACACTTCATAATCTTATATACCTCAATCATGTTCCCCCTCAGTCTTCTCAGCTCTAAAGAAAGCAATCCAAGCTTGCCTAACCTCTCCTTGTAGCTCAATTTCTCCATCCCAGGTGATGCCCTGGTGAACCTCGTCTGTACCCGCTCTAGTGCTATCGCATCCTTCCTCTAGTGAGGTGATCAGAACTGCGCACAGTTCTCCAGCTGTGTCCAGACCAACATCACCTCCTTGCTCTGACATTCTATATCTGGACTAAATAAAGCATGTGTCTCATCTGCCTTTTTAACTGTGCTATTAACTTCAGGGATTTGTGAATAATAACCCCAACATCCCTCTGCTCCTCTTAGCTACCCACTGTCCTGCCATTTATTAAATACTCCCTCATCTTGTTGTTTCTTCCGAAGTGCATCACCTTGAACTTGTTAGGGTTAAACACTATCTACCACTGCTCTGGCCAACCCATCTACATTTTCCTGTAACCTACAACCATCTTCTTCACTATTAACCACCATACCAATCTTGGTGTTGTCTGAAAACTTGCTTAATATTCCCCCCATATCTACATCTACGGTCCAATCAGGGTCCCAGTACTGACTCTGATGGTATACCGCTGAACACCAACCTCCAGCCACTCAACCTGCCTTCTATCGTGACTCTTTATGTCCACTTACAAATCCAATTTCTGATCCATCTCACCGAATTTCCCTCAGTTCCATGTGCTTTAACCTTCTCAATCAGGCTTCCAAATGGGACCTTGCCAAAAGCTTGGTTAAGTGAGATTTTCTCTTTTGAAATTCATGCTAAATTCATGCTGACTGTCCCTTATTTATATCTTTTGTTTCCGTCTGTTCCTCTATAATCCCTTTCTGTAAGAATTCCATGTTTCTTTCTCACCACCAATGTTAATCTGACTGGTCTATAATTCCCTAGTCATTCCCTTTATTGTTCTTAAATTTGAGAATTCCTACAAGCTACTCTCTGACAGTAAACCTTTCCTCAAATGAGGAAAACCTTTCCTCAAATAAAATTATATAATACCTCTAGATAAAAAATGAACTGTGGATGTGTAAATCAGAAACAAAAGCAGAAATTGCTGGAAAAGCTCAGCAGGTCTGGCAGCATCTGTGGAGAGAAATTGGAATGAACGCGTTAGGTTGAGTGACCCTTCCTCAGAACGTTAACTCTGATTTCTCTCTACAGATGCTGCCAGACCTAGTGAGCTTTTCCAGAAATTTATGTATGTGATACCTCAATACTACTTAATTCCTAGATTATTTTAAAACGTAGATACAATCCACTGGAATAAGTGACTTGTTGCTCTTTGTTTGTTTTATTCAGAACATTTCTCTTTTGTTTAAATTTTCATTATCTCTATCTTGTTTGCCTTCTCACTCAATGTCATGTCTACCTGGTTCATCTCCCAGTAAATTGAAATTATTATTTAATTTTCCATATCTCTGTTGTTGCCTATAACCTTATCCAGTCTAATCACTAACCTCTACTAACCACCCCAGCCTTCCTTTTTATTCATGCGCTATAAAATGCCTTTCCAATTTGTTCTGTGTTCCTTGCTAATTTGATTTCATAGCTCTTATTACCTTTTGTGTATTTATTTTAAATTTACTTCTGCCCAATCCCTTCATACTTCTTATCATTCAGTTTTTTGCTATGTATTAATGTATGAGTCTTTCTTAACCCCTGATTTTTCCCTTATGGTTTTGTACATCTGTGGAATCTCATAAATGCTTAAATTTTCTTATCTTTTAATAGAATACATTGCATTTGCTCCTGAACTTTGACAGCTGCTTTCAATATTTTTCATTGTTGACCGAGATCATTATTTTCCAACCCTAACCCTAACCCTACTGACAGGCTTCTTTTCCCAAATTCTGTACTCAGCTCTTCAAAATCTGATTTTCCTCAAATCTGTTAACTAATTGACACTGGTCCTTCTATCCCATTACTTCAGTTCAGAAATATGATGGTCACTATTGCTGACTGTTACTTCCGTCATCTGCTCTGCCTCATGCCCCACAACTAAATACAATAGAGAATCTTCCCTCTTTGGGATTTTTAAATATTGGGCTAGAAAGGAGAATTGTGCACACTGCAGCAGCTGCATTCTTTAATCCCATTTACAAACATCCTCTGTCCAATTTATATCAGGGCTGCTAAACCTTGTCAAGGTTATTATTCAATCAAGTTGTTTACATTTTTCTTGCTCCACCTCCCACTATCAAGCGATTTGTACACAATGCCTATGAGTGTGACTATCCTTTATTATTAGATATTTTACTCCATATGCATGAATAAAGCTAAGCCACTTCCCATTTTCCAAATGTAACTGTTCTAAACGTGTTACATCCTGTGCTGTTCAATTCCCAGTTTTAATTTCTCTATGGCCAGTATTCTGCACTCTGTTCGACTCTCCTGATGCACTTTGCCTGGTGAGATCGGCCTGTATAACGTGCAAAACAACTTTTCACTGCATCTTGGTACATCTGACAACAATACATCAAACAAACAAAATCTTGTTCCTGCTAGTACATGTTGTTTTTTTATGCATTCACAGGATGATTACATCACTGGCCAGGTCAGCATTTATCACCCATCCCATTGCTGTGGGTCTGGAGTCAGATGCAGGCCAGAACAGGTAAGGATGGAAGTTTCCTTCCCTAAAGGACGTAAGTGGACCAGATGGGTTTTTCCCCAAAAAATCAATTCATGGTCGTCATTAATTCCAGCTTTTTAATCAGATTCAAATATCACCATCTGCTGTGGCAGGATTCAAACCTAGGTCCTCAGGACATTACCTAGCTCTCTTCATGTTACCACTTGGTCATCACCTCTCCATTGCCACTAACTTCCCTGTTATATCACAGAGGATGAAGCATTGCGTAGAGACATTTTTACTCATTTTTAGTAGGTTTTCTTCTCACTCAATGATCTATCATCATTTTACACTCCTGTTCCACTACTCTACTTCTCTTACCATCAATATCTTCCTTAACTTTATTCTTCTCTCTGTGTCCTTCCATTTAGGATAACACACATTTCCTATACACCCCACATAACATTGTTAAAGTCTTTGTCAGAACCTTGTTTATCCCCCTGGTTAGGACACAGTTCCCATCGCAGTTCAAGTGGAGCTCATCCCAGATCAGGTATCACTATCCCATCAAAAGGGCTCAACTTTCCAACACCAGAACTTCTGTAACCCTCTCCATAATCTCTTCCTTCAAAGCCAAGTTGCAAATAGGCCACTCTGGAATAAGTAATGTGACCAGGGAGTATTCAATGAATGGCAAGCCATTAAGAAACTGAGAAGAACAGAGGGATCTTGGGTGCTTGACCACAAGTCCCTGAAGGCAGCGGGACTGGTTGAGTGGGTGATTAAGAAGGCAAATGCATTTATCAGTTACAGCGTAGATTATAGGATTAGGTTATGTTGGAGTCGCACAGAACTTTGGCGAGGCCACAGAGCACAGTGTGCAGTCCTAGTCACCACACCATACAAAGGATGCAATTACACCAGGAGTGCACAGGATATTCACCAGGATGTTGCATCTGATGAAGCATGTCAGCCCTGAAGAGAGGCTGGATAAGCTCTGATTGGTTACTTTGGAGCAGGGAAGGCTGAGGGGATACCTGATAGAGGTGTGTAAGATTATCAGGGGCATGGACAGGATGAAGAGAAAACAGCTGTTCCCCTTAGTAGAATGGTCAATAAAAAGGGAGCAGAATTCTAATGTGAAAGGCAAGAGTTTCAGTGAGGATTTAAGAAAAAAATGTTTTCACCCAGATGGTGATGGGTGTCTCAGACAGTAATTGAAGTGGGAAACCTCGTAGCCATTAGAAAGTACTTGGATGAGCACTTGAAGAGTCATAACATTCGAGGTTATAGGTGGAGCTTTGAATAATGGGATGTGTGTAGATAGATTAGCATGGATTCAAAGGGCTTCTTAAGTTCTGTATGATTCTATGAATCCCCCACTTGTTTGCTACCTGAATCCATCACTCACCTCTATGCCCTTACTCAACTGGCACCCTGCCCACTCACCAGCCTGGCTCCCTAATCCCTTTCTACCTGGCATCTTACCCACTCAACAACATGGCGTTTTATCCCCTACCAACCTTCCCCGACTTAGCTTCTGTCAGCAGCTTTAAACCATAGAATAAGGCAGGTATGTCTTAGAAAGTAAACAGGGGCAAGGATTCAGGACTGAGACACTCTGCTGTTGCCTGCATGAATTGTAACGCTGGAGAGGACCAGATTGACTGAGCTGGGAGGTCCCCACACCCAGGTGGAAAATTTTAGTCACATTAAGTGGGTAACTGATCTGGGAGAAAATTCAGGATGCTGCCCGATAGTGAAAGATGCAGGCTATAAATTGTGGGCAAATAATGAAGTTAAAAATGACTGAATCACAATATCACAAAACACCAGTCACTAAGGTAAAACCCCCAAACATTAAAACAGCACAAGGCATACAGGTTGAATTCAACACTTCCTCTAAGCCACTCACCATCCTGCCTTGGAACTGGATCCCTCTTCCTATAGTATCAGAGATAATGGGAACTGCAGATGCTGGAGAATCCAAGACAACAAAATGTGAGGCTGGATGAACACAGCAGGCCAAGCAGCATCTCAGGAAGGGTCTAGGCCCGAAACGTCATCTTTTGTGCTCCTGAGATGCTGCTTGGCCTGCTGTGTTCATCCAGCCTCACATTTTGTTGTCCCTCTTCCTATAGTGTTGCTCGGTCAAAATCTTGGAACTCCCTCCATAGTAATATTTTGGGTCTACCCACATAAAATGGACTGCAGCTCTTCAAGCTCAGCATAAAATGGACTGCAGCTCTTCAAGCTCAGCACCATTTATACATTGGTAATAAACACTAGCCCAGCCAGTGACCACCAAATCCCAGAAGTGGTTTTGTTAAAATTCTTAAATTTTTCTAGTTTTACAATGTATACTTTAAAGTTAGATGTTTAATTATTAAGCTTTAACCTGTATTTCCTGACTTGTCCAGGCATTCGTTGGCAATGCAACACGGATATTCTTTGGTTAATTCGGTCATTCAGGTTTCAAGTTTTACTGATCTGAAAATTGCTTCATTAAACACACACTGTTTGTGTCTTGGTTTCTTGGTCCTTACAGCTGCTCAGTTATGGGATAGACTGCCCTCTGGTGGAGAGAGTGTGCGTGTGTGTGTGTGTGTGTGTGTGTGTGTGTGTGTGTGTGTGTGTGTGTGTGTGTGTGTGTGTTGTCTGTGTGTCGGTGGTGTGTGTGAGATCTCCCAGCCAGTAGAGTTGAAAATTAACTTGTCTACGTTCCCCTCGCAGTGCTTCACTTGAGCTAATGGAACCTCCAAACTCAACCATCTGAGCCCCAATGTGGACCACCATAGTTTCTCTGGCATCCTTGCCACATGACATAAATACCCTCGACAACGGTAAAGTGGGCAGAGGTCTCTGAGTGACAATCAATTGTTCATTTTAGGGCCTTAGTCATCCCAGAAGTGTTCGAACTGATCTGATGCTGGTAAAATGCCAGCAGAGAAGGGAATGTAATGGGCACAGTGACCCCAATGCCACCAGAGAACACAGCCCCGCAGCCTGGTCCTGGAATGGGTGGATGGCAGGGTGTCTAAACAAAAACAGCCCCGACTCAGGAAAAAACAACACAACTCAAATCTCTCTCCTCAGGCATGCTTTTCAATAAACATATTCAAAAACAAAAAGATTCATGGCCTTTGATTTCCACTGCAGCAATAAAGCCAAATAACTGCAACTAAATTGTTGGGCTGATTTTGCATTATATTGAACAGAATATTTCTTCCCACCACCATCCTTCATTGGCATGAGGGAATGTAGATCATTCCTGCTCTTCATATTTGGTGGGAGGCTTCCCCCTGCTGGTGAAGACAAGTAAATGTGCTGTGAAGGTAGTGGATAAGAACCAGAACAAGTTGACGTTTCGGGTTTGAAGAAGGGTCCCGAACTGAAACGTCAGCTTTCCAGCACCTCTGATTCTGCCTGGCCTGCTGCGTTCATCTGGCTCCACGCTGTGTTACCTCTGACTTCAGCATTGGCAGCGCTTATTATCTCCAAGAACTGAGACAACAAGTGTTCGGGTTTTCCACCCAGTGTCTTCTCAATGCTGCATGAAGACCTCCCTCTGGTCACCAGCACGATACCCTCCACACTGGCAAGGACTGGTCATTGCTGGGGGTCTCCTCCACTTTCCCTCCAGTGCTGTGATGTGCAATCAGGAGGAGAAAGCAGAACATCAGTCCCAATGCTCTCCGACATTCCTGGGAATTATTAGGAAGCGTTCTGAACTCAAATGGCAAACTTGCATGATTATCAAATTCGGGCCTTTTTTTATTTACACATGGGACATGGGTGTCACTGGCCAGCATCTCTTGCCCATCCCTAGTTGCCCTTGAGAAGGTTGTAGAGAGCTGCTTCCTTGAACCGCTGTAGTCCTCCTGCTGTAGGTAGATCCACAGCGCTGTCGGGGAGGGAATTCCAGGATTTTGCCCCAGCAACGCAGAAGTAACAGCAATACATTTCCAAGTCAGGATGATGAGCAGCTTGGAGTGGAACTTGCAATTGGTCGTGTCACCCCGTATTTGCTGTCCTTGTCGTTCTCGATGGAAGTGGTCATGGGTTTGGAAGGTACTCCCTGAGGATCTTTGGTGACTTTCTGCAGTGGATAGCCCACACTGCTGCCACTGAGCATTGGTGGTGGAGGGAGTAGATGCTTGGGGACATGATACCAAGTCTGAGCAACATTCTTTTAACAACACAGGTATTTGGAGATAACAAGGTGTAGAGCTGGATGAGCACAGCAGGCCAGGCTGCATCAGAGGAGCAGGAAGGCTGATGTTTCGGGTCTAGACCCTTCTTCAGAAATGGAGATGCCTGCTCTGGATTCTATTGGTTAAACTGTCTGTCCCCCGGTCAAGGACAAAATAGCTTTGCATTAAGTTGACACCCCTACCCCCTTCTACCTTCACTGTGTGGTTCCCTTGATCTGCTCATAACTGTTGACTAACCAGTTTGCATCAGAGCCACTCCTGGAGGGAAAGTACACAGAGTGAACAACATGAGAAAGGACCATTCCCCCCCAGTTAGTGAGAGATGCATTTACAAAGAACAATAGTGCGAATAAAAGAGTTTGCAGAAACTTATAAGAGCGAGACAACATTCATTCACAGAAAATCTTTACTGGCCAGTTTTGAAGAAGACCCATTTCAGACTCAAAACATTAAGACTGTTTCTTTCTCCACAGATACAAGCAGGTATGTTGAATTTCTCCACAAATCCCTGTGTTTACTACTCTTATGCCCTTAGTCTATTTCACCGCGTAACATGCTTGAGTTAATAAAATTTACTGTAAACTGGGCAAAGTAAGCCAGTACATTTACCCACACTTTCACTTTACAGAGAACAAGGATGGCCATCCCATCAGCGAGTACAACATGGAGTCACAAGTCACATGGCAAAGCAAACCAAATAATTCTCATTGTATTCACCCATCTGTCTCCCATAGCGCCTCTCCCTCAGCCTCATCTCCATTTCAATGGTTAATGTTGATCTGGTTTAGAACCTTGTCTTTGTGGATGGGACATGTGGTGCAATGGATAACCTCTCAGACGTTGGACTGACAATGATTGAAGGTTCAACTTCTACCAAGCAAGTGCGCAATTTGCAACTAATTTGGCTGGGCTTGTGACACAATGATAGCATATTTGACTCTAGATCAGAAGGTTGTGAGGTCAAATCACGTCAGGCTCAGGAAGATTTAACTCACCTTAAATTCTTCCATTTGCGCAGCACAGTGGCTCAGTGTTGCCTCACAGCACCAGAGGTCCTGCTTCAATCCCACCCCCGGGCAGCTATCTGCATAGGGTTTGCACATTCCCCCTGTGCCTGTGTGAGCTTCCTCCCACAGTCCAAAGATGCGCAGGCTAGGTGGATTGGCCAAGCTTTTATGTCCAGGGATAGGTGAGTTACCATGGAAAAGTGGGGATTGGGTAGGATGCTCTTTGGAGGCAGACTCAGAAGGACAAATGTCCTCTTCCTGAGCTGTAGGGATTCTAAGTTTCTGCCTGAATATCAGAGCATGCTAACTAACCTCATCGTCCCAGAGCTGTCAGCAACAGAAGGTTTGTCCTGGGCCCTGATCAAAATCTCTGACATTTAAGTTTGGATCTGTGGCCCTTCAGGACTGATTTGCTTCTCTCTGCACTGTCCCCACTTTACAATCTTGATAATGCCTTCAAAGGGAGACCACTCAGCCCCTTGTACTTGTGCTAGCCATGTGCAAGAGCAAAGCTCCATATACCACTCTGCAAACTCTACCTGTTGCTGTAGACTCTGTCTCATGTACATACTGTTCAATGTGTGAAAGTGATTTTCTATTTTTTTGCCAGTCTCTTCATGGTGACACTCTTTGATTCTCAATCACTTCTCCAATGGGACCAGTTTCTCCCTAACTACTCTGTCCAGACCGCACATAATTTACCAGATGTCCTTTCAGTCCACTCTTTCTCAGCGAAAACAACCTCGGCTGCCCTGTTCTTTTCATATCTCAGTCCTGAGACCATGCTCTGCCCTCTCACCACAGCTTTTGCATCTTTGCCAGTGTGCGCTGTGCAGAACAGGACACAATACTCCAGTTGAGACCGAAACAGTGTTTTATACAGATTTAATCACACAATCATAGAAGCAACTCATTCAGTCATCGAGATGTACAGCATGGAAACGCACCCTTTGGTCCAACTCATCCATGCTGACCAGATATCCTAAATTAGAAGCGTTGCCTAGATTCAAAATATTAGTTTGCTCTTCTTATGGATGCTACCTGACCTCCAGTATTTTTTCTTTCTGTGCAGATTCCAGCATCTGCAGAAATTTGCTTCTGTCCTAAATTAAGTTAAGCCTGCAACAGATCTTTAAATGAACATCATTACCTTGTACCAATGTCCTGCTTGCACATTAATTTTATCTCTTTTAAACACCCTCCTGAATGCTTCAATTGAACCTGCCTCCCCCACATTTCCTGGTAATGCATTGTACACCCTAACTGCTCCTTGTGTGAACATAACTTCCCTGTTTTTGTATTTCTCCTGTTATCCCGCTGCAGGATTTAAGTGCAGACATCACTCTGTGATTCCAGTGCACCAACAAGAGAAATACTCTACTAGAACTGCCCGTTCGGCTGACTGTGTGAGTGGGAAATATCCTGTGCCATTGTTTGGAGGTGAAATCCAGAATTCATCAATTGTACCAGCCAGCATTCCTTGTTCAACCCATACCATGTAAATGTGGGTGGCAAACAGAAAAGGAGCAAGGTGATGTCCTAGTGGTATTATCACTGCACTGTTAATTCAGAGACCTGGATAATGTTCTGGGAACCCCTGTTCAAATCCTGCCATGGTAGATGATTGAATTTAAATTCAATAAACACCTGGAATTAAGAATCTAATAATGACCGTGGATCAATTATCAGGAAAAATCCATCATGTTCACTCCCTCCCTCTTAGGGAAGGAAACTGCCATCCTTACCTGATCTGGCCTATGTGTGACTCCAGACCCACAGCAATGAGATTGACACTTAACTGCCCTCTGGGATGGGTAATAAATGCTGACCTGACCAGTGATGTAATCATCCTGTGAATGCATAAAAAAACAACATGCATTAGCAGGAACAAGATTTTGTTTGTTTGATTTATTGTTGTCTCTTGGTTGACTCTTGACCACCCTCTGGGCAATTAGGGAGGGGCAATAAAAGCTGCCTAGCCGGCGACGCCCTCATCCCGTCAATGAATAAAGGAAAGAGTGGGTCAGGCCAATTCAGGACAGGGATGGGGTCACCCCATTCCAGATCTCTCCTCTTCACCCTTCCTCCATCAGGAGCTGCAATTCAGCTCAATTGGCTGGGCAGAGGACAGGCCTCAGGCTGCTTGGCATGACCATGTGCAGGCTCATGTTGTTTGGAGGAGGTGTGAGCTGGCTAACACTGCAGGAACTCGATGGGCAGGCACCAGTTACCATACAGGGTGTGACAAAACCATCCAGAACAATGGAACCACTGAGCTTGGCCCTGAAGGCATGTTTTGTCAAGGTGGCTCTGTACTTTTTCTCAAAGTTGGCACCAGCTTCCCCAAACCTCCCTTCGGGTCCCCACGTCAGAGCCATCCCAAGGAGGATCCCTTTGCACCTTCCATTTGGCACGGAACGATTTATTGTGCGGGCTGCTGTAGCAGTCTTTTGACTTCCTTACCCTCCACCCACAGACTGGGCACGGCTTGGCGTTCCGCCTCGACATCTGACAGATCCAGGAGAGCCCAGTAGGGGGCTCCTTCCACAGGCGCCCTCCCACTTTCCATCAGGGATCAAGGTGAGATGGGGGAGGGAGGGTATTTTACGCAGCTGACCCACGCCATCTTTGGTCAAGAAGATTCACAGTACACCGTGGCCACTTGTACTTTTTGTAACAGTATTTGTGGACCAGGCTTACGTAGCTTTTTAAAGGTCTTTTGCATTTTTAAAGGGGCGCCTACTTATTTTTGGTTACACTTCGGTCCTTGTTGTGCACAGAAGACGACAGGCAGCTCAGCAACCTCCTGGTGCCTTTGCTCCCATGCCATATCCAAAATGGCCGCTAACAGCATGCCGCAGAAGGGCCTATTGTACTCTCTCCAGCATGTGTCAGAGCAACCTTGGAGAGTAATCACACAGTATCCATGGATACGCTACAGGCTCCCAGCAACTTGTGGGCACCACAAGGCCTGGGGTGCATAACCATTCCGGCAAAATGGTATTTTGATTCAAATTTGCAAATTCCCTTCGACTATTTGGTTTTCTTTTGTTACAGGGCCCCTTTGGAGATGTGAATTCAAACGTGGCTCAATTTATGAGGGGAGGAGGGAGAAGGAGGAAGGGAGGTTTAGTGGAGGCTGCTGGGGATGTCTTATTGTCCGTTGCCAGCAAAGTAGGGGAGGCAATGACCTGGTGGTATTACTACTGGAATGTTAATCCAGAGCCCCAGGTCATGTTCTGGGAACCTGGGTTTGAATCCCACTGTGGCCGATGAGGAATTTGAATTCAATAAATATCTGGAATTAAGAGTCCAGTGATCACCATGAATTTATAGCGAACTGTCAGGAAAAACCCACCTGTTCACTGATGCCCTTTAGGGAAGAAAAGTGCTGTTCTTACCTGGTCTGGCCTACATGTGATTCCAGAGCCACAGCAATGTCGTTGACTTTTAATCGGCATTCTGGGCAATTAGGGATAGGCAGTAAATGTTAACCTGGCCACCAAAGCCCCCATCCCATGAATGACATTTTTTAAAATGTCAGCTGACCCAGTGCCCATGGTTTTGTGCCATTCAGCCCAGTCATGGAACTCCATGACTTCTCAGGGCTAACCCTCTGTTGCTGAGACAGAGTGCAGCTAGCATTATACCGCCAACATGATTTCTCTTCAGCTCGATCTCCATGCCCCTGGTTTAGGGCATGCACGATGGCTCAGTGGTTAGCACTGCAGCCTCACAACACCAGGGACCCGCGTTCAATTCCAGCCTCGGGTAACTGTCTGTGTGGAGTTTGCACATTCTCCCTGTATCTGCGTGGGTTTTCTCCGGGTGCTCCGATTTCCTCCCACAGTCCAAAGATGTGCAGGCTAGGTGGATTGGCCATGAGAAATTGCCTGTAGTGTTCAGGGGCGTGTGGATTATAGGGGGATGGGTCTGGGTGGGATGTTGCAAGGGGCGGCGTGGACTTGTTGGGCTGAAGGGCCTGTTTCCACACTGTAGGGAATCTATTCTAAATCATACACCAGGTAGTGACAGCTGTAGCTCCCCCTCACTCGGCTCCTGGTGGAGTTGACAGTTTGGTATACCTTAGTGCCCTCTGCGCTTTAATAAGAATCACGTGTAACTGATGACGTGAGGAGTTCTGTAGCCATCCTCACCATTAACAGCAGCAGGGGAGCATGATGCAGTTTTAGAAAAAAGAAATGAAGCATTGTAGACCATGGAAATCAGAAACAAAAAGCAACGGTTGCTGTGAAACCACGGAAGGTCTGGCAGCATCTGTGGGGAAAAAAGTGGAGCTGATGTTCCAGTACGTTAAAGAAGGTTCCAGATGTCCTGCTGATATCACTGAACTAACAATCCAGAAGCCCATTCAAATCTCATTGTGGTAGCCAATAGAATGTGATTTCATTTTGGGAGCTGGAAGCACATTTCAGTGATGTTGAAGATGACATTGTTATTAATTGTTGCAGAAACTCCATCTGGTTCACTTCCCCTTCGGGAAGACTCCTCCAGTTTCTCCGACATAACTGTCACTAAACAGTCCTCAATCCTGCAATGCTGATTTGGAGCACAGGGCAGGAAAGTGGAGTCGAGAATCAGCAGATCAGCCATCACCTCTGCGAGTGGGTGACTAGACTCGATGGGCTGAATGGCCTACTTCTACACCGACTTCTTATGATTTTATCAGTGATTTTGGCAATCATGAAGGCACGAGCTGTGTAACTTTCATAGTGAGAGGAGTCGAGTACAGGATGCCTTGCTATAATTGTAAAGGGCATTGGTGAAGCCACACCTTGAGGACTGTGTGCAATGTTGGTCTGCTTTTTTGCAGAAGGACATTCTGGCGATGGAGGGAATGCAGTGAAGTTTAACTAGAGTAATTCCTGGGACGGCAGGACTGGCTCATGGGGAGTTAGGATTGGTTAGGGCTATATTCATCAGAGTTCAGAAGAAATGAGGGGGAATCTCATTGACATCAAATTCTAACAGTCTAGATGGGGTACATTCAGGAAAGAGGTTTTAGATGGCTAGGAGTCTCAGGCTAAAGGAAAGGCTTTTTAGGACAGAGATTGGGGTGGCACGGTGGCTCAGTGGTTAGCACGGCTGCCTCACAGCACCAGGGACCCGGGTTTGATTCTACCCTCAGGCTACTGCCCATGTCTGCGTGGGTTTCCTCCGGGTGTTCCAGTATCCTCCCACAGGCTAGGTGGATTGGCCATGGTAAACTGCCCATAGTGTTCAGGGATGTTTAGGTTAAGGGGATGGGTTTGGGTGGGACGGTCTAAGGGTCAGTGTGGACTTGTTGGGCTGAAGGGCCTGTTTCCATGCTGTAGGGCTTCTATGATTCTAAACGAGGATGGATTTCTTCGTCCAGAGAGTAGTCTCTACGAGTCTCTACGAGTCTCTACCACAGGAAACCATTGAAACAAAAACTTTGAATTTCAAACAAGATACTGAAATACTTTTTAAAGCTTGAGGGATATGGGGGCGAACGCAAAAGCAGCAGTTGCTGGGAAGACATAGAAGGTATAGCAGCATCTGTGTGAAGAAAGCGGAGCTAATATTTTGATTCCTTGAAGAAGATTCCAGATGTCCTGCTGATGTCACTGAACTAAAGATCCAGAAGCCCATTCAAACCTCACTGTGGCAAGATTACATTTTATCGGCCATGATTACATTGAATGGCAGAGTAGACTCGAAGGGCTGAATGGCCTACTCCTGCCCTTATTTTCTACATCTGTTTTTCTCACTGTCCTCTGCATCCTCTCCCGAACTCCCGCCCTCTTCCTGACAAGGACTAAAACTGGATTAATTGCCCAACGGGACCTTATAAAGGCTGGGCCCATCCCCCCTCCCTGCTCCGACCTATACGGGACTCCAAACCCGCAGGAATATGGTTAACTCCGACCGACTCTCTGCAATAACTGAGCCAGGCACTCAGCCCATGGGTGACGTTGGATGGATGTGCCAGCAAAGTCCACATCCCGTGAAAAAAAATTTTATAAAGGCCCTCTCAGAAGTACAATGGGACAAGTTCCGTTCCCACGATTGCATTAAGAATAAAGATTAAGCAGCAACATTAAATCAATACCTTAGATTTACCGAGCTCCCAACTGGATTCTTTACAGCAAGAAATAATCAGACATCGATGTCAAACTTTGAGGGAAATGAGTTGAAATCATTCATTATTTAATGCACAAAGAAACAACTTGAGAACAATTTTAACCTAATATTGGGGGGGAATAGCTCATTTTTGCCTGTTATTGTTATTAAAGTATATTGATGTAACAGTGAGGTACGCAATGTAAACTTCAATCCAATGGCTGAGTTGTATGGACCCTGAGTAATGGGATGGTAGCGGGGATCTGGGGAGTCTGGTAAAAGATGCCCCCACCAGTGACTTTGCTTCTGTCTACGCACTCACCTCCACGCACCCCCCCACCCCCAACCCCACCCCCACCTGATTTACCCACTGTTTGACACCCGCCCATGTCCAGACCTAGGATCTTAGTTAATTGATTGACGATCCTGTTGAGGCCATGGCAGAGTTGGCATTTGGCCTGGGCGAGGGTGGAGCTTGGCAGATGACCCTTCTCCAGCCTGTTGGTAGGAAGGAATGGGGTGTGTCTGGTGGAGTGGGGGTGAGTGGAGGGAAGTGGGAGGAAATATCTTTATCACTGACCCCCTTTCGGATTATCCTCCCCACTACGAGGTCTGGAATTCCCCTCCCTGGCTGGCCTTGCCATTCAGACCCCTCCCACTGGGCATCATTTCCTATCCCCACTATAAACAGAGGGACTTGATCCTGGATAACAAGGTGCAGAGCTGGATGAACACAGTAGGCCAAGCGGCACCTTAGGAGCAGGAAAGCTGAAGTTTTGGGCCTACCCTTCTTCAGAAATGGGGAAGGAAAAGGGGGTTCTGAAATAAATAGGGAGAGAGGGAGAGGCAGATAGAAGATGGATCGAGGAGAAGATAGGTGGAGAGGAGACAGACAAGTCAAAGAGGCGGGGATGGAGCCAGTAAAGATGAGTGTAGGTGGGGAGGTAGGGAGGTGATAGGTCAGTCCAGGGAGAACAGACAGGTTCAGTGGGCGGGATGAGGTTAATAGGTAGGAAGTGGGGGCAGGGCTTGAGGTGGGAGGAGGGGATAGGTGAGACGAACAACAGGTTAGGGAGGTGGGACAAGCTGGGCTGGTTTTGGGATGCGATCGGAGGGGGGTAGATTTTGAAGCTTGTGAATTTGCAGTACCCAGCTCATTCGGACTGTTTGCAGTTCTAACAGCAGCCAACAGATTCCTGTGGCACCGCTGAGTCAACAGAACTTTTGACCGATCTGATTAACTGTCAGTTTTCTGAGACAGAATTTGTATGAAGTGACAATTGGAAGTGCATTTTCAGCAAGCCGATGCTCTGTGGGACTGGCTTAATTATTTTTGGTCCTGGGCTGCAGGCTTCACCATTTGAAAATTCCACCCGAGGTGTTAGCGCACATCTTTGTCTAAGTCCCAGGTTCAGATGCTTATATCTCTGATCTCTCAAGGCCATAAGAATGGAGATAGCGGAACAGCTTATCTTAAGCTTCTAAACCTCCTTTGGTACGAGATGGGGCGGGGATGATGATGGGGGAGCAGTCCCTGAGGCCTGGGGACTGGAAGACATCCCAGGCCCCAAGATGACATTCCACATTAAGCAGAGGTTCACCTGCACATCTGCCAATGTGGTATACTGCATCCACTGTACCCGGTGTGGCTTCCTCTACATTGGGGAAACCAAGCGGAGGCTTGGAGACTGCTTTGCAGAACACCTCCGCTCAGTTCGCAACAAACTACTGCACCTCCCAGTCGCAAACCATTTCCACTCCCCCTCCCATTCTTTAGATGACATGTCCATCATGGGCCTCCTGCAGTGCCACAATGATGCCACCCGAAGGTTGCAGGAACAGCAACTCATATTCCGCCTGGGAACCCTGCAGCCTAATGGTATCAATGTGGACTTCACCAGTTTCAAAATCTCCCCTTCCCCAACTGCATCCCTAAACCAGCCCAGTTCGTCCCCTCCCCCCACTGCACCACACAACCAGCCCAGCTCCTCCACTCCACTCACTGCATCCCAAAACCAGTCCAACCTGTCTCCGCCTCCCTAACCTGTTCTTCCTCTCACCCATCCCTTCCTCCCACCCCAAGCCGCACCCCCATCTACCTACTAACCTCATCCCACCTCCTTGGCCTGTCCGTCTTCCCTGGACTGACCTATCCCCTCCCTACCTCCCCACCTACACTCTCTCCACCTATCTTCTTTTCTCTCCATCTTTGGTCCGCCTCCCCCTGTCTCCCTATTTATTCCAGAACCCTCACCCCATCCCCCTCTCTGATGAAGGGTCTAGGCCCGAAACGTCTGCTTTTGTGCTCCTGAGATGCTGCTTGGCCTGCTGTGTTCATCCAGCCTCACATTTTGTTGTATTGGAAGACGCCAAATGAGACAAGCCACTTCAAGGCAGGAGATAGGACACTCCCAGACACCACAAGCTGAATCTGTGCTGGGTAAGGCAACAGATATTTGGAGATCAAAAACAGAAGTTGCCGGAAAAGCTCAGCTGGCCTGGTAACATCTGTGGAAAAAAAAATGTGAGTTAATTCCTCGGGTCCACTAACCCTTCCTCAGACCTGATGGTAGCTGGGAAAACGTCATGTTTTATAGCAATGAAAGCTGACGTTTATATCATATAAACTGACATTTTCCCAGTCACCATAAGTTCTGAGGAAGGGTTAAACGTTAACTGAGAAACGTTAACTCTGATTTGTTTTCTCCACAGATGCTGCCAGACTGCTGAGCTTTTCCGGCAACTTCTATTTTTGTTCCTGATTTACAGCATGCGCAGTTGTGTCGGTTTTTATTTGGTATTTGGAGAAGTTTGAGCTAAATATTAACTCGTAAAAGGCAGATTCTGCTGAACTTTTTTTGAAGAAGGGTTATGACCCAAATTCTCAACTTGCCTGCTTCTCTGATGCTGCCTGGCCTGCTGTGTCCCTGCTGCTCCACACTGTGTTATTTCTGCTCAACTAAACTACTTTCAGTGATTGGTGTACAAGGATACCCAGGTCTTATTGCACTTTCCCCTTTCCCAGTCCATCACCATTCAGATAACAATCTGTTTTTTTTTAAAAGAATACACTCTCCCTTGGGCTGAAAAACTCATAGCTCCTCTGGCTAATTACTGAAGCCCATGGCATTGTGTTTTCACTCTGTGCCAGCTCCAAAGTTTGAATGCTTCCATTGTGTGTGAATTTCGCAGTGTTGATGAAGCATAATTAACCTGAAATGTTAACTGTTTCTCCCATCACAAACACTACCTGACCTAGAGGAAGAATCCCTACAGTGTGGAAACAGGCCCTTCAGACCAACAAATCCACACTGGCCCTCAGACATCCCACCCAGACTCATCCTTCCATTACCCACCTAGTCTACATATCCCTGAATGCTATGGGCAATACAGCACAGCCAATCCACCTAGCCTGCAGAACTTTGAACTGTGGGAGGAAACCAGAGCACTGAGAGGAAACCCGGGGAGAATGTGCAAACCCCACACAAGCAGTTGCCGGAAGGGTCCCTGGTGCTGTGAGGCAGCTGTGCTAACCACTGAGCCACAATGCCACCTGATCTGCTGACTATTTCCACTGTTTTTTGTTTCAGATGTACAGCATCTGCAGTGTTCTGCACATCAACAGTGCTCAAGATGTGGTTTGAATAAGGTGCTACAGACCTTGTCGATAGACATCTTCTGATGTGTCTTAACAAAGTGTGCATTAACCTGTTGGCTTCCTAGGCTTGTAATCCTGGGTCAACTCTACTCAACCAGTAACAAGTTAACAGTTAACACTTGGCATTGTTAACATTGAGTAGTTTAGAAACACATCAGATACTTAATGGGCTTGACAGGGTAAGTTCTAAGAGGATGTTGCCCCCCCAGAGGACAATCTAGCACCAAGGAGCATATTCGCAGAAATAAATGGGGTTCAATTTAAGACTGAGATCAGGAGGAACCTCTTCTCTCAGAAGATAGTGAGAACTGCCGATGCTGGAGTCAGAGATAATACAGTGTGGAGCTGGAGGAACTCCACAGGCCAGGCAGAATCAGAGGAGCAGGAAAGTTGACGTTTCTGGTTGGGGCCCTTCTTCAGAAATGGGAGGGGGATGGGAGTTCTGAAATAAATAGAGGAGGGGTGACGTTGGGAAAGGTAGGTGGGATGGTAATAGGTGAGTTCAGGTAGGAAGTGGTGGGGATGGAGGTGGGAGGAGCGGATTGGTGGGAGAGAAGATGGACAGGTTCTTTCAGAAGGTGGTGCATCTTTGGACCTCCTTGTGTTGTCGGGACAGAGTCCTTGTGCATATTTAAGGTTCAGGTAGATCGATTCTTGATCAGTCAGGGAATCAAGAGTTCTGGGAAAAGGGCATATAAGTGGATGTGAGGAATGTCAGATCAGCCATGACCCTATTGCTTTGGAGGGCAGGCTTGAGGGGCCAAATGGCCTACTGTATTTCTTTTGGTCTTGTGGTCTTAGAACCCTGGCGACTTCACCATGAGTAATCATTACCCAAGGAGTACAATACATTACATCAGATATTGAAATGAGCTGGGACACAAAACCAAATCCCATCATGACACTTCCAGGATATGAGTGGGGTTCTTAATAGGGACATCCGAAATGAAAAAGCCAGTTTCAGAAAAAAAAAATGTGGGGAGACAGTGGCCTAGTGTATTATCACTGGACTTAATCCAGAGTCCCAGGTAATATTCTGGGGACCCAGGTTTGAATCCTGCCACGGCAGTTGGTGAAATTTGAATTCAATAAATATCTGGAATTAAGAGTCTCATGATGACCGTGAATCAATTGTCAGGGGAAAAAGCCATTTGGCTCACTAATGTCCTTCAGGGAAGGAAACTGCAATCCTTACCTGGGCTGGCCTACATGTGACTCCAGACCCACAACAATGTGACTGACTCTTAACTGCCCGCTGGGCAATTAGGAATGGGCAATAAATGCCACCTAGCCAGCAATGCCCACATCCTGTGAATGAAAAATGCTATCACAACACTCTCTAACTTTGATAAAAGCCCAAGTAGCCTACTGACTTCCTTTGGGAAGGAGATCTGTCTTCCTTACACAGACTGGCCTGCATATGACTCCAGTCCAGGACCAAAATGGTTGGTCCCCAGCTGCCAGCTGGTGTCACTCAGTAAACCATTCAATTGAATCAGGCTCCAGTGGCAATCAATTGTTTAAAATTCCTCATGGTGTGTCCTCATTGCAAGCTTTTATTGCCCATCCTAATGCATGTTGCTTAGTGTCAAGGGTCAGACCAGGTAAGGATAGCCCTGGTGTGCTTTCAACAGCAGTTATGAGGCAACTGTTCGCCTAATATTTCAACTTCAGATTTTTTTAAAATCGAATTTTGCTATCTGTCATTGTGGGTTGCAAGCTTGTGACTGCTGTTCCAGTAATAGCCCCTTGGACTGCTAGTCGACCAGCAGTAAATGTGATTTACTGCCACCCACAAATGGGAAAACACGTTTTCTTCTTCCTCGAGAAGGTTAGAATATTCTGCACAGTCAAGACACTAATGTGCAGTTTATGACTCTCTAAGCAGAACCTCCAAAGTAATAATCTTGAGAGCAGTTTTAGCCAGGAGGACTGAACTTAGACCATGCTGTGGTCATTTTTGTGACGAATGAAATAACTAGACTACAGTGAGAGATTTAAACGAATTAATGGGAAGAGGTCTCTGCACAGGAGATACATAGGTTAACTGAACAAAAGGATAAGACAGCATTGCAGGACAGCTCTTTAGGTAATGATACTCATGTGGGATGGGAAAAAAAACAGAGTACACGAACATTAGGGACTAAAAACAGCAACTAGGCTCAAAAGTGCACAGATTGATTTCAAAAAAGGCAAACTTATGGCTATACTCAAACGTGCACTGTATTCAGAATAAAATAACTGAATTAATGGCACAAATAGAGTCATAGAGTTGTATAGCACAGAAAGAAACCCTTGGGTCCAACCTGTTCATGCTGGCCAGATAAACTAAATTAATCTAGTCCCATTTGCCAGCATTTGACTCTATATCCCTCTAAATCCTACCTATTCAATTGCCCATCCAAATGCCACTGAAATGTTGTCATTGTTCCAGCCTCCACCACTTCCTCTGGCAGCTCATTCTGTACACGTACCACCCTCTGTGCAAAAGAGTTGTTGCTTGGATCCCTTTTAAATCTTTCCCCTCTCACCTTAAGCCTACGCCCTCTAGTTTTGGACTCCCTAGTCCTGAGAAAAGGAAGTTTCTTAAAATGGAGAACTGTGACCAGTGGTGTTCCACAGGGATCTGGGTTAAGACCACTGTTGTTTGTGATATCTGTAAATAATCTGGAGAAGGTACAGATGTCCCGATTAGCAAGTTTGCAGATGACACTAAGATTGATGGAGTAGCAGATAGTGAAGGGGACTGTCGGAGAATGCAGAATATAGATAGATTGGAGAGTTGGGCGGAGAAATGGCAGATGGAGTTCAATCCAGGCAAATGCGAGGTGATGAATTTTGGAAGATCCAATTCAAGAGCAAACTATACCATGAATGGAAAAGCCCTGGAGAAAATTAATGTTCAGAGACATCTGGGTGGTCAGGTCCATTGTACCCTGAAGGTGGCACCACAGGTCAATAGAGTGGTTAAGAAGGCATACGGCATGCTTTCATTCATCAGGCAGGGTATTGAGTACATGAGTTGGCAGGTCATGTTACAGTTGTATAGGACTTTGTTTCGACCACATTTGGAATACTGCATACAGTTCTGGTCACCACATTACCAAAAGGATGGTGATGCTTTGGAGAGGGTGCAGAGGAGGTTCACCAGGATGTTGCCTGGTATGGAAGGCACTAGCTATGAAGAAAGGTTGAGTAGATTAGGATTACTTATATTAAAAAGATAGAGGTTGAGGGGGGATTTTATTGACGTCTACAAAATCATGAGATGTATAGAGAGGGTGGATAGCAAGAAGCTTTTTTCAAGAGTGGGGAACTCAATTACTAGGGGTCACGATTTCAAGGTGAGAGAAGAAATGTTTAGGGGAGATATGCGTGGAAAGTTCTTTACGCTGAGGGTGGTGGGTGCCTGGAACGCGTTGCCAGTGGAGGTGGTAGAGGGGGGCATGATAACGTCATTTAAGATGTATCTAGACAGATACATGAATGGGCAGGGGGCACACGGCTACAGATCCTTGGGAAATAGGTGACTGGTTTAGATAGAGGATCTGGATGGCTGCAGGCTTGGAGGGCTGAAGGGCCTGTTCCTGTGCTGTAATTTTCTTTGCTCTTTGTCCTTATCGCCATTCCAACAGATGATCTAAAGAACTTCCCAGAAATCTGAATACATGTACGACATGGGAATTGTCCAGGAATTTTGAAAGTCCGGTAGCCAATCACCTAAAGCCTGGAACCATTGAAAGATCCTGAGTTACAGTTAGCAATTTCCGGGCCTTGGGGAATCTGACTCATTCACCAAAATAGTTACTCAGGACTTGTTAGAGAAATTGAAAGTTTACTTTAACTCCTGGGTAACTATAAGACTGTCCCCTTGACTTTTCCACTCTCCAGTCCAATCAGAGCAGACCTTCCCCACAACCCAACACCTCTCCTACTCACATGAAACTCCTAACCTGAAATCCCAAAACCGACCCTCACATGACTCCCTGCTCAGACCCTAACTCCCCTACCTGGCGGTCAACCTCTTCTTCCACCTATCTGCCCTCCCAATGCTTCACCTGTCTATTTGCCATTCTACACCCCACCCTCTCACCTGTCAATCTAAGCCCTGACCCACCTCCCTGCTTCCCTAGCCACCCCTTACCCACTTGTGTGACACTCTTACCTTCTCTCTGTAGCTTGTAAAAGATACATTGAGCTTTTAAACCACAGCATACGGTGGCTACTGCTGCAAAAACAGAGTGTGGTTTGGCGTCCTGCATGGATCTTGCACTGAGGAAAGGTTCTCAAAAGGCCTGAGTCAGCATAAGGGCCATGATTGTGGAATGTCAAGGAAAGGCAAGGGTTGTGACCTTTTCTTTCTATTCATTTGTGGGATGTGGGCATCACTGACTGGCCAGCATTTATTGCCTGACCCTTGTTTTCCTTGACAAGGTGGTAGTTAGCTGTCTTCTTGAGCTGCTGCAGTCCACCTGCTGCAGTTAACCCACAATGCCATTAGGGAGGGAATTCCCGGGCATTGACCCAGCGACAGTGAAAGAAAGGCAATATATTTCCAAGTCAGGATGGTGAGTGGCTTGGAGGGGAACTTGAAAATGTTGGTGTTCCCATGTATCCGCTGCCCTTGTCCTTCTAGATGGAAGTGGTTGTGGGTATAGAAGGTGCCATCTGAGGATCTTTGGCAAGTTTCATTGACATCATCGGCATTCCCAGAAGATTTTGCCGCCACTTTACCAAATTGTAGCCCCGCTTGGGTGGGTAGGTCAGTTTCAGTTTCCTTTGAGCACACACCACTTCAACCCCAGCCCCTTTCTGTTTCCATTTTGAATGAGGGTCTGCTTCAGGAAACACAAAGTCAGGCTACCACAGATCCCACATCCACGTGCAAAGTAGATCAGAATCATAGGGGCCTGAATGGCCTGAAATTGCTCTCATGTTCTTCCCTTTAGGCTGTAGTTCAGGTTCACCACTATATACTTGTAGTGTTAAATCAGCACACGGATTGGAGGAAGGTTTTAATCAATGGGCTTCAGAAGCAAATCACTGCTCTGTTTTGGAGTTGAATAAATCTTAGAGTTCCTTTGAATGGAACCTTTGAAATGCTGCCTATCGCATCAAGAAAGAAGCCAAAAGTAAATTCAAAGCAAAGCTAAATCCATCTTCCCTTTCCCCACTCAAAGGGGAAAAAAAAGCAAACACTTGAGATTTGAAAGTAAATGCAATTTTCCTTTGTGTGTTCATCTGTTAGTGTCAGCAGTGATACAGTATGTTTCAGAAACAGAATGCTTTATATGCCTGAAGGCTAGAGTTAGGAACAATTGTGGAATGTGGAGGCACATTCTCCGTAGAGAAAAATTGGCTGTTATAAGCCGTGAACCGTCACCATGACTGCAGAAGAATAATATCTCTCAATTCTACAAAAGGACACCCAAACTTTAATTTGATTCTGGGCTGAGTTGAAGAGTAGACTATTAATCAATAATTAGCCTGGCTCAAAGTAAGCAAATGGTTCAGGGCTCACAGCAAAGAGAAATCCCAGTGAGAAAGAAGAAGGATTCTAGGAAGGGGATAAGTCACCCACAGCTAACCAAGGAAGTTAAGGATAGCATCAAATTGCAATGAAAAAGATACAATTTGGCAAAGATTAATGGTAAAGCAGAGGATTCAGAAAGTTTTTAAAACGAATAAAAGATGACAAAAACAATACTAAAGAGGCTGAAGATAAACTTTGAGGGTAAACTTGCAAGTAACATCAAAATACAACCTTAAATCCATAAGAAATAGGAACAGGAGTAGGCCATTTAACCCTTTGAGTCTGTTCCACAATTTAATATGATCATGGCTGGCCCACCATCCTTCATACCCATTTTCCTATCTATTTTCTATTATCCTTATTTTCCTCACTGATCAAGAATCTATCTAACTCAATCCTAAATATACACAAGGTAGACTATTAATAGATTAAAAGGAACAGAAAAGCTAAGATTAACATAGTACACCTAGACAATATGCTAGGGAAGTAATAATGGGTTCAGAAAGCGTTCAGAAAAGATTTACAAGGATGTTGCCAGCGTTGGATGGTTTGAGCTATAGGGGGAGGTTGAATAGACTGAGGTTATTTTCCCTGGAGTGTTGAAGTCTGAAGGGTGACCTTATCGAGGTTTGTGAAACCATGAGAGGCATGAATAAGATAAATAGACAATGTTTTTTTCCCAGGGTAGGGGATTCCAAAACCAGAGAGCATAGGTATAAGGTGAGAGAGGAAACATTTAAAATCGACCAAACAGGCAACTTTTTCACAGGGGGTGGTGTATGTATGGAATGAGCTGTCACAGGAAGTACTGGAGGCTGGTATAATTACAGCATTTAAAAGGCATCTGAATGGGTTTACGAATAGGAAGGATTTAGAGGGATATGTGCCAAATGCTGGGAAATGGGACTGCATTTATTTAAGATATCTGGTTGGCATGGACAAGTTGGGCCAAATGGCCTGTTTCCGTGCTGTATCTCTCTATGACTATGACTCTTTATCACCTCAGAAAGTGAACATCAGAATATAAGAACATAAGAACTAGGTGAAGGAGTGGGCCATTCACCCCCTCAAACCTGTTCAGCCATTCAACATGATCACAGCTGGTCTCATCTTGTCCTCAATACTGGAAGAGTAGTTTAACAAATATCTTGCATTAGTCTTCACAGTAGAAGATGCTAACAGCATTCCAAAATTAGGAAGTAATCAAGATTCAAAAATAGAAGGAACCATCATTACTTTCAAAAAAAAGGTAGGAAAAATAATGAGGCTATGGATTGATTAGTCCCCTGGACCTGATGGGAAGGGACCTAAGACATCAAGAGAAGTGGCAGATTCAATGGGAGCAATCTTCCAAGAATTCTTAGATTCTGAAAAAGTCTCAGAGCATTGGAAAACTAACAAATTAACACCATTATTTAAAAAGTGAAAGTGACAAAATATATGTGACGATAGGCCAGTTAGCACAATGTCTGTAGTTGGGAAAATGCTAGAGTCTATTACAAAGGATGCAATAGACAAGAATTTATAAATATATAATATGATCATGCAGAGTTAGCAGATCCTCATGAAGGGGAAATTATGTCCAGCAAATTTACAAGAATTCTCTGAGGAGTTAACAAGCAGGATAAACGGGGAGCAGTGGATGGAATGTCTTTGGATTTTCAGAAGACATTTGATAAGGTACCACACATTAGGCTATTTAATATGATAAGAGCCCATGATGTTGAAAGTACTATCTTAACATGGATAGAGCACAGGCTAACTAATAGAAGACAGAGAGCTGGGATGAGGAGTCATTTTCAGGATGGCAATTTGTAATGAGTGGAGTACCATCAGTGCTAGGACCACAATTATTTATAACTTACAATAAAGACTTGGATGAGGAGAATGAATGTACTAAAACTAAGTTTACAAAAGATGGAAAAATAGGTGGGCAGGCAAGTGGTGATGATGGCATCACTAATGAACAAAGATTCTCCAGAGGGACAATGGCAGGTAACAGAGAATGCAAAAAATTGGGAGGTGGAATATAATGTTGGAAAATGTGAGATTATGCCCTTTGGCAGGAGGAATGAAGGTGTTGAATATTATTTAAATGGAGAAAGACTGCAGAACAGAGGAATTTGGGAGTCTTCATGTGCAAATTTCAAAAACTAGCATCAAAGTTCAGTGGATAACAGGGAAGCCAAATGAAATGTTGGCAGTTATTTCAAAGGGAATGGATTTTAAAAGTAGGGAGATCCTGTTAAAACTGTATAGGACACTGTCAGGACACAATTGAAACAGGTGCATAGGAACAGGAGTAGGCCATTTAGCCCTTTGAGTCTGTTCTGCCATTCAATGAGATCACGGTTGATCTGCAGTCAAACTCAATATACCTGCCTTTGTCCCATTTTCCTTAATATCTTTGCTTACCAGAAATGTATCTATCTCAGATTTAAAATTAACAACTGATCTAGCGATGATGTGTATTAGAATACTGTGAACAGTTTTGGTTCCCTTATCCATGGAAAGATATAGAGTCAAATGAAGCAGGTTCGCTAGGCTGATACCAGTCTAATGTTGAGGTTGAGTAGTTTGGGCCTGTACCCACTGGAATTTAGAAGAATGAGAGACGATCTTAATGAAACATACAAGATCTTCAGAGGACTTGACAGGGCATATGCAGAAATGTAGTTTCCTTTGTAAGAAAGTCAAGGACCAAAGGGCATAATCTCAGAATAAGGAGTCATACAATCCCTGCAGTGAAGAAGGAGGCCATTCAGCCCATTGAGTCCACACAACACTCCAAAGCGCATCCCACCCATGCACATACCCCCTACCCTATTCCTGTAACCCTGCATTCCCCATGGCTAATCTGCCTACACACCCCTGGACACTATGGGCAATTTAGCATGGCCAATCCACCCAACCTGCACATTGTTGAACTATGGGAGGAAACTAGAACACCTGGAGGAATATGGGGAGAATGTGAAAATTCCACGTAGTCACCTGAGGCTAGAAATGAACCTGGGTTCCTGGCGTTGTGAGGCAGCAGTGCTAACTATTGAGCAACTATACCACCCATGCACATTTAAGATAGAGATGAGGGGAGATTTCTTCTCTCAGAGTGTGGAACTAGTGGAATTCTTTATCACAGAGGGATGTGGAAGCTCGGTCATTAAGATATTCAAGGCTGAAATGGATAGGTTTTTAAATCAGTAAGGGAATCAAGGGTTAAGGAGAAAGAGCAGAAAAGTGGAGTTAAGGATTATTATTGTTATTATGAACAATTGTTTAAAAAATGTGGACTGAGTATTGAAGAGTCTTCAGTCTTTAAAAAAGAGACAAAACAGTAAAGGAGATGGGTTGGTATTGCGACTTAAAGATGAAATTAATGCAATAGTGAGAAAGGATAATAGCTCAAGATGCTCAGACATGGTGTCAGTTTTGCTGGAGTTAAGGAGCAACAAGGCACAGGCAATATTGGCAATCAGAGATAATGGGAACTGCAGAAGCTGGAGAATCGAAGATAACAAAGTGTGGGGCTGGATGAACACAGCAGGCCAAGCAGCATCTTAGGAGCTCAAAAGCTAATGTTTCAGGCCCGAAACGTCAGCTTTTGTGCTCCTAAGATGCTGCTTGGCCTGCTGTGTCGATCCAGCTTCACACTTTGTTATCTTATACAGGAAATATTAGTGTGAGTTATCTCTAGGTTTCCAAACTGTATCGGTAAGGTAAGGGATGGAAATTAGACATGCAGGCAACAAGAGTGCTCCAGTTATTATAGGTAATTTTAACTTTCATTTAGACTGGGCAAACCACATTAGCAATAAGGCTGTGGCAAATGAATTCTTGGAATGCGTATAAGATGGATTTTTGGACCAGAACATTGAGGAACCAATTTGGGATGGCTGTCACAGATATGGATTTGTGCAATGAGAGGGGGTTAATTAATAATTCTGTTCTGAGAGGTCTTTTAGGAAATAGGATCATAACATGATAGAAGTCTCTATCAGGATAGAAGAGAAGTTGTCTGATCCAAAACTAGGGCCATGAATCTAAATAAAGGAAACTATGAAGTCGGAAGTGTAAGGTGGCTGTAATAAACAGAGTAACTTCATTAAAAGGCACAATGGTGGATATCAGTGGTCAATGTTTAAAGGTCAAATGCATGCATTGTGGCAATTATACCTTCCTTTCAGGTGAACAAAAACAGAAAAAAGTGGCCTCACCATGTCAACAAAATAAATTAAGGATTGTATTTGATCCAAAGAGCAGCCAGGTAAAGTTGCTGCAAAAAATGCAAAACCTGAGTACTGGGAACATTTTAGAATTTGGCAAAAGACGACCGAGAATTTGATTAAGAGGGAAAAATAGTAAATTTGCAAGGAACATTGAAGCAGACTGCAAGAGCTTTTACACATTTGGAAAAAGAAAATGCTTATTATAGAGAAACGTAGGACCTTTATAGTCTGAAATGGGAGAATTAGTAATGGAGGACAAGGAAAGGACAGGGCAATTTAACATCTATAGTATTTCTATTCTTTATTTCGAAAGAAGAAGATGCAAAAAGCTTTCTAAATGTGTTACGGAAGCTGGACCGTTTTGAGAACATGAAAATGAGGGAAATTTGTATTCATAAAATAGAAGTGGTGCTGGAGAAATTAATTGGACTGAAAGCTGATAAATCACTAGGGCCTGAAAATCTACATCTCAGGGTGCTGAAGGAGGCCATGGTGAACTAGTTGTTTGTCATCTTCCAAAATTCCTTGAACTTTGGAGAAGTCCATCATGCAGAAGGATGCCAAATGTAACCCTACTGTTTAAATAGAAGGGAAGGGGAAAATAAAGGATTTCCAGACCAATTAGCCTAATATCACACAAGGGAAATTTCTTGAGTTTAGTGTAAAGGATATAATAACAGGGCACTTGGAAGATTCCAATAGGATTTCACAAAGTCAACATTGATTTGTGAAAGAGAAGTCGGTTTTGACAAACCTACTGGAAATCTTTGACGTTCTAACTGATGGAATAGATGAGGGAGAACCTGTGAATGTGGTGTATTAGGACATTCAGCGACTCCTTGGAAATCATATGTAAGATGTTAACATATTGGCATTGATTGAGAATTGGCTCCCTGAGAGGAATAGACCGTGGGAATATATGGGTCATTTTTGGAATGAAAGGCAGTGGCCTCAAGAATTAGTCCCTAGTGTTGTCTGAAACAAAGTATCTCTAAGACCCTGTAGACTCCTTGACCAGTGTACACACTATTAATTTACCCAGGCACCTTAGCATGTACCAGGGAAGGATTATGCAGCATGAGTCTGCAGTCAGTGAACCAGCTCACAACATTATTTGAAGACAACAAAGGTTAAGATTTAAGCTTTACAGTTTTAACGACTCTATTTCTAACTATCTGATTCTTTAGAGACTTAAAATACTTCCCAAATACTTGTAACTTTTGCTGGTCTGTCAAATTGTTCAGTGTGTTCCTCACTTCACAGGTTGATTCTCTCTCTGGTGGGAGGGTAAGCTGCTCTGGTCACTGCTGTAGCCTAATGTGCTTCTAGATAGGCTAGAGAGTAGGTACCCTCAAGTTCCTCTAACTTCCTGGCTACCTTCTGTAACTTCCCAAGGTCTTGATCTATCAGAGGTATCAAATTAATCGGCATTATCACCTTGAAATACAGCTATTGGCTCTCAAAGTCTTGCTTAACAGCAACTCCTTTGATGTGTCTGCTCTTGCACCTGGAAGTTTGGTTTTGTCCCAGATTGTACACCTTGTCTTTTGTCTTAACTGAGACATGTCTACCCCATGTGCCTAGTTTTGTTAGTTTGTCAGGAAGGGTTCAGTTGCCCTTTCACACTTGCCAATGTGTTCTGGTGCTCTCTGGTTTTCAACTGTATGAGTGTTAGATCTTGCAAGGACTTGTTCCTGTGCAGAATTATCTCTTCTGTCTGTCTTGGCTCAGTCATTCCAGCAAACTTTGCCTTTTTGTCAATTTTGATGCCCTGTTAAATTCAGTTGCTGTATTTCTGGCCTCCCCTTTTATTTCACTTGAGCAGTCATAGACTGCTACATTGGGCCCATATATTGTGAGTAGTGTCAGCTACTCACAATGTATATCAATGATTTGGATATGGGAATTAAATGTAATAATTCCAAGTTTACTGATGAAACAAAACAAGGTGGGAGCGTGTGCGATGAGAAGGATATAATGAAACTTCTGGGTGCTTTAGAGTAGTTGAGGGAGCTGTAAGATCCATGTGAGATTCAGTATCAGGTGGATAAATGTGGCGTTGTTTATTGTGGTAGTAAAACAGAATGCAGAGTTTTACTTAAATGACGATAGCTCGGGAAAGGTTCATCTACAAAGGAATCCTTGTAAACCATTCATTAAACATCAGCAAATAGGACCAGTGCACAACTAGGAGGGCAAATATTAGCCTCCACTGCAAGAGGGTTGACTACAGGAGCAAGGAAGTCTTAACACTGCTTTTCATAACCTTGTTGAGGCCACACCTGGAGTGTTTCATGCAATTTTTGTCTCCTTCCTGAAAAAAGATGTTCTGGCTATGGAGGGAGGGCAGAGAAGATTTACCAGACTGATTCCTTGGATGGTGGGTTTACTGGATGGGAGATTGAGTTATCTGGGCCTGTATTCATTGCAGTTTAGAAGGATGAGTGCAGATCTTATTGAAATCTATATGATTCTAACAGGGCTGGACACATCAGATACAGGGATGGTGTTTCCCCTGACCTGGTACTTCAACGAGGGTCACAGTCAATGGTAGACCATTTTGGACTGAAATGAGAATTTCCTCTCTCAGGCAGCAAAGTTGTACCACAGAAGTTTGTGAACGTTAAGTCACTGTATATACTCAAGAAAGAAATTGAGAGATTTCTCAAAGCTAAATGTGGAAACAGGTAGGGAGGCAGTGGGATTATGCTACAGAGACAGAGAATCAGCCATGATGATAAGCATATCCCTTAAAGGTGCACTGAAACATTTGATGTGAAAGGGCATTTGGACCCTGCAGCAGCATTATTGCACTGTCACAGAGTTGCACCTAGTTCAGTATAAATATTGCAGTGAAAGACTGGAAAAGCCAGATTGGAAATGAGATAAGAAGGAATTTCTCAGTCTAGAAGGTAGTTATTCAGTGGAATGCATTGCTGCAAAAGGTTGTGGAAGCCGTGTCATTGATTGTCTTTAAGACAGAGATAGATAGGTTCTTGATTAGTGATGGGATCAAGGGTTATGGGGACAATGCAGGAGAATGAGGTTGAGAAACATAGCAGCTATGATCAAATGGTCAAGCACATAAAATGGGCTGAATGGCCTAAATATGTTCCTATATCTTATGGACGTATGGAATTTGTTACTGTCTGGCAGAAGCTTTGAGAGTACATGGACATGAATACTCAAAGAAGATAAATCTGATGATAAGTCAGAGCCTGGTAGAAACATAGAAACACAGAAAATAGGAACAGGATTAAGCTGTTCAGCCCTTTGAGCCTGCTCCCACCATTGAATATGATCATCCAGCCCACCCCTCTCTATACCCTTTGATGCCTTTAGCCCTAAGAACTATACATAACTCACTCTCAACAATGTTCAATATTTTTGTCTCAACTACTTTCTGTGGCAGAGAATTCCACAGACTCACCGCTCTCTGGGTGAAGACATCTTTCCTCATCGCAGATCTAATTGGCCTACTCTGTATCCTTAGACCGTGACCCTGGCTCTGGACTCTCCGTTCTTCGGGAACACCCTTCCCGCCTTTACTCTGTCTATTTTTGTTAGAATTTACAGCCTTTCATGAGATCCCCTTCATTCTTCCAAACTCCAGTGAATGCATTAATAACCAATCCAATGACTCTTCATACAGCCCAAGAATCATAGAACAAAGAACAGTAAAACATAAGAACAGGCCCTTTGCCCTATTATGGCTCTGCTGACCATGATGCCATTGTAAACTAATCCCATATCCCTGCACATGGTCCAATAGTCTCAATGTGGACTTTACAAGCTTCAAATTTCCCCACCCCCGACCTCATCCTAAGACCAGCCTCACCCCACATCCCCACCTCATTGATCTGTCTGTCCTCTCTCCCAACTATTCACTCCTCCCAGGGCACTCACCAATCCCCACCACTACCTACCTGCTAGCACCGTGCCTCCCCTTCTCTATTTATTTCAGACCACCCTGCCCCTCCCCCATTTCTGAAGAAGGTCCCGACCTGAAACCTCAGCTTTCCTGCTCCTCTGATGCTGCCCGGACTGCTGCGTTCCTCTAGCTACATACTATGTTATCTCAGACTCCAGCATCAGTGCTTACTATCTCTGACATGGCCCCTATCCCTCTATTCACTGCCTGTTCATTGTGTCTGTCCATTTTAAAAGCTGCTATCATATCTACAATATCAAAATCTTGAGTAAATTTGTAAGACAAGACTTCTCCTACACAAAGACACGCTGACGAATGTAATAAGTGAGTAAATCCTGTACCTAAGAATCTTTTCCAATAATTTCCCTATCACAGATATGAGGTTTACCTGTCTATAATTTCTTAGATTATCCCTGTTGTCCTTCTGAAACAAAGGAACAGCATCGGCTATTCTCCAGCCTTCTGGGATTTTGCCTGCAGCTAAAAAGATACAATGACTTCTGTTAAAGTCCCAGCAATCTCTTTCCTTGACTCCATCAGCATCCTCAGATAGATCCCATCAGACCCTGAGGATTTATCTATCTTAATGTTTTTCAAAATGCTTAAAATCTCCTCATTCTCGATATTTAAATTATTCTGGTAAAGTCTGGTGTAATATTACCATGTATGTTATTTATAGAGTTTACCTAATAAGCAGCGTTAGTTGTTAACAGAGGAGATTGCTAGGACCTTGACAAAGTTAATCTAGTAAAAGTGTTACTGATCTCCAGAATTATGAAGTGCTTCGAGAGGTTAGTCATGGCTCCATTAACTCCAACCTCCCAGACTGCCTTGATCTCTTGCAATTTGCAAAGCAGGGCAACAGGTCCACAGCTGATGCCATCTCCCTGGCCCTACACTCCTCCCTGGAACATCTGGACAACAAGGATAACTACAACAGGCTTCTACTTATTGAATACAGCTCTGCCTTCAGCACCATAATTTCAAACAAACTCATCTCCAAATTCTGTGACCTAGATCTCTGCTCCCCCACTCTAGAACATAGAACATAGAACAGTACAGCACAGAACAGGCCCTTCAGCCCACAATGTTGTGCCGACCATTGATCCTCATGGATGCACCCTCAAATTTCTGTGACCATATGCATGTCCAGCAGTCTCTTAAATGACCCCAATGACCTTGCTTCCACAACTGCTGCTGGCAACGCATTCCATGCTCTCACAACTCTCTGCGTAAAGAACCTGCCTCTGACATCCCCTCTATACTTTCCACCAACCAGCTTAAAACTATGACCCCTCGTGCTAGCCATTTCTGCCCTGGGAAATAGTCTCTGGCTATCGACTCTATCTATGCCTCTCATTATCTTGTATAGCTCAATTAGGTCCCCTCTCCTCCTCCTTTTCTCCAATGAAAAGAGACCGAGCTCAGTCAACCTCTCTTCATAAGATAAGCCCTCCAGTCCAGGCAGCATCCTGGTAAACCTCCTCTGAACCCTCTCCAAAGCATCCACATCTTTCCTATAATAGGGCGCCCAGAACTGGACGCAGTATTCCAAGTGCGGTCTAACCAAAGTTTTATAGAGCTGCAACAAGATCTCACGACTCTTAAACTCAATCCCCCTGTTAATGAAAGCCAAAACACCATATGCTTTCTTAACAACCCTGTCCACTTGGGTGGCCATTTTAAGGGATCTATGTATCTGCACACCAAGATCCCTCTGTTCCTCCACGCTGCCAAGAATCCTATCCTTAATCCTGTACTCAGTTTTCAAATTCGACCTTCCAAAATGCATCACCTCGCATTTATCCAGGTTGAACTCCATCTGCCACCTCTCAGCCCATCTCTGCATCCTGTCAATGTCCCGCTGCAGCCTACAACAGCCCTCTACACTGTCAACGACACCTCCGACCTTTGTGTCGTCTGCAAACTTGCTGACCCATCCTTCAATTCCCTCGTCCAAGTCATTAATAAAAATTACAAACAGTAGAGGCCCAAGGACAGAGCCCTGTGGAACCCCACTCACCACTGACTTCCAGGCAGAATATTTTCCTTCTACTACCACTCGCTGTCTTCTGTTGGCCAGCCAATTCTGTATCCAAGCAGCTAAGTTCCCCTGTATCCCATTCCTCCTGACCTTCTGAATGAGCCTTCCATGGGGAACCTTGTCAAATGCCTTACTGAAGTCCATATACACCACATCCACAGCTTGACCCTCATCAACCTTACTAGTCACATCCTCAAAAAACTCGATAAGGTTTGTAAGGCATGACCTACCCCTCACAAAGCCGTGTTGACTGTATTTGATCAAGCCATGCTCTTCCAGATGGTCATAAATCTTATCCCTCAGAATCCTTTCTAACACCTTGCAGACGACAGACGTGAGACTTACCGGTCTATAATTGCCGGGGATTTCCCTATTTCGTTTCTTGAAGAGAGGAATTACATTTGCCTCTCTCCAGTCCTCAGGTACGACTCCAGTGGAGAGCGAGGATGCAAAGATCTTCGCAAGTGGCGAAGCAATTGCATTTCTCGCTTCCCAAAGCAGCCGAGGACAAATCTGATCCGGGCCTGGCGACTTGTCAATCTTAATGTTTGACAAAATTTTCAGTACATCAGCTTCCTCTATCTCTATCCATTCCAGCATGCACACCTGCTCTTCAAAGGTTTCATTCACTACACAGGTCGTTTCTTTCGTAAAGACAGAAGCAAAAAACTCATTTAGGGCTTCCCCTACCTCCTCAGGCTCCACACACAAGTTCCCTATGCTATCCCTGATCGGCCCTACTCTTTCTTTGACCATTCTCTTATTCCTCACGTAAGTGTAAAATGCCTTTGTGTTTTCCCGGATTCCTTCTGCCAAGCCTTTCTCGTGCCCCCTCCTGGCTCTCCTCAGACCATTTTTGAGCTCCTTCCTTGCCTGCATGTAATCCTCTCTAGCTGAACTTGACCCTAGCTTCCTCCACCTTATGTAAGCTACCTTCTTCCTTTTCACTAGAAGCTCCACCGCTCTCGTCATCCAAGGTTCCTTTATCTTACCCCGTCTTGCCTGTCTCAGAGGGACATATTTACTCATCACTCCCAACAACTGTTCCTTAAACCATCTCCACATGTCTATAGTTCCCTTACCATGGAACAACTGCTCCCAGTCCATGCTTCCTAACTCGTGTCTAATCGCATCATAGTTTCCTCTTCCCCAATTAAATATCCTCCCATTCTGCCTAATCCTCTCCTTCTCCATAGCTATGTAGAATGAGAGAGTGTTATGGTCACTATCACCAAAATGCTCTCCCACCACAAGATCTGATACCTGCCCCGGCTCGTTTCCGAGCACCAAGTCTAGAATGGCCTCTCCCCTCGTCGGCCTGTCAACGTACTGCGTTAGGAAACCCTCCTGAACACACCTTACAAAAACAGCTCCATTCAAATCTTCTGCTCGAAGGAGGTTCCAATCAATATTAGGAAAGTTAAAGTCACCCATTACAACAACCCTACTGCGTCCACACTTTTCCAAAATCTGTCGACCTATGCTTTCTACAATCTCCCTGCTGCTATTGGGGGGCCTGTAGTAAACCCCTAACGAGGTGACTACTCCCTTGCTGTTCCTAATTTCCACCCATACTGACTCAGTAGGCAGATCTTCCTCGACAATGGAAGCTTCTGTAGCTGTGATACCCTCTCTGATTAGTAGTGCTACACCCCCTCCTCTTTTTCCCCCCTCCCTATTCTTTTTAAATGTTCTAAACCCTGGAACATCCAGCAACCATTCCAGCCCATGAGAAACCCATGTCTCTGTTATGGCCACAACATCATAGCACCAGGTACTGATCCATGCTCTAAGTATCCAAGCAGCTAAGTAGCTGGATCCTCAATTTCTTGACCAACAGACCACAATCAGTAAGGATAGGCGACAACAATAGTCTTCAGTACTGGTGCCCCGCAAGGCTGAGTACTCAGCCCCGTGCTATATTTCCTATACACACATAGTTGTGTGGCCACATTCCACACCAACTCCATTCACAAGTTATATTGATGACAGTGCCACTGTAGGATGGCAAGACGGAGTACAGGAAGAAGATAGAGTGCATGGTGTAAACACAACAATCTCTCCATCAATGTCAGCAAAACAATGAGAGGAGGACACGCCCCTTACCTGCATCAATGGCGCTGAGGTGGAGACGTTCAAGAACATCAAGATCCTGGGAGTGATGATCACCGACAATCTATCCTGGTCCACCCACAGTGACACTGCAGTCAACAGAGCACAATGTCTCTAATTCCTCAGGAAGCTAAGGAAATTCGACATGTCCATAAACATTTACCAATTTTCATAGATGCACCATAGAAAGCATCCTATCTGGATACATCACAGTGTGGTATAGCAGCTGTTTTTCCTAAGGCCGTAAGAAACTATGGAGAGCCACGAAAAGAGTCCAGTCCATCATCCAAAGCAGTTTTCCGTCATTTGGCTCCGTCTATACTTCCCACTGCCTTGGGCAAGTAACCGACATAGTCAAAGACCCCGCCCACCCCAGTTATATTCTCTGCCACCCTTTTCCCTTGGGCAGAAGATGTAAAAGTTTGAATACATATCCGAAAGGATTCAAGAACAACTTCTTCCCCGTTGTTATCAGACTTTTAAATAAATCTCCCAAATGTTAATGTTGATTTCTCTCTCTGCACCTTCTCTGTGCTGTGACACTGTGTCCTGCACTCTGCTCTGTTACCCTAATGCACTTTGTATGGAACGATCTGCCCGCATAGCACACAAAACAACACTTTTCACTGTATTTCAGTACATGAGACAATGATAAATCAATTCAAATCAAGCCCGATGTCTTTCCTTGATTTCCTTCTCCTCAGCCAGTCTGTCTTGCACTCAAAATTAATTATGTAGCATAAAAATACACGACAGAAGAATGTTGACTCTGCGATGTAAAGCTTGTACCATCATGCCAATGAGTAGTTCGATCAGAGATCTGGAGGAGACACTTACCTGATTAGAACCCACCATCTGTAATTGGATCCCTGATTGTTGTGATGTTCAGAAGGTATTACAGTGAACACAAATTCCTGGGGTAGCCAATTGGGAGGGTTAATAGAATCAAACACATTATTATTGGTCTGGAGTGACGTGTAACCCAAAGCAAGTGAGGAAACAGCTTCCTTCCTATAAATTACATCAGTATTTGAACATCCTTCTAAACTTCTGAATTTTGTTTATTAAACGTGCACTTGGCTGGTGCACTTACAAATGCGTACCACAGTATTTTAAATCACTCTCACTGATGATTGCAGTCCACTTGCAGTAACTTGGTGATTCCGCATTTGGAGATTTACTGCTTTCTCAATCACAATTTCAGCTCCAGGTCAAATGAAGCCTCGCATTTTTACGGTGAGTTTCACATCTTTCAAGTGCCTGGCGCTTTCTGAAGAGCAATCAATGCTGCAGAGTACAAAAAGTGACAGCTAGCTTGAGGACAGCAAGGTTCCCCACAGCAGAATAGAACTGCGGATGCTGGAGATCAGAAACAAGCAAGAAATTGGAGAAACTCAGCAGGTATGTCAGCATTTGTGGACAGGGAACAGAGTTAATGTTTTGAGTCCAGTGACCCTTCTTCAGTTCAGGTCGCTTTGGGTTCGATTCCAGCCCTGGGCAATTGCCTGTGTGGAGTTTGCACATTCTCCCCGTGTCTGCGTGAGTTTCCTCCCACAGTACAATGCTCTGCAGGTGAGGTAGATTGCCCATAGTGCCCAGGGAAGTGTAAGTTAGATTTTTGATTGACTTTATTGTCATGATTACCAAAATGCTTTTTTTATGAATGGTACAGGCAGGTCACAGCAAGCAAAGGATGTACAGATCAAAAAGACTTAGAGGCAAACAGGTTACGTCGCAGGTTACATTATTTGAGGCTACAATCCATTCAACAGTCTCGTAACGGCCAGAAAGAAGCTGTTCCTGAACCTGATTGTGCATGTGTGCTCAGGCTTCTGTATCTCCTGCCTGATGGAAGAGGTCATAGGAGCCATTAGCCATGGGAAATGCAGAGTTACAGTGATAGGGTAGGTGATGGAATGTTCTTCACAGGGTTAGTTTGGACTTGGCGGGCCAAAAGCCCTGATTCCATACTGTAGGGATTCTGGGAAATGCTGCAGGACCCACTAAGTTTCTCCAGCAATTTCCGTTCTGGTTTGTTTAAGCTCCCGCAGCATTGTGGTAATGATCAGTTAATCAGTTACTGATGCGGTTCCAACTGAGTGCTGTGTCATTGCTCTGATTCCCACTGATTTTAACATTTGCTCGTGCTCCTTGATGTCACACCCGGCAAATGCTGCCTAAGGCACCTCAGCTCTGGAATCAGTTCTATTTGCAGTGTTTGGACCAAGGTTACAATGCGGTCTGGAGCCCAGCAGCTGTGGTGTTCATACAACTTTGCAACAAAGGTAGACATCGCAAATTTGAAAAGTCTTCAAAATTGTTAACTTTTAACTGGATCGGTAGTTGCCAACCTTTTCCGCATCAAGGCATGTCCCAAAACGACAAACAAATCCACTGCACACACTTTTTTTCCAGTTGGATTGGTTGCTCAGAAATACCACTTTGACCTGTGTTCATAACAGAAATGGAGGCACCAAGTGATTGGTGAGGCCTACTCACTACAGCCCAGCCTAACCAGCTGCCTTGTCCATCTAGGCCATGCGGCCTAGTCACGGCAGGAAACCTGTACAATAATGACTGCAGCTGCCCCCACAGTCCATCACCCCCCCACCTGGCCCATAAGACCATAAGACATAGGAGTGGAAGTAAGGCCATTTGGCCCATCAAGTCCACTCCGCCATTTAAATCATGGCGGATGGGCATTTCAATTCCACTTCCCTGCACTCTCCCCGTAGCCCTTGCTTCCTTCTGAGATCAAGAATTTGTTGATCTCTGCCTTGAAGGCATCCAACATCCCAGCCTCCACTGCACTCCGTGGCAATGAATTCCACAAGCCCACCACCCAGGTCCAAGAAAGACTGGGACAGTGCACAGCAGTCCCAGAACTTGCCACATTCTTGGCTCCACTATTGCACAACCATGACACTCTGCAATCGTGGCACAGTGGCTCAACACTGTTGTCTCACAGGGTCAGGGAGCCAGGTTCGATTCCACCGTCTGGCGACTGCCTGTGTCTGTGTGGAGTTTGTGCGTTCTCCCCAGGGTTTCCACTGGGTGATCCGCTTACTTCCCATAGTCCAAAGATGAGCAGTAATTGACCATGCTAAATTGCCCCCATAGTGTCCAGGAATGCGCAGGCTGGGTGGATTCGCCATGGGAAGTACGGTTTTACATGGATGGTATGGGTCTGGCTGGGAAGCTCTTCAGAGAGCTGGTTTGGACTCGATGGGCCAAATGGTGTCAATCTGCACGGTAAGGATTCTGTGATTCTAAGCAGCTGATGGGTCAGCCTCGCCAAGGGGCAAAGGCCAAATGTTGGAGGCCCATTGGCCCTCTGCACAATGTGCAGTCGTGTCATTCACCAATCAGGTGCTGGAATCAGCCCACCTCTGCCCAATCCCTGCAACATGGGTTGCAGTTATCAGCAGATAAAGGGTCACTCTGTCCCAAAACTTCCGCAGTGCCTCTCACCTTGTTTCAGCAACCAGCTGAAAAGCTACTGGGCCGAGTACATTCCCTCAGTTATAACGTGCTGGCTCTGAAAATTAAAGCAGCATCAAAATCACTTTAAACCATGAAGGTTTAATCACATTCCAATAAATCTTGGTGGATTCAACTCAAGGTCACAGTGTTGGGTGAGTGCGAATATAAAACTGTAAAAAACATTAATCACAAGGCAATTGTTAACCAATTGAATGCAAGCTCTGGTCTGGGAATTGACAGGGAATTTATCATTCGGCCTTCAAGATATCTAGACATCATGTTTGCTTGAACTGGCTAATAAATTCAAGATGTACAGAAAGGTGGAGGAATAAGCTGCTCTTGAGACAGCAATAGAACTTGAACTGAGTTTTAAAAGTCTGGGAATTGCAAAATTGATGATATCAGTAAAACTGTCCATGAAGCTAACAAATTAAAACATGTCAATCATTTCTAATCCTGATGACAGGTAATTGAGCTGAAAACATTCACTAATGTTATTTCTCTCTCCGCACATGCTGCTTTTCTGGCTTTAAGTCAGGTTTCTGTGCTTTTGAGCCATCATAATCAGGGTCATAAATGCCAGGGTGGATCAGCTGGGCTGAATGGCCTGATGCTGTTCTGTGCTTTCCATTTACTTATGAGCCATGCAAGAAACAAAAATCACAAGATGACTCTTCACATTGATTTTGAGAGAGAACCTAAAAAGTACCAGAAGGAAGCACTGGAGGGCAGCAAAGACCCAGCTGGCAGACTCCAGCAGCAGAGTTAGTGGGAATGGCGGATGCTGGAGAATCTGAGATAACATGGTGTAGAGCTGGATGAACACAGCAGGCCACCTATCCCCTCCTCCCACCTCAAGTCCCACCCCATTTCCTACATATTAACCTCAACCTGCCCCCTTGACCTGTCTGTCCTCCCAGGACTGTCCTATCTCCTCCCGAATTCCTCACCTATGCTCACCTTTGCTTGCTCCATCCCCGTCTCTTTGACCTGTCTGTCTCCTCTCTATCTATCTTCTCCTCTATCCATCTTCTATCTGTCTCCCCCTCTCTCACTATTTATTTCAGATGCCCCTTCCTCTGAGCCCATTTCTGAAGAAGTGTCTAGGCCTGAAGTGTCAGCTTCCCTGCTCCTCTGATGTTGCTTGGCCTGCTGTGTTCATCCAGCTCCACACCTTGTTATCCCAGATTCTCCAGCATCAGCAGTTCCTCCTACCTTAAAATAATTAGGCTGTTGTTTTCAGCCAGTGTGGATGTGATGGGCCGAAGAGCATTTTTCTGTGCTGTAGTCCTCTCCGACTCAATGTAGCCACATGGCAAGCAATTCAAATTGTGGCTGTTATCACAGCAGACTGAGCCCCAAATACATTCTGAACTCTGACCCTGAGAGATCATCCCCTCCATCAGCTGACACCACGGGACAGATTTTGTCCTTGCCATCAAACTACAACCGCTTCCCCAGTTTCACAACCAATAAAAGATGTGAATCAAAAACAGAAATTTCTGGAAAAGCTCAGCAGTTCTGGCAGTACCTGTGGATAGAAATCGGAGTTAACATTTCAGGCCCGGTGACCCTTCTTCAGCAGTTAACACCTGATTTTTCTCCTCAGATGCTGCCAGGCCTGGCAAGATCTTCCAGCAGTGTCTCTTTTTGGTTCTGATTTCCAGCATCAGCAGTTCTTCTGGTTTTTATTCAATAAAGCATTGAAGAAGAAATTGGAATGTGCAAACACGCAGACAATGAACAAAAATAAGCAATTTGGCCCTTCCAGCCTGCTCCACCATTCAATAAGATCATAGCTGATCTGATTTGAATCTCAATTCTACATTCCTACATATCCCCAATGATCTTTCACTCTCTTAGTGCTCTCCTACCTCCGCCTTTAAAAAACTAAAGGTTCTGCACATTTTGATGAAGGGGATTCCAGAGACTGGGAAAGAAAACAAAAACTTCTCACCTCTGTTTTAAATGAGTAGCCTTTATTTTTAAACTATGATCCTGTTGTGGTTGGACCTCTTTGGCTATGAGGTTCCTGATTGGCCCAGGCTAACAACCCCAGTCAAAACCCCTCACAGTCAATGAGGTCCAGCTGGTTCCAATCACTACAGACCCCTATTTCTCAGTTGTCCCACCAGAGGAAGCATCCTTTTGACATTCACTTTCTCAAGTTCCTCCAGGACCTTAAATGTTTCAATTAAGTCACTCCATGGCTCTTCCAAACTCCAGAAAATACAGGCCTGGACTGCCTAGCCTTTCCTCAAAAGGCAATCCACTCAATCCAGGTATTAGTCTGGTAAACCTTCCCTGATTTTGTTAACATTTTTCCATAAGTATGGTGATCAGTACTATACTCAGTAGTCATGATGGTGTGTTACTAATACCCAATATAATAGGATCAAAATCTCCCTGATCTTGCCTTCACAGTAAAGCACAACATTCTACTTAGTTTTCTGATTACTTGTTGTACTTGTATGCTAACCTTCTGTGATTAATGCTCAAGAAATGCTCATTGAAGATACTTCCAATTAAGGACTGAGAAATCAGAAGTCACTTTGAGGTCTCTTTGATGGGGCTGTATCATTCCACCAGAGTTAATTATTTAACCAGGTTCTGACAGATTGGATTAAAGTCTGGATTTTACTGAAGCCTCACAAAAAGTAGACAGTCCTATGCAATTTCAAGTTCAGTGCTAGATTCGCCAGCAGCCTGACTGAAAAGTAACAACTTCAAAATCAACTTCTGAAGATGAAAGGAAACAGGATCAAGCGACCCTTCATTAAAACTCTGTCACACTGGCAATCAATAAGTCTTCAGCATTAACTGAATTCTATGCACAGAGGGCATTCAGCAATTAAGTAGCATGAAGCAGGAAGCCAGGGAAAGTTTAGCACAGAAACACAATCATTTTGGCTATGTTTAGAACAAACAAAGGGCAGCAGTCTGCACAAGTCAGTGGAATTCTGTAGGAAGCAGATCACTGGAACTCCTCTCCAATCTTGTCAAGACATCAGCACCAGTCCTGGAGATCCCACTGGCCATTTGCATGTTATGTGCTTATCTTTTACCTTCACTCCTGGCGAGAATTGTCACTTGAAGGCAAAGAATTCGCATGCGTCGAGCATCTGACAATACAACCCAACATGGCTCAGTGCAGCCTCCAAGGACTCTATGTGCAACACATCCCCTACACCAAAAACACACACACACACACACACACACACACACATATGCATACACAAAAATACACACACGCAGACAAACACACACACATAAATACACACACACCAAAAACACACACATACACGCACAGACACACACACGCACACACCAAAAAACACACACACACAGACACACATACCAAACACACACGCAAACATGCATATAAACACAACAAAAACACAGACACACACCACACAAACACACAGACACACAGGCACCTCAAAATCACACACCCCCCAAAAACCCAATATATACACACACCTCCATACATACCCACCTATATACCTCACACACATACACACACAGAAACACACTCAAACACACACACACATATAAACACACGTGCATACATGCATGCACATCCCATATATACACACATATTTATACACGCATAACACAAACACACACAGACACACATGTATACCCACACACCTATACATGCACATACACACAAACACATAAACTCACACATATACACACACATACATATATATACACCCACGTATATATGGAAACACACACATGCACGCACATACATACACATATGCACACCCACATATATAAACACAAACACATGCACATACACGCACACTGAGTCAGAGCGTCATACAGTACAGAACAGATCCTTCAGTCCAACTCAACCACGCCGACCAGGTCTCTAAAACTGAACTAGTCCCATTTGCCTTCATTTGGCCCATATCCTTCTAAACTTTTACTACTATGAGCCTGTCCAAATGTATTTTAAATGACATAACTGTATTTGTCTCTCCCACTTCCTCTGGCAGCTCAGTCCATATATGTGCATGATGAAGTTGCCCCTTAGGTCCCTTTTAAATCTGTCCCCTTGCACCTTAAGCCTACGGTCTCTAGTTTTGGAGGAAAAAGACCTTAACTATTCACCATATCTATGCCCTTCATGATCTTGTAAACCTCTATAAAGTCATCACTCAGCCTCAGACGCTCCAGGGAAACAAGTTACAGACTTTCCTTTAAATCCAAACTCTCTAGTCCCAGCGACACCCTTCTAATCTTTTTTTGTACCTTTTCTAGTTTCACAACACCCTTCTCATAGCAGGGCAACCAGCACTGCATGCAGTAATCAAAAAGTGACTTCACTAATATCTTGTACAGCTGCAACATGATATCCCAAATCCTATACTCAATGCTCTAACAAGTGCAAGCAGGTGTGTCAAAAACCTTCTTCACCGAATAAAAACCAAAAGAACTGCAGATGCTGTAAATCAGAAACAAAAACAGAAATTGCTGGAAAAGCTCAGTAGGTCTGGCAGCGTCTGTGGAGAGAAATCAGAGTTAGCCACTGAGGAAGGGTCACTGGACCTGAAACATTAACTCAGATTTCTCTCCTCAGATGCTGCCAGACCTGCTGAGCTTTTCCAGCAACTTCTGTTCTTGCACTTCTTCAGCATCCCATCTACCTGTGACATCACTTTCAAAGAGCTATGAAACTGCACTTTAGGTCCCTCTGTTTCTCAACACACCCCAGGGCCCTACCATTAACTCTGTTAGTCCTGCCCTGGTTTGTCTTACCAAAATGCAATACCTCACTTCTTTTATTTCAAAAACATACTCTATTTGTAAAAAATCTTTGTATATATGCATTAACGTAAAGCAGTTCTGTTTTGCCCAATTGCGTATCAAATAAACACACAAATGTTGAAGATTGACTGTTGGCAAGCCAAACACTTCTCCTACACATTCAATACCAATATTCATATATATTTGACACACCACGAGGGTCCGATAACTAAACAGACCCCACATTTATCTTCAGCAGGAACACCTCATTCGGTGGTCTTCCCCACTGTGCCTTGGTAGCAGCTACCCAAAGCTTCAGTGTGTCCCTCAGCATGTAGTCCTGGAGCTTGGAATGTGCCAGTCTGTAACAGTCAGTCAGGGTCAACTCCTTGTTGTGGAAGACCAACACGTTTCAGGCAGACCAAAGAGTGTATTCACTGAGCTGATGGTCCTCCAGATGCAACTGATGCTTGTCCTGGTGTGCGTCCTGAGGAACAGACTGTAGAGAACAGAGTCCCGTGTCGCGGAGCTGCTCGGCACGAACCTCAACAAAACACACTGCATCTTACTCCGGACTTACTTTACAAAAACGCATTCCAGATGGTGAGGTGTGACAGTCTCTACCCTCCTGCAGTCACTTTGGGCAGTGTGTGGTGGCATAGGTTGACCGGGCATACATGAAGGACCTCACAGGTCACACCCTCCAGCCAAGCGATGCCTCACATTTATTAAGCTCCATCTGCTACTTGTTGTACTCTTAGCTAACCTTCTTTGCAGTCTACTATACCAACAAATTTGTTGCCATCTGCAAACTTTCTAACCAAAGGTCCTACATTCTTATCCAAATTGTTGATATTAATGATGACTAATGGACCCCAGTGGACCCAGAACCAATCTTTGCGGCACGCACTAGTCATGGCCTCCAGTCCGAGAAACAGTCCTCCACCACCATCCTCTGTGTCTTACCATCGAGCCAATTTTGCATCCAATTGTCTATCTTTCCCTAGATCCTATGTGATCTAACTTTACTAACCAGCCTACCATGTCAAAGGCCTTGCTAAAGTATACATGTAGAAACACGCACATCACACACTCTGTCTCACACACACAGACACACACACACACCCACAGACACATACGTACATACAGGCATGCATACCTACTCATATTCACATATAGACACAAACATGCACACATAGAGAGAGAGAGACACACACACACAAATGCACACAACACACACACATATACAGGCATGCATACCTACACATATTCACACACAGATACAAACATACACACATGGAGATAGAGAGATACACACACACATGTACGCTCACACACACAGGCATGCACATATTCAGATACAGACACAAATATGCACGCATAGAGAAAGACACACATGTATATACACACAACAAAATAATTAAAGAGCTGTTGAAAATTGTCAGTGTTTTTAAATGAATGAAAACTTACAAATATATGAATTAGGAGGAACAGGCCATTCAGCCTCCAAGCCAATTCCACGATTCACTAAGATAATGGCTGACCTGCTAACTTGACATTCCCATGTAAGCCTGACTACCTTTTATCTCCTCATTAAACAAGCATTGATCTTCCTCTATCTTCAAAAAGTGTAAAGATTCTGCATCCACTGCCTTCTGAGGAAGAGAATTCCAAATACAATTTCCCTCTGAGAGAAAGAAAATTTTCTCACCTGTCTTAAATGTCACATGACACCAGCTTATTGTCCAAAAAGTTTATTTGAAATCACAAGTTTTCAGAGCACTGTTCCTTCGTCATATGACAAAGGAACTGTGCTCTGAAAACTTGTGATTTCAATGAACCTGTTGGGCTGTAATCTGGGGTTATGTGACTTCTAACTTTGTCTACCCCAATCCAACACCAGCACCTTCACACCCTGTCCTCAATGGGTCACCCCTGATTTTTAAACGGTGACCCCTGCTTCTAGACTCTTCCAAAGGAGGAAATGTCCTGTCTGTACCCATCTGATCAAGACCTCTCAAAATCTTTTACGTTTCAATTGTGTCACATCTGACTCTTCTAAATCCCAGAGCATGGAGGCCCACCCTGTCTAGTCTTTCCTCATAAGGCAACTCATCCACTCCAGGTATTAGGCTAATAAGCTTTCTGAACTGCTTCCAATCCATTCACAAGCTTCCTTAAGTAAGGAGATCAATCATATGTACAATAATCAAAATGTGGTCTCACTGGTGCCTTGTCTAACTGAGGAATAATCTCTCAAATTTAGTATTCACTTCCTCTCATGATAAATGATAACATTCTATAAGCTTTCTTACTGATTGCTTTACAATCATACAAACCTTGTGAGATTCATGGACTGGGACACAAGGAAATGCAAGACTGCTTCCACTGAGTTGTTAACTGGAAGAAACAAATTTCACACAACTGGTAAGGAAGACAACTGAAGGGTTATGAGGGCATGTTATTCCCACTTGATTTTTATGCATTTCCAGAATGTGCTGTTTGAAAAATGGCGGCCTTGATAGGAGACACATGGAATTGTTATGATCGCAGCTCATGGAAAAACTGGACAATTCCAGCCCCAGAGTGAAACCTTCCTTAATCGATTGTAATTCAATAGAGACTACAGGAGGGCATGCCAGGAGCAGCACCAGGCATGCACAAAGATGAGGTGCCAACCTGGCGAAGCCAACAAACAGGACTACTTGCATGCCAAACAGCAAAAACAGCAAGTGATAGACAGAGCTAAGCAATCCCACAACCAACAGATCAGACCTAAGCTCTGCAGTCCTGCTACATGCAGCTGTGAATGGTGGTGGACAATTAAACAACTCACTGGAGAAGGAAGCTCCACAAATATTCCCATCCTCAATGATGGAAGAGCCCAGCACATTGGTGCAAAAGATAAGGCTGTAGTATTCGCAACAATCTTCAGCCAGCAGTGCTGTGTATGTTATTGATCTTGGCCTCCTCCAGTGGTCTCGAGCGTTACAAATACCAGTCTTCAGCCAATTCGATTCACTCCACATGATATCAAGAAATGATTGGAGACACTGGATAATGCAAAGGCTGCAGACCCCCGATAACATTCTGCTATAAAGCAGAGATTGACTTCCCTCTGAGAACCAAAACCAAAACACCCAAAGAGGAGCACACCACCCTCTCATCTGTTAAAGGAGTATGAAAAGTGGTGTAACATGTCTTTGTCCAACTTCTAATAGTTAAACCAAATAAATCCCTGACACTCACTTTACAATCAACAAGTAACAACTTACTTAACTAATTCTAACGGTGAACGAATTAACTAAACTATTCACAACTTGAACAAATCCTTCCTAACAACTCACTATTCCTGAAGAATGCAAGATTCCAATGGTATGCTGTTCCAATAAATATAAGTCCCACTTATATAACAAAACAAGAGAATTTAGTCTCTCAAAATTACAGCCAGATTATGTTTTCTGAAATGTTCTGTGTCTTCTCAGTCGATTCTTCTGTCAGGAATGCTTTCTTGTCAGATCTTCTGTCAGGAATCTCGGTTGGCAGTATTGTGGCACTGTTGTGAATAGTTGATGTTTTCTTAGAGACCTGAGAGCTGTTATCGCTAGCAGATACAGTTAGCTCTGCCGAATTTCCAACTGCCTGCCCACTTCTTTAATACCCCTGAAGACATATCAATTTCTTACAATCGGATTGGCCTTAGGTTGTCAAAACCATCAGATTCAAATTTGATAGGCTTTTTACTTTGTAAGTGGCTGTTTCAAATTGATTGGCTAAATTCAAAAACATGTTGCATTGATTAAATACCAACAGTATGGTTTTTTGATGCAAATGTTTACATTCAGGTGCTCTGTACTTGCAAACTTTCAAGCTGCTCACAGTCTTCTCCAAGTATAGGAAAAACACACAGCCTTTTAAAGGGACCACACGATGCTTTCCTGCCACCACCCCCACCCCGGCATTTTACAAACACCAGTATTTTATAAACATCAAATTCTAACATCCTGCTACCAATCCACAAATACTCTACCCAACTTCACAACAATTTAGGCAATAGTACTGAAGACTTATGATCCAGAACTTGCTGCTCCACATGCCAAGCTGTCCCAATACAATTAAAAGACTGGCATCTACCCAACAATGTAGAAAATTGCCCAAATATGTCCTATACATAAAAAAGCAGGACAAATCTAATCCGACCAATTGCCGCCCCATCAGTCTACTCTCAACCATCAATAAAGTGATGGAAAATGTCATCAATGGTGCTATCAAGCAGCACCTGCTCAGCAACAACCTGCTCAGTGACCCCCAGTTTGGGTTCCGCCAGGACCACTCAGCTCCTGATCTCATTACAGCCTTGGTTCAAGCATGGGCAAAAGAGCTGAATTCCAGAGGTAAGGTGAGAGTGACAGCCCTTGGCATTTTCTGAATGGCTGCATGGGGTGAGTGGAGGCCTGCAGGGGTCCGTGCTGGGGGCCTCAGCATTTTACGATTTACATCTTTGACTTAGATGAGGGGAATGAGGGCAGTGTAGCTAAATTTACAGACAAGACAAAGATAGGTAGAAAGGTAGCAGAGATAATGGGAACTGCAGATGCTGGAGAATCCGAGGTAACAAAGTGTGAAGCTGGATGAACACAGCAGGCCAAGCAGCATCTCAGGAGCACAAGAGCTGACACTTTGGGCCTAGACCCTTCATCGGAAAAGCTTTTGTGCTTCTAAGATGCTGCTTGGCCTGCTGTGTTCATCCAGCTCCACACTTTGTTATCTAGGTAGAAAGGTATGCTGTGAAAAGGACAGAAGGAGGTTGCAGATGGATACAAATAGTTTGAGGAAGTGGACAATCATTTGGCAGATGGAGGATAATGTGGAAAAATGTGATGTTATTTACCTTGGCAGGAATAATAAGGAAACAGAGGATTACTAAATAGAGAATGAAAGTGACATTGTGACTTGCAGAAGAATCTAGATGGTCCAGTACATTTTATTTTTAATCATTTGTGAGATGTGGGCATTGCTGACCCAGCCCCAATTACCCTTGAGAAGGTGATGATGAGCTTGCCTTCTTGAAGCACTGCAGTCCATTTGGTAAACCCACAATGCCGGTAGGGATGGAATTCCACGATTTTAACCCAGCAACACTACTCAGAATTGAATGATTACATTCCCACCTCAGATCTCTGCAATATGTGCTAATTTGTTGATATTCACACTCTTCATTTTAAGTCCAGGTTACATTACTGCTCATTTCCCTGCAATAAATTTGGCTGATAGAATTTAATTTGGATATATGTGAAATTTTTTGGTAAAACAAACAAGGGCAGGACTTATACAACTAAAAGCAGGGTCTTGGGTCATGTTGTAGGACAGAGAGACCTAGGGGTTCATGTACGTAATTCCCTGAAGTCTGTGTCATATGTACTCTGGGTGGTTAAGAAGGCATTTAGCACGCTTGCCTTCATTGCTCAGGCCTTTGAGTGTAAGAGTTGAGATGTCATGTTGAGGTTGTACAGGACATTGGCGAGGCCTCTTTGGGAGTACTGTGTCCAGTTCTGGTCACCCTGTTATAGGAAGGATATTATTAAACTAGAGAGGGTTCGGAAAAGATTTACCAGGATGTTGCCGGGAATGCAGAGTGCGAGTTATAAAAATAGGCTGGATACGCTGGAACTTTTTTTCAGTGGAGAGCAGGAGGCTGAGGACTGACCTTATAAAGGTTTATCAAATAATGATGGATAAAGATGAAGTGAATTTCAGGTGTTTTGTTTTCCTTAGGGGTTGGGAATTTCCAGACCAGAGGGCATATTTTTAAGCTGAGAGCAGAAAGATTTAAAAAAGACATGGGACAAATTTTTACACAAAGAGTCATTTTGTGTGTGGAGTGAACTGTCAGTGGAAGTGGTGGATGAAGGTACAGTTATAACTTGTAAAAGACATTTGGATAAGTACATGAATGAGAAATGTTTGGAGAGTTATGGCCCAAGCACAGACTGACAGAACTAGTTTCGTTTGGGAACACGTCCAGCACAAGCTGTTTGCACCCAAAGGGTCTGTTTCTGTGCTGCATGGCTCCATGACCCTATTTCAGTCCAGATGAGGTGCTAAGTTTGAACAATGAAATGAAAGTGAAGAGGATAAATTTCTTGTTCTCAGATTAACTCCATCATGTTTTGCAGCTATAGACGTGGTCACATGTGGCACATCTAGAAGGGAATCAATTAAGTAAACAGAAGGCAAGGCTTGAGTGCAAAAATGAGAGGAAGTCGGGAGACAGAAATGAAGCAACTTTGTAAATATGTTCATCAGGATTTCCCTTTGGTATTTGTAGTGAAATAATAAACCTATTAGAAATTATGTTGGAAATAATGGTCTGTGAAAACACACACAGACAATAGACAAGATTAAAATTGCAACTATCATTATTCTCTTGAATATTTTGCTCTCTACACTGGTGTATTGATATTAAAATCCCTTAATCTCTTCAGTGGTAATTAGTGATAAGTAAAATCCACAATGATGGAAAGTATTAGCCAGATGAATTTTTTAGGCCTCTTACCCTTTTCTGACTAAGTTCTTAATAACTTTGGCAGAAGCTATTGACTCTCCACATCAATATCTGCAGCAAAATGCACACACACAGAATTACTGACTTAATCCCAATATTTCTCCAGATAATAAACCCAAATAAGCCTCACTGCAGGCAGAGGTAGAAATCCTTGCTTCAATATTGTCAGAGCTAATCTTATAAAAGAAAATAAACTTTCAGTTTAATAATACAATGGATAAACTCAGTAGCAGGGACAGAATATAATTCAGTGTTATTGATACAGCAGCCATTGCTGGAGGCACAGTCCGAAAGCAAAGATCCAATTGTGTGAATAGTTGCAGAAATGTTGTGCAAAAAACAATTTTCACATGAAAGATGGTGAGGAGAAATGGGATATTCAGAAGGAAAGTTACTCTGATTTTCTAGACAACTCTTAGTTTTGAGGGCCTTGGATATTTAGTGAAGCCTGGCTACCTTTAAGAGCGACAGAAGAAATGGCTGAGAGGGTAAAAACCATGCGGGGATTTTTCTGACTTCTTCCCTTGGATGGAAACAGAATGGTCCAGCATTGGCACAGCTGTCCCCATTTTCTGGCATAGGAAGAGTGCGCCGCTATGGATTAAAGGTTGGCAATTGGATGGAGAGCAGAGTAGGGAAAAGAATAAGAATGAACGTGGGAGCCTCAGGAAGCCTCCTGTCTCAGAAGTAGGGGCGCTACCTTGGCTCAACAAGAACATTCATGACTGTTGGAGTACAGCATGGATCAATATTTTTGGCCCAGCTGATCCTAATCTATGTCAGTTATTTGAATATGGGGACTAGGTGGTTCTTGTGGGTGCAGTGGTTTAGTCCTCGCTTCTGGACCAGGGAACTTAGGTTGATGTTGGAATTGTAGATAGTGTAGAAGGTTATCAAAGGATATAATGGGATATAGATCAGTTGCGGATATGGGTGAAGAAATGGCAGATGGAGTTTCAACTGGTATGAGGTGTTGCACTTTGGGAGATCGAATGTTAAGGAAAAGTATACAATTAATGGCAAGACTCTGAACAGCAGTAATGTACAGAATGATCTTGGGGTTCAAGTTCATAGCTCCCTGAAAGTAGACTCGCAAGTAGATAGGGTAATGAAGAAGGCAAATGGCATACTTGCTTTTATTGGCTGGGGAACTAAGTACGAGAGTCAGAATGTAAAAATATAGCTTTGTAAGATTTTGGTTAGTCCACACGAGAATATTGTGTTCAATTCTGGTTGCCACATTACAGTAAGGATGTGGACACTTTGGAGAGGGTGCAGAAGAGGTTTACCAGGATGCTGCCTGGTCATGAACTGTAAGGAGAGGTTTGAATATCTTTGGTTGTTTTCTCTGGAGTGGAGGAGGCTGAGGGGGGGGCTTGATAAAAGTCTATAAAATTATGAGATGCACAGATAGGGGTGACAGTCAGAATCCTTTTCCCAGAGTTGAAATGTCTGGAACATGCATTTAAGGTGAGGGGGGAAAGTTGAAAGGAGATGTGAGGGGCAAGATTTTTACACAGAGAGTAGTAGGAGTCTGGAACATCTGCCAGGGACATGGTGAAGGCAGGCAGGGGAGGCAACGGCCTGGTGGTATTATCACTAGACTGTGAATCCAAAAACCCAGATAAAGCTCTGGTAGCCCAGGTTTGAATCCCAAAACAGCAGATTGTCGAATTTGAATTCAATAAATGTCTGGAAGTAAGAATCAAACGATGACTGTGAATCCATTGCTGATTGCTGGAAAAACCCATCTGGTTCACTAATGTCCTTGAGGGAAGAAAACTGCCACTCTTACCTGGCCTGGCCAACATGTATTGCCAGACCCCCAGCCATGTGATTGACTCTGAACTGCCCCCTGGACAATTATGGATGAGCAATAAATGCTGCCTAGTCAGCGATGCTCTCATCCCATTAATCTATAAAGAATGGTATGATAGGGGCATTTAAGAGACTTTTAGAGGAGCACATGAATATGCAAGGAATGAAGGGATATAGACGAAGGGTAGGTAGAATTGATTAGTTTAATTTGGTGTCATGTTTGGTGCAACATTGTGGGCCGAAGGGCCCATTCCTGTGTTGGACTGTTCTCTGTTCTATGTCCTATGTAAATCACACACAGACACAAACACACACACACAGACACACAAATACAGACACAAGCACATAAACAGACACAAATACGCAAACACACACGGACGCACACACATTCACATACAAACAGACACAAACACACACATAGACACACAAATACAAACACACACACATGCAGATGCATACACATTCACACACAGACACAAACACACACAAGCACAAATGCACACACACTCACATAAAACACACACAGACACAAACATACACACAGATACATACACATACACACAAACAGAAATACAGACATAAACACATAAACAGACATAAATATGTATATACTCATAGGCACGCACACATTCACACACTAACACACACAAACACATACATAGACACACAAATACAAACACACATGCAAACACACACAGACACATATACATTCACACACAAACATAAACACATTCAGAGGCACACAAAGACACACAGACACAAACACATCAACAGACACAAATACACAGACAAACAGCCACAAACACACACACACAGTGACACACAGACACACAAACACACACACTGACACACAAACACACACACTGACACACAAACACAGACACATACACAGTCACACGTAAATACATAATCAGATGCAAAATAAACAAGGAGACACACACTCACACAAACACATCCACTAACACAGAAACACACACAGACACATATACACACAGACACAGACACATACACAGACAGATGCAAACACACACACAGACAGACGCAAACACGCACAGAAGCACAAAATTCAAAACCCACACACACAAACACATACCGACACGTGCATTCACACACAGACACAAACACATGACACACACACACACACACAGACAGACACAAACACATACATTTACACACACACTGAGACACACACATTCACACACACACAGAGACACTCACACAAACACAAGACACTCACATACAAACAGACACTCACACCCACACGCACACACAAACACACTCAAACAGAGACACACTCACATTCACACACAAACACAGACACACACACAGACACACAAATACACAAACACAGACACATACTAACACTCACACACATACAAACACACACAAACACTCATACCAACACATGCACAAACACACGCAAACACACAAACAAACACACACACACAAACAAACACACACAGACACACACACTATCACACACATTCACACACAAACACCGACACAAACATACAAACAGACACAAATATACAAACACACACGGATACACACACATTCACACACAAATAGATGCAAACACACATACACAAACACAGACAGACACATATACATTCACACACAGATACACACACACACACACAGGGAGAGACACTAACACATGTTTACACACACACTGAGACATACACATAAATACACAAACACACACACACACACACACAGACACATACTAACACTCACACACATACACACATACAAACACACGCGCACACGCGCACACACACACACACACACACACACACACACAATCACACACATTCACACACAAACACAGATACAAACACATAAACAGACACAAATATACAAACACACACCGACACGCATACACACATTCACACACAAGTAGATGCAAACACACCCAGAAGCACAAAAATCAAAACACACACACACAAACACAGACAGGCACATACACATTCACACACAGATACACACACACATTTACATGCACACTGAGACACACACATAAATACACACTCACACACACACACACACACACACAAACACACACACACACACACACACACACGCATAAATACACAAACACACACACATAAATACACACACACACACACACCTTCTCAAGGGCAACTAGGGACAGACAATAAATGCTGTGTCCAGCCAATGGTGTCTGCATCCCTCAAAACTAATAAATAAAACAATAGTTACCTTCCCTTATTTCTTGTTGAAATGTGTACATGGAAGTCCTGAATCTATTTCACTGAGAGTACAACAGCATTCCACTCACAGAAAATAGAAAATGATATTGACAAATTCACCTGCCATCAAAGATCTGTGTATTTGAGATAATCCAAAAGTGAAAATGATGCTTAAATCAATTTCTTGCATGAAATTGCTAGAGTAGACAGTTAATTGGGCAAAATTGCTTCAAGGGTTGTTTAGATGTTAATAGATAGTTTGAATGGCCACTGAGAACGTAGAACATAGGACATTACTGCGCAGTACAGGCCTTCGGCCCTCGATGTTGTGCCGACCTGGAAACCAATCTGAAGCCGATCTAGCCTACACTATTCCATTATCATCCATATGTTTATCCAATGACCATTTAAATGCCCTTAAACTTGGCAAGTCTACCACTGTTGCAGGCAGGGCATTCCATGCCCTTACTACTCTCTGGGTAAAGAAACTACCTCTGACATCTGTCCTATATCTATCACCCCTCAATTTAAAGCTTTGTCCCCTCGTGCTAGCCATCTCCATCCAAGGAAAAAGGCTCTCACTGTCCCCCCTATCTAACCCTCTGATCATCTTGTATGTCTTTATTAGGTCACCTTTTAACCTTCTTCTCTCTAACAAAAACAGCCTCAAGTCCCTCAGCCTTTCCTCATAAGAACTGCCCTCCATACCAGGCAACATCCTGGTAAATCTCCTCTGCACCCTTTCCAATACTTCCACATCCTTCCCGTAATGCGGCGACCAGAACTGTACGCAATAGTCTAAGTGTGGCCGCAACATGACCTCATGGCTCCGGAACTCAATCCCTTTACCAATAAAACCTAACACACCGCATGCCTTCTTAACAGCCCTCTCAACCTGGGTGGCAACTTTTAGGGATCTATGCACACGGACACCGAAATCTCTCTGCTCATCCACACTACCAAGAATCTTACCATTAGCCCAGTACTCTGTATTTCTGTTGCTCCTTCCAAAGTGAATCACCTTACACTTTTCCGCACTAATCTCCAATTGCCACCTCTCAGCCCAGCTCTGCAGCTTATCTATATCCCTCTGTAATCTGCAGCATCCTTCCGTACAATCCACAACTCCACCGACTTTAGTGTCATCCGCAAATTTACGAACCCATCCTTCTATGCCCTCATCCAGGTCATTTATAAAAATGACAAACAGCAGTGACCCCAAAACAGACCCTTGCAGTACACCACTAGTAACTGAACTCCAGGATGAACATTTCCCATCAACCACCACCCTCTGTCTTCTTTCAGCTAGCCAATTTTTGATCCAAACTGCTAAATCACCCTCAATCCCATGACTCCATATTTTATGCAATAGCCTACCGTGGGGAACCTCATCAAACGCTTTACTGAAATCCATATACACCACATCAACTGCTTTACCCTCATCCACCTGTTTGGTCACCTTCTCAAAGAACTCAGTAAGGTTTGTGAGGCACGACCTACCCTTCACAAAACCGTGTTGACTATCCCTTATTAAATTATTCCTTTCTAGATTACTATAAATCCTATCTCTTATAACTCTTTCCAACATTTTACCCACAACTGAGGTAAGGCTCACTGGTCTATAATTACCAGGGTTGTCTCTACTCCCCTTCTTGAACAAGGGGACAACATTTGCTATCCTCCAGTCGTCTGGCACTATTCCTGAAGATAATGACGACATAAAGATCAAAGCCAAAGGCTCTGCAATCTCCTCCCTAGCTTCCCAGAGAATACTAGGATACATCCAATCAGGCCCAGGGGACTTATCTATTTTCACACCTAGAATTGCTGACACCACCTCCTTGTGAACCTCAATCCCATCTAGTCTAATAGCCTGTATCTCAGTATTCTCCTCGTCAACATTATCTTTTTCCTGTGTGGATACTAACGAAAAATATTCATTTAGTGCCTCTCCTCTCTCTTTGGACTCCACACACAACTTTCTACTACTGTCCTTGAGTGGTCCTAATCTTACTCTAGTCATTCTTTTGTTCCTGACAAACCGATAGAAAGCTTTAGGGTTTTCCTTGATCCCACCTGCCAAAGACTTCTCATGTCCCTTCCTGGCTTTTCTTAGCTCTCTCTTTAAATCCTTCCTGGCTAACTTGTAACTCTCAAGTGCCCTAACTGAGCCTTCACACCTCATCTTTACATAAGTCTCCTTCTTCTCTTGACAAGAGAGTCAACTTCTTTAGTAAACCACGGTTCCCTCGCTCGACCACTTCCTCCCTGCCTGACAGATACATACTTATCAAGGACACGCAGTAGCTGTTCCTTGAACAAGCTTCACATTTCAATTGTGCCCAGCCCCTGCAGTTTCCTTCCCCATCTTATGAATCCTAAATCTTGCCTCATCACCTCATAGTTGCCTTTGCCCCAGCGATAGCTCTTGCCCTGCGGTATATACATATCCCTTTCCATCGCTAAAGTAAACGTAACCGAATTGTGGTCACTATCACCGAAGGGCTCATCTACCTCCAAATCTATCACCTGGCCTGGCTCATTACCCAGTACCAAATCCAATGTGGCCTCACCTCTTGTTGGCCTGTCTACATACTGTGTCAGGAGACCCTCTTGCACACATTGGACAAAAACTGACCCATTTATAGTACTCGAACAATTGCATTTCCAGTCAATATTTGGAAAGTTAAAGTTCCCCATAACAACTACCCTGTTACTTTCGCTCCTATCCAGAATCATCTTTGCTATCCTTTCCTCTACATCTCTGAAACTTTTTGGAGGCCTGTAGAAAACTCCCGACAGGGTGGCCTCTTCTTTCCTGTTTCTAACCTCAGCCCATACTACCTCAGTAGACGAGTCCTCATCAAACATCCTTTCTGCCACCGTAATACTCTCCATGACTAGCAATGCCACAACTCCCCCTCTTTTATCACCTTCCCTGATCTTACTGAAACACCGAAACGCCAGAACCTGCAGCAACCATTCCTGTCCCTGCTCTATCCATGTCTCTGAAATGGCCACAACATCGAAGTCCCAGGTACCAACCCATGCTGCAAGTTCACCCACCTTATTCCGGATGCTCCTGGCGTTGAAATGGACACACTTCAAACCACCTTCCTGCCTGCCGGTACAGCCCTGCGACCTTAAAACCTTAATCATGACCTTACAATTCTCGATCTCCTGTTCACTGGAGCTACAATTCAGGTTCCCAACCCCCTGCTGAATGAGTTTAAACTCTCCCGAAGAGCATTAGCAAATTTCACCGCCCCCCCTGCCCCCGACCCTGGGTATTGGTACCCCTTTGTTTCCGGTGTAGATCATCCCGTTTGTAGAGGTCCCACCTACCCCAATATGAGCTCCAATTATCCAGGTGTCTGAATCTCTTCCTCCTGCACCATCCCTGCAGCCATGTGTTCAACTGCTCTCTCTCCCTATTCCTCGCCTCACTAGCACGTGGCGCGGGTAACAAACCAGAGACAACAACTCTGCATGATCTAGCTCTAAGCTTCTACCCATAAGACCATAAGACATAGGAGGGAAGTAAGGCCTTTCGGACCATCAAGTCCACTCCGCCATTTAAATCATGGCTGATGGGCATCTCAATACCACTTCCCTGCACTCTCCCCGTAGCCCTTGATTCCTTTTGAGATCGAGAATTTGTCGATCTCTTGGGTTCCTTGAAGGCATCCAACGTCCCGGCCTCCACTGCACTCCGTGGCAATGAATTCCACAAGCCCACCACTCTCTGGCTGAAGAAATATCGTCTCATTTCAGTTTTAAATTTATCCACTCTAATTTTAAAGCTGTGCCCACAGGTCCTAGTCTCCCCGCCTAACGGAAACAAATTCCTAGCGTCCACCCCTTCTAAACCATACATTATCTTGTAAGTTTCTATTAGATCTCCCCTCAACCTTCTAAACTCTAATGAGTACAATCCCAGGATCGTTATCATACATTAAACCTACCATTCCAGGGATCATCCGTGTGAATCTCCGCTGGACACGCTCCAAGGCTAGTATGTCCTTCCTGAGATGTGGGGCCCAAAATTGGACACAGTATTCTAAATGGGGCCTAACTAGAGCTTTATAAAGCCTCAGAAGCACATCGCTGCTTTTATATTCCAATCCTCTTGAGATAAACGACAACATTACATTTGCTTTCTTAATTACAGGCTCTACCTGCAAGTTAACCTTTAGAGAATCCTGGACCAACACTCCCAGATCCCTTTGCACTTCTGATTTGCCAATTTTCTCACCGTTTAGAAAATAGTCCATGCCTGTATTCTTTTTTCCAAAGTGCAAAACCTCACATTTATTCACATTGAATTTCATCAGCCATTTCCTGGACCACTCTCCTAAACTGTCTAAATCTTTCTGCAGCTTCCCCACCTCCTCAGTTCTACCTGCCTGTCCGCCTATCTTCGTATCATCGGCAAACTTCGCCAGAATGCCCCCGGTCCCTTCATCCAGATCATTAATATATAAGGTGAACAGCTGCGGCCCCAACACTGAACCCTGCGTGACACCACTCGTCACCGGTTGCCATTCCGAAATAGAGCCTTTTATCCCAACTCTCTGCCTTCTGTCAGACAGCCAATCCTCAATCCAAGCCAGTAGCTCACCTCAAACATCATGGCCCTCACCTTGCTCAGCAGCTTCCCGTGAGGCACTGTATCAAAGGCCTTTTGGAAGTCTAGATAGATAACATTCACTGGGTTTCCCTGGTCTGACATACTTGTTACCTCTTCAAAGAATTCTAACAGGTTTGTCAGGCACGACCTCCCTTTACTTAAACCATGCTGACTTGTTTTAATCTGACCCTGCACTTCCAGGAATTTAGAAATCTCATCCTTGTCAATGGATTCTAGAATTTTGCCAACTACCGAGGTTAGGCTAATCGGCCTATAATTTTCCATCTTTTGCCTTGATCCTTTCTTAAACAAGGGAGTTACAACAGCCATTTTCCAATCATCTGGGACTTTTCCTGACTCCAGTGACTTCTGAAAGAACCCTAGTTCTCTGAATTTCTGCCTCACATCCCCAACCCTTTTCCTACCTATGTCGTTGGTGCCTATGTGGAACACGACTTTGGGTTGCTCTCCCTCCTCCTTAAGGATCCCAAAAACACAATACGAGACATCATGGACCCTGGCACCTGGGAGGTAACACACCAACCGTGAGTCTCTCTCATTCCCACAGAATCTCCTATCTGTCCCCCTAACTATGGAGTCCCCAATGACTAATGCTGTCCTCCTCTCCCCACTTCCTTTCTGAGGAACAGGGACAGACTCTGTGCCAGAGACCTGTACCTCATGGCTTACCCCTGGTAAGTCATCCCCCCCAACAGTATCCAAAACGGTATACTTGTTATTGAGGGGAATGGCCACAGGGGATCCCTGCACTGTCTGCCTATTACCCTTCCATCCCCTGACTGTAACCCATCTACCTTTTTCCTGTACCTAATGTGTGGCTACCTCGCTGTAACTCCTCTCAACTACCCCCTCAGCCTCCTGAATGATCCGAAGTTCATCCAGCTCCAGCTCCAGTTCCCTAATACGGTTTCCAAGGAGCTGGAGTTGGGTGTACTTCCCACATATGAAGGCAGTGACCTTTACCTCCCACATTCCACAGAAGGAGCATGCAACTGCGTGGCGCCCATGCCTCTGTTCTAAATTCACACACAGACTATTGAGAAAAAAAAACAGTAATCCAACCAAATCAGTGCACAGATCCATTTTTTTGTAAGAGGGGGAGGATGGGTGGGAGACACTGCCTAATTGCTGTTTCAGGTGAAGCAACTTGTTGCACTATTCCCAGTTTATAAACTGGATTTCACATACAGAGGGATTACCAATCTTCCTTCTGGCTGCCCTGTAGTGGGAATTCACTGGGAGTATTAAATAATTCGGAGTGGGCCTTCTGACCATACAGTGGAATAGCTCTGTCCTGTAAGACAGCTGCTAGCCAGTTGCAGGGTCTAATTGACTGATAAACTAGAAGCTCAGTAGCCCCTCTGTCAGAATGGTGGCTGCTGTTGGCACTAGAAGCGACTTGTGAGGTAAAAGGGCTCAGAATTCGAGACCACTCTGGAATTTGGGCTGGGTCCGACAGGGATGACCTAGTGAGTAGTGTAAGGTGCATGATGGAGTGGATGCTGCGTTGAAGAGGCTGGGAGGTAAGGAGGAGACTTATAGAGTTATACAGCACGGAAACAGACACTTCAGTCCAATTTGTCTGCACCGTCCACACATCCCAATTTGACAAAGCACCATTTGTCAACATTTGGCCAATATCCTTCCTGTTGGTGCACTAATCTCGATGCCATTTAAATATTGTAATTGTACCCACCTCCGCCACTTCCTCTGGCAGCTTGTTCTAGACACACACCACCCTCTGCATGCAAAAGTTCCAACTCACGTCCTTTTAAAATCTTTCCCCTCTCAGCTTAAACCTATATCTTCTAGCTTTGGACTCGCCCGCCCTTGGAAAAAAACCTTGATTATTCACCCTATCCATGACCTTCATAATTTTATAAACTTCTATAAGGTCACCCCTCAGCCTCTGATGCTCAAAGGAAATATGGCCCCTACCTATCCAGCCTTTCCTTCTAACTCAAGCTCTCCAGTCCCAGCAACATCTTTGTAAATCTTTGCTGCATCCTCTCAAGTTTAATAACAGAATGGCAACCTGAACTGCATGCAGTGTTCCAAAGTGGCCTCACCAAAGTCCTGTACAGCTGCAACATGACATCCCATCTCCTATACTCTATGCACTGACCGATGAACGCAAGTGTGTCAAATGCTTTGTTCACCACCCCATCTACCTGTTACCCCACTTTCCAGGAACTACATATCTGCACCCCTTGGCCTCTTTGTTCAGCAGGGTCCTACCATTAAGTGTGTAAGCCCTGCCTTGGTTTGCCTTTCCAAAATGCAGCACCTCGCATTTACCTAAATCCCACTCCATCTGCCACTCCTAGGCCTGTTGGCCCATCTGATCTCCATCCCATTGTACGCTGGGATAATCTTGTGGGATAATCTCCACCAATTTGGTGTCATCTGAAAACTTACTAACCATACCTTCCATATTCACATCCAATTCACTTACATAAATGACAAAAAGCAGTGGGTCCAGCACTGAACCTTACAGCACATCACTAGTGATAATGGGAACTGCAGATGCTGGAGATTCCAAGATAATAAAATGTGAGGCTGGATGAACACAGCAGGCCAAGCAGCATCTCAGGAGCACAAAAGCTGACGTTTCGGGCCTAGACCCTTCATCAGAGAGGGGGATGGGGGGAGGGAACTGGAATAAATAGGGAGAGAGGGGGAGGCGGACCGAAGATGGAGAGCAAAGAAGATAGGTGGAGAGGGTGTAGGTGGGGAGGTAGGGAGGGGATAGGTCAGTCCAGGGAAGACGGACAGGTCAAGGAGGTGGGATGAGGTTAGTAGGTAGCTGGGGGTGCGGCTGGGGGTGGGAGGAAGGGATGGGTGAGAGGAAGAACCGGTTAGGGAGGCAGAGACAGGTTGGACTGGTTTTGGGATGCAGTGGGTGGGGGGGAAGAGCTGGGCTGGTTGTGTGGTGCAGTGGGGGGAGGGGATGAACTGGGCTGGTTTAGGGATGCAGTGGGGGAAGGGGAGATTTTGAAACTGGTGAAGTCCACATTGATACCATATGGCTGCAGGGTTCCCAGGCGGAATATGAGTTGCTGTTCCTGCAACCTTCGGGTGGCATCATTGTGGCAGTGCAGGAGGCCCATGATGGACATGTCATCAAGAGAATGGGAGGGGGAGTGGAAATGGTTTGCGACTGGGAGGTGCAGTTGTTTGTTGCGAACTGAGCGGAGGTGTTCTGCAAAGCGGTCCCCAAGCCTCCGCTTGGTTTCCCCAATGTAGAGAAAGCCGCACCGGGTACAGTGGATGCAGTATACCACATTGGCAGATGTGCAGGTGAACCTCTGCTTAATGTGGAATGTCATCTTGGGGCCTGCGATACCGCATTTCCCGCGACACATCCCTCACACCCCGCCCCCGCCACAACCGCCCCAAGAGGATCCCCCTCGTTCTCACACACCACCCTACCAACCTCCGGATACAACGCATTATCCTCCGACACTTCCGCCATTTACAATCCGACCCCACCACCCAAGACATTTTTCCATCCCCACCCCTGTCTGCTTTCCGGAGAGACCACTCTCTCCGTGACTCCCTTGTTCGCTCCACACTGCCCTCCAACCCCACCACACCCGGCACCTTCCCCTGCAACCGCAGGAAATGCTACACTTGTCCCCACACCTCCTCCCTCACCCCCATCCCAGGCCCCAAGATGACATTCCACATTAAGCAGAGGTTCACCTGCACATCTGCCAATGTGGTATACTGCATCCACTGTACCCGGTGCGGCTTTCTCTACATTGGGGAAACCAAGCGGAGGCTTGGGGACCGCTTTGCAGAACACCTCCGCTCAGTTCGCAACAAACAACTGCACCTCCCAGTCGCAAACCATTTCCACTCCCCCTCCCATTCTCTTGATGACATGTCCATCATGGGCCTCCTGCACTGCCACAATGATGCCACCCGAAGGTTGCAGGAACAGCAACTCATATTCCGCCTGGGAACCCTGCAGCCATATGGTATCAATGTGGACTTCACCAGTTTCAAAATCTCCCCTTCCCCCACTGCATCCCTAAACCAGCCCAGTTCATCCCCTCCCCCCACTGCACCACACAACCAGCCCAGCTCTTCCCCCCCACCCACTGCATCCCAAAACCAGTCCAACCTGTCTCTGCCTCCCTAACCGGTTCTTCCTCTCACCCATCCCTTCCTCCCACCCCCAGCCGCACCCCCAGCTACCTACTAACCTCATCCCACCTCCTTGACCTGTCCGTCTTCCCTGGACTGACCTATCCCCTCCCTACCTCCCCACCTACACCCTCTCCACCTATCTTCTTTGCTCTCCATCTTCGGTCCGCCTCCCCCTCTCTCCCTATTTATTCCAGTTCCCTCCCCCCATCCCCCTCTCTGATGAAGGGTCTAGGCCCGAAACGTCAGCTTTTGTGCTCCTGAGATGCTGCTTGGCCTGCTGTGTTCATCCAGCCTCACATTTTATTATCTTAGCACATCACTAGTCACTGGTCTCCAGTCTGAAAAACAAACCTCCACCACCACCCTCTGTCTCCTATCTTCATACCAGTTTTGTATCCAATTTGCTAGCACCGCTGGATCCCCGATGATCTAACTTTGGTAACCAGTCTACCAAGCAGAACTTGTTGAATGCTTTGCTAAACTCTATATAGACAACGTTTACCACTCAGCCTTCATCAATCTTGGTCACCTTTTCAAAAAACTCAATAAAGTCAGTGAGACATGATTTCTCACGCACAAAGCCATGCTGACTATCCATAATCAATCCTTGCCTTTCCAAATGCATGTAAACCCTCAATAGGGATCTAGGTGGGGGAAGGAACCTCCAAAAGGGACAGGGCAGCCTCGAGAGAAGATGCTTCCTCTTGGTGTTGATCTATGGGCAATATAGATAAAGTTGCCAAGGCTCCCCCCACCCTGTGTTATGCCAGTGTTGTGGGAGGAAAGGTGGGGGAGGGGAAATACAAGGCCCTTGAGTGGCCATTAATTGGCCTCGATAATCCACAGTTCAGGGAAGTTACCATACCCAGTGGGAAAAAGCTCAGGATTGGGCAGAAGATGGTGGCCACACACGCCAACGTTGCCCAAGGCGGGGCTCAGGGAAAGAGGCTAAAGTTCAGCCGCGTTATTCTATCTGATATATTAGTATAAAATTGCTAAATGCCTTAATTTGATTTTTGATTTAATTTGACTTGATTTGATTTAATTTGATATATCACTCTCACGTGTACCTAAGTACAGTGAAAAGTTCTGTTTTGCATGTAGTACAGGCAGATCATACCATATAAAGTGCATTAGGGTAATAGAACAGAGCGAGGAATACAATGTTACAGCTGCAGGGAAGGTGAGCAAAGAGCAGGGTCACCATTAAACTTAAAATTTGAGAGTTCCATTCAGAAGTCTAATAAGAGTGGGAAAGAAGCTGTTCTTAAATGGTTGGTAAGTGTATTCAAACTTTTATACCTTCTGCCTGACAGAAGAGGTTGGAAGAGATTATAACTGGAGTGAGAGGAATCTTTGATGATGTTGTCTGCCTTCCTGAGGCAGCAAGAAATATAGATGGAGTCAATGGAACATAGAACATAGAACATAGAACATTACAGCAAGGTACAGGCCTTTCGGCCCTCAATGTTGTGCCGACCTGTCAGACCAATCTCAAGCCCATCTAACCTACACTATTCGATGTGCGTCCATATGCTTATCCAATGACGACTTAAATGTACCTAAAGTTGGCGAACCTACTACCGTTGCAGGCATAGCGTTCCATTCCCTTACTACTCACTGAGTAAAGAAACCACCTCTGACATCTGTCCTATATCTTTCACCCCTCAATTTAAAGCTATGCCCCCTCGTGCTCGACATCACCATCCTAGGAAAAAGGCTCTTCCTATCCATCCTATCTAACCCTCTGATTATTTTATATGTCTCAATTAAGTCACCTCTCAACCTTCTTCTCTCTAATGAAAACAGCCTCAAGTCCCTCAGCCTTTCCTCGTAAGACCCTCCCTCCATACCAGGCAACATCCTAGTAAATCTCCTCTGCACCCTTTCCAAAGCTTCTACATCCTTCTTATAGTGCGGTGACCAGAACTGTACGCAATACTCCAAGTGCGGCCGCACCAGAGTTTTGTACAGCTGCAGCATAACCTCTTGGTTCCGGAACTCGATCCCTCTATTAATAAAAGCTAAAACACTGCCTGCCTTCTTAACAGCCCTGTCAACCTGGGTGGCAACTTTCAAGGATCTGTGTACATGGACACCGAGATCTCTCTGCTCAACTACACTACCAAGAATCTTATCATTGGCCCAGTACTTTACCTTCCAGTTACTCCTACCAAAGTGCATCGCCTCACACTTGTCCGCATTAAACTTCATTTGTCACCTCTTAGCCCAGCTCTGCAGCTTTTCTATGTCTCTCTGTACCCTACAGCATCCTTTGTCACGATCCACAACTCCACCGACCTTAGTGTCATCTGTAAATTTACTAGCCCATCCTTCTACACCCTCATCCAGGTCATTTATAAAAATAACAAACAGCAGTGGACCCAACACCGACCCTTGCGGTACACCACTAGTAACTGGTCTCCAGGATGAACATGTCCTATCAACTACCACCCTCTGTCTTCTTTCAGCAAGCCAATTTCCCATCCAAACTGCTATATCCCCCACAATTCCATTCCTCCGCATTTTGTACAATAGCCTACTGTGGGGAACCTTATCGAACGCCTTGCTGAAATCCATATACACCACATCAACCGGTTTACTCTCATCTACCTGTCTGGTCACCTTCTCAAAGAACTCAATAAGGTTTGTGAGACACAACCTTCCCTTCACAAAACCGTGCTGACTATCCTTAATCAATTTATTCTTTTCTAGATGATTATAAATCCTATTCCTTATAACCTTTTCCAACACTTTACCAACAAACTGAGTTAAGGCTCACTGGTCGACAATTACCAGGTTATCTCTACTCTCCTTGAACAGGGGAACCACATTTGCTATCCTCCAGTCGTCTGGCACTATTCCTGTCAACAATGACGAGTTAAAGATCAATGCCAAAGGTTCGGCAATCTGCTCCCTGGCTTCCCAGAAGATCCTAGGATAAATCCCATCCGGCCCAGGGGACCTATCTATCTTCACCCTCTGTAGGATTTCTAATACCTCTTCCTTGTGAACCTCAATCCCACGTAGTCTAGTAGCCTGTATCTCAGTATTCTCCTCGACAAAATTGTCGTTTTCTAGAGTGAATACTGTCGAAAAATATTCATTTAGCGCTTCCCTTATCTCCTCTGACTCCACATACAACTTCCCACTACTATCCTTGATTGGGCCTAATCTTACTTTCATCATTCTTTTATTCCTTAAATACCTATAGAAAGCCTTAGGGTTTATCCTGATCCTATCCGCCAACAACTTCTCATGACTCCTCCTGGCTCTTCTGAGCTCTCTCTTTAGGTCTTTCCTGGCTACCTCATAGCCATCAAGTGCCCTAACTGAGCCTTCACATCTCATCCTAACATAAGCCTTCTTCTTCCTCTTGATCAGAGATTCCACCTCCTTCGTAAACCACGGCTCCCACGCTCTACAGCTTCCTCCCTGCCTGACAGGTACACACTTATCTAGGACACACAGGAGCTTTTCCTTGAATAAGCTCCACATTTCTACTGTCCCCATCCGCTGCAGTTTCCTTCCCCATCGTATGCTCCCTAAATCTTGCCTAATCTCATCGTAATTGCCTTTCCCCCAGCTATAACTCTTGCCCAGTGGTATACACCTATCCCTCTCCATCACTAAAGTAAGCATAACAGAATTGTGATCGCTATCACCAAAGTGCTCACTTACTTCCAAATCTATCACCTGGCCGTGCTCATTACCCAGTACCAAATCTAATATGGCTTCGCCCCTTGTTGGTCTATCTACATACTGTGTCAGAAAGCCCTCCTGCACACACTGGACAAAAACTGACCCAACTATAGTACTCGAACTGTAGTGTTCCCAGTCAATATTTGGAAAGTTGAAGTCCCCCATGACAACTACCTTGTCTCTCTTACTCCTATCGAGAATCATCTTTGCTATCCTTTCCTCTACATATCTGAGACTATTCGAAGGCCTATAGAAAACTCCCAGCAGGGTGACCTCTCCTTTCCTGTTTCTAACCTCAGCCCATACTACCTCAGCTGACGAGTCCCCAAACATCCTTTCTGCAACTGTAATACTGTCCTTGACCAACAATGCCACACCTCTGCCCCTTTTACCATCTTCTCTGTTCTTACTGAAACATCTCAATCCCGGAACCTGCAACAACCATTCCTGTCCCTGCTCTATCCATGTAATGGAATGGAATGTTGGCTTGTGGGATGGTCTGGGCTGTGTTCACAACTCTCTGTAGTTTCTTATCTATCTGTGCAAAGCAGTTGCCATGCCAAGCCATGATGCATCTGGACAGAATGCTTTCTATGGTGCAACTATAAAAATTGGCAAGAGTCTTAGGTTATTGATGGGCTATGGAAGGACTGAACTTTACAAATGGCCTTGCAACATTTTGAGCCTTTAATGCAACAATCTATTATTTAGTTGCCAAAATGCTTGCTCACTCTGGGAGAAGAAGACTTTATGGTTCATTACAACAGACGCTGGAATCAAAATCTGATCCCAGCCAACTTGAACCGAGCATGACTGCCCCTACCCTGTCCCTGCCTGTACCTCACTTGCTGAAAAGGGAATATTGGACTTAGAGACAGAAGCCTTGGAGCTTTCAAGTCTGCTTCAACATTCAAAAAGGTCAGTGGCCCCTGTTCAAATCAAATGTGAACAGAAAGGAAATCTATTCATTCTCACAATTGACAATCCTATCACAATAGCCTTCAGGAATTCCAACGCAAATCACTAACAACAGAGTAAATCTGTGAAGCAAAGTACAAAATACTTGTGTAGATGTCAGCCTAACCCTTCAAAACATCCATCCATCAGCCAGTGTGAACTCATGGGAATGCAAATCATCAATATGCTTGAGATCCTATTTTAACACAAGTTCTACGTTTTGCATTTTGCGCCCTGCCAAGTCGTTGGAATGTAAGGTCTATCTGGCTACAGTATTCCTACGTTATTCCCTTTTAATGTTTCTGCTGTTTTCCTGTTCCAAAAGAAATCTTCACAGAGCTTTACGTAAGCATTGCCACAATTTTCATTTTGCTTGGCAATGACTCCATTAGTGAACAGGCTGGGGAGCACCCATTCTCTCTTGTAAGGTGTGACAGACAATACTAGATTAGGACAGCTACCTTTGTATCACAGCCTGAGTGTGCCACTGCCATAGTCCGGCTGATGTTGAAAGCTTTGTACGCGCTTTTGTCATCTCTGGATCCCTGGGCACCATCCCTTCCCATGCACACAGACAAATCTCTTCTCCATACCTTAACTTGTACCAAATCCCAATCTAGCTGCTGCATGCTTATTTTATTTGTCCACTGGGAGTGGGCTGGTTTGCCATCAAGAAGTTGTAACCTTCTCTCAAACGGTTTTGTCTCTGTGAGATATTTGTGAACAAAATTCATGTCTGCCATCTTGCCTGGCATCATGCAGTGCTGAAAGACATGCATGCCACGTTGTGCCAGTTGGATAACTCCTATCAATTCTGGTGGACAATGATCCAGCGCTCCATGCTAACAACAAAGTGTGCAGCTGGATGAACACAGCAGGCCAAGCAGCATCTTAGGAGCACAAACGCTGATGTTTCGGGCCTAGACCCTTCGTCAGGAAAGGGGGATGGGGAGAGGATTCTAAAATAAATAGGGAGAGAGGGGGAGGTGGCCCGAAGATGGATAGAGGTGAAGATAGGTGGAGAGGACAGTATGGGTGGGGAGGTAGGGAGGAGATAGGTCAGTCCAGGGAGGATGGACAGGTCAAGGGGGCGGGATGAGGTTAGTAGGTAGGAAATGGAGGTGCAGCTTGAGGTGGGAAGAGGCGATAGGTGAGAGGAAGAACAGGTTAGGGAGGCGGGGACGAGCTGGGCTGGTTTTGGGGTGCAGTGGGGAGATTTTGAAGCTGGTAAAATGCACACTGATACCATTGGGCTGCAGAGTTCCCAAGCGGAGTTGCTGTTCCTGCAATCTACAGGTGACATCATCATGGCACTGCAGGAGGTCCAGGATGGGCATGTCGTCTAAGGAATGAGAGGGGGAGTTGAAATGGTTCACGACAGGGAGGTGCAGTTGTTTATTGCGAACCGAACGAAGGTGTTCTGTAAAGCGGTCCCCAAGCCTCCGCTTGGTTTCTCTAATGTAGAGGAAGCCACGCCAGTTACAGCGGATGCAGTATACCACATTGGCAGATGGAAAGTCATCTTGGGGCCTGGGATGGGGGTGAGGGAGGAGGTGCGGGGGCAAGCGTAGCACTTCCTGCAGTTGCAGGGGAAAGTGCCAGGTGTGGTGGGATTGGAGGGAAGTGTGGAGCAAACAAGGGAGTCACGGAGAGAGTGGTCTCTCCGGAAAGCAGACAAGGGTGGGGTTGGAAAAATGTCTTTAATGGTGGGGTCGGACTGCAGTGCCATAATGATGCCACCTGTAGCTGAAGAAATTCCTCCTCATCTCAGTTCTAAAGGGCTGTCCCTTCATACTGAGGCTGTGCCCATGGGTCCTAGTCTCTCCTACTAGTGGAAACCTCTCCTCCATGTCTATTCTATCCAGGCATCCTAGTTTCCCATAAGTTTCAATCAGATCCCACCTCATCCTTCTATTAGTCATCAAGTACAGACCCAGAGTCCTCAACCCCTTCTCATAAGATAAGCCCTTCATCCCCAGGATCATTCTTATAAATCTCCTCTGGACCCCCTCCAATGCCAGTACATCCATCCTTAAATTCTGAGCCCAAAACTGCTCACAATATTCCAAGGCAATATAGTGTGGAGTGAGAGGAATACAGCAGGTCAGGCAGCATCAGAGGAGCAGGAAAGTTGACATTTCGCATTTATACCCGAAACATTGACTTTCCTGCTCCTCTGATGCTGCCTGACCTGCTGAGTTCCTCCAGCTCCACACTGTATTGACAGTGGCTCCAGCATCTGCAGGTCTTGCTATCTCACAATATTCCAAATGTGGTTGGCCCGGCCACAACAGTACATTCTTGCTCTTGTATTCGAGCCATTTGTTCCTGTGCAACTTCTATTGGCTTCAATGACTGGATATTGAGCTTTGGGTAGAGTCTTTCAACAGCTCTTGTTCTAATCCGAGATGCTTTCCTTACTTATAATGCACAGTTTGCAAGTTGGCTGGCACGTCTCCCATATTAAACCAGTACTTAATTAACTCTGACGCACTTTAAGCTGTCCCAAAGACTAGAAAGACACTGAATATGTGTATGTCTTTGCTTAACCAAAAGAATTAACAGAATTACTTTTGCAGTGCTACAAGAAATCAGATAGTTTGTTTTCAGATTACTTGCGTAGCTCTGTGTTCAGTCATGGAGAAAGTGCTTGAAAAGATAACCTTGCACATCTCAGCATTTAAAGCACGAGAATGGGGCTGACATAGACAGCTGGCATGGTATCAATGGACTGAATAGCCTGCTCCTGTGTTGCAAAGGTCTCAAGGTCTCCATTGCTCAATAACCTTACATCTCTTCTTTTAATGTATTTTTCAAATTCCTTTATAAGGAAAAGCAATTATTTTCCTTCTACACTGCATGTAGGCATATTCATTATAATTGGTACATTAGGGTCAAATGTTCACCTGTAAGTACAGTTAGTTCTGTTCCTCGGAGCTTTTCCATTCGGTGGTGCTTTGAACAAGGGGTAACAGGTCATTACAAATCAACGGCTATCAGACAGCATAACAGGCTCTTTGCCATTTCCTGCAATCATTCAGAAGTTGACTATCAACCGTCAGGCTAGAAAAAAATGACACTTCTTTCAAAGGCCAAGTTTTAAAAAAGGCAAACACATACACTGTCATCTTTCAAAGTACCTTTCTCCTCACTAAAGGAACTTGTCTGGTTTATTGAAGAGGAAACTAGCATTTGATAAAAGTAGCAATTTGACAAAGACTCTCTGAGGACAATTATCTAATGTTGGCCTTGTATGCCACTATGAAATGAACTCGATTGAATTTGCTCAGCTTCTATTCCCACTAAAGACAATGGAAGGGAGTCTAGATTGTGACATACACTAAGCAGCCAGTACACAACAAGACCTCCGCAACCAGCGCTTCCAGCTCCGCAATGTGTTACCCCCTATTAACCACCAAAAGGGATACTGATTGTGGATGATCAGCCATGATCATAATGAATGGTGGTGCTGGCTCGAAGGGCCGAATGGCCTACTCCTGCACCTGTTGTCTATTGTCTTTTGGGACTCAAAAACAATCAGCAAATCATGGGGGTCCTGCTTCCTTCAACCAGAGATTCAAGACAGAAATGTATCCTATCATTTCTGATGGGGGGTTGGGGGCATGGCATGGCAAGCAAGGGCAGCACAAGCAGGCCATTTAGCCCAGCCAGACAATGCCAGTGTTTGTGCTCCACTCAAGCCTCCTCTCATTTGCCTCGTAAAAACATAGACAAAGAAATTAGAAGCAAGAGTGGGACACTTGGCCTTTCAAGCCTGCTCTGCTCCGATCAAATGATCCTGGTTAATCATCTCGCTCAAAATCCTGTTCCCACTTTCTCCCCACATCCTTTTCATACAATAGACCCACCGCCCCCATGCCCGATAACTAAACCTGAAACAGCCAGAGAGGCTTGCCTCACCTCATAGTCTGTTAAAAGAAGTGTAAAAAGTGGTATAAGCTGCCTCTCACCCCCCAATCTGTTATAAAGAGGTGATTAAATGAGATGAAATTCTTTCAGTCAGTCTATAATCAATGAGTAACAATTTACTCATCTAACTCTAACAGTGAACAAGTTAACAGAACTACTAATGAACCAAACAATTCCCACTTAACTACTAATCCTGAATTAAATAAAATTCTATGGTATGCTGTTCCAATAAGTATAACTCCCACTTATATAAACCAAAATAATAAAAGAAATTAAAACTTAATCTCTCAAAATTACAGCTAGGATATATATCTCCCGGCGTGCTCTGTGACCCCTCTGCTGATCTTCAGTCAGGAACGCCTTTCTCTGTCAAATTCCTGTGTTAGGAACGTCTCTCTCCTTCAAATTCTTGTGTCAAGAATATTAGCTAAGACTGTCACTGTGCCTTTTAGTCAGATGATGGTTTTCTGAGAGCTTACAGAATTACGAGAGCCACGGATTTTCTCTTTAGTGCTGATGGTTGTTACCTTTAACAGATCGCAGTTGTCTCACCCCAATTTCAAATACCCTTTTCTTTTATACCCCGATGACCTAACAATTTCTAAAGAAAGGTTTGTCCCTAGGTCGTCAAAACCATCAGAATTTAAATTTAATTGATTTGTAAGTCTCTAAGCGCCTGGTTTAAATTAATTAGTTGCTTTTCTAACTGGTTGCCTTGCTAACAAGACTACTGCCTGGATTTCTAACCATCAGCCTATAAAAACATCAACTTTTAAATGGTCCATGTAATCTTCCCCACTCTCATTTTACAAACATCAAATCCTAACATTCTGCCTTCCAGTCGTGAAATACCAGACCAACTTTGCAACACTTTGATTCCTTTCTCCCAAGAACTATATCTAACTCCTTCTTGAAAAGTAAAGTTGACATCTGAATCAATTGTGATAAATTTTATGCCTTTCTCATTCATATGGTTGTCAACCATGCCCAAAGTTCATCTGTCCGACCTGAGAGGCCTCTTGCTCTGAAATGGATCCAGTTTAATCTATCAGTCTTACCATGTCATCTAAGTATTTTTAAATAGAGCCATACAGCACAGAAACAGACCCTTCGGTCCAACCAGTCCATGCCGACCATAATCTCAAACTAATCTGGTCCCACCCTTCTGCATTTGGACCATATCTCTCTGATATTTCCTATTCAAGTATTTATCTAAATGTCTATTAAATGTTGTAACTATACCCACATCCATCACATCCTCTGGAAGCATTTTTCTTTATTCTGTAACTAATGACTGTACCCAGGTACTCTGTACCAAGGATGATACCATGTCTTGGTGGCATTGTTACACTGTAACTGGTCCTGCAACTGAAGAAGTTGTGCCTGGGTACCTCTACATCTAAGATGGTGCTACAAGTGGTAACTTATAAACTTTTCACTGCAATTATTTGACAACATGTGACAACAAAGCTAATACAATTCAATTTCAGTCCACACATGAAGCACATTCTTAAACACGTCTTTTTTTAATCTTGAAATGTCTTGTTCTTTCTTAAAACACGTTCAATTTTAGGATGCTTCATCACAGCGCTGAGGTTGAACACATCTTCTGGTCAGATCTGATTTAAGCTTCACGATAATTTCTTCAACATAGTCTGCAGCAACACTGAAATGCTCACTGATCTCCCACATCTGACTGGAAGAGCACATCACTCTACTAAATGCCATCTCTGCCCCTTTAACAATCTACAGATCCAGAAAATACCTAAAAACAAACATAACATATGCTTTGCTCAAAAAACCAGCATTCGTACAGTCTTACTGCTCAATGCACTGCTCTGGGAAACCTTAATACCTGTCCTCTGTATTAAAACTCAATCAAAAGACAGATGTCAGTAAAACACTTTTAAAAACTCACCCTACTCATTACTGCAGATTTACAACAAAAAAAAATAAAGATTTCTAAGTTTTTAAGTCTTAAAATCAAACACTTAGCTGAGCAGGCTCTGAAATCGTCACAGATCTCTCAGCTGTCATGATTCAAATTGCTATGGCGATATATTTCACACCCTCACAATTCAGGGTGAAAAAGTTTCTATGGCTGCTCTAGTGCATTTACTAGTTTGCCTTTCCTTACTCAAGATAGAAAAGATACCTGTCAATGTTTGCCTGACATGTACGTCCACATATCTCTGGTCTCATCCTTGTAAATCTTTTTCCCATAGTTTCTATATCTTTTTTATTATCAGGTAACCAGTACTACACACGGTACTCGAGGACTGATCTCACCATGGTTAGCACAACTTTGCTGCTTTCAATTTTACTCCTCTCAGAATAATTTTTAACATTTTGTTAACTGGTGCTGAGACAGCTTGACCTATTTGTTCCATTCTTCCAACTGGACTTGCACTCAAATAATTTCTTCTTCCCAAAATGTATTACCTCACGTATTTCAGTGTTAAACTTCATTTGCCAATTCTGTCGGTTTATTCATGCTGCCTCCTTATTATGTTCTTTCTCAGTATTGAAGATCCTGGACAGGTCAATCTTAGAGTCATAGAGAGGTACAGCATGGAAACAGACCCTTCAGTCCAACTCATCCATGCTGACCAGCTATCCTAAATTAATCTACCAGCATTTGGCCCATATCCCTCTAAACCCATCCTATACATGGGCCCATCCAGATACCTTTTAAATGTTGCAATTGTACCAGCCTTCACTTCCTCTGGCAGCATGTTCCATGTGTCCACCACCCTCCGCATGAAAAAGTTGCCCCTCAGGTCCCTTTTAAATCTTTCCCCTCTCACCTTAAACCTTCTAGGTTTGCACTCCCCTTCCCTGGGGGAAAGACCTTGACTATTCACTCTGTCCATGCCCCTCATGATTTTAATAAAGTCCTCTTTGACCTTCTGCACCTAAACTCTGACCATTGGCCATCAGCCACAGCCATACTCACAGAGCATTGTGTTCTGTCACCAATCAGCAGGAGAGAACGCTCTCCATTATCTGATTGGGTCTTCGTTCTCAGTCAAAAAGTAAACTTCTCCCATGCTCAATATTTTTATAACTAATGAAGAAGGACTTTCAATGTGAGAAGCAGGTGTTACTTGAGTCATAACTTTTTTTATTGCTGTGTTTGCTTGCTGCATTGTTCTAGAGATCTATTTTCCATCGCCAGAAATTCCTGGACAGTGTTGGAGGGTGGAATCAGGATGGGAGCAACAGAACGGGGTATGCAATCAAATTTAACCTACTCCAAGAGCTATCTCAGTGACAAGCAAGTCTCATTTCAGTAACCGTAATGATATAATAGGGTTTCTTACTGGCGGGTGAGGATATCTGTCATAGGATCCCTATGGCATGAAAGCAGGCCATTCAGCCCATCCTGACACTCCAAAGAGCATCCCACCCACACCCATCTCCCTACCCCTGTAACACTGCATTTACTGTGGCTAATCCATCTGACCCGCATGGACACTATTACATGAACAATCCGTCTTTGGGCTATGGGAAGAAACCAGACCACTTGGAAGAAAACTCACACAGACACAGGGAGCATGTGCAAACACCACACAGAGGTCTGAGGCTTCATTCAAACCCAGCTCCCTGGCACTGTGAGGCAGAAGTGCTAACCACTGAGCCATCGTGCCATGCCACAATTGAAGTAAAGAGCTCACAACCATGGGCATTTCTCCCCATTACTGAAACCTACTTAGTGATATAAAGCAAACGACCGCGGACGCTGGAGATCTGAAACAAAAACAGGTATTGCTGGAGAAACGCAGCAGGTCTGGCAGCACCTGTGGAGCGAGAACAGAGTTAACATTCAAGTCCAGCAATCCTTCATCAGAACTTAGTTATATGAGGCTTATGGGATACCACTTACAATCAAAAGGCAAGGCAACACTCCACAAACTATCACAGGGGTTGACCCTGCATCATTGATATCATTCTGCATCAAAGCCTAGCCGTCTAGCTAACTACCCCACTTTCAAAAGAGAGGAGCTAAGCATGGGAGCTGGTCATAGACAAACTGTATTAAAGAGAAGAAGATCACGGATGGAAGTGAAAGAAGTGTCTGGCTAAAGGAATAGCAAACAGAAGTTTTACATGACTGCAGAACCTTTTACAATATAAGACACACATCACACTTCATTGTCAGTGAAGTACTTTGGAAGTATAGTCACTACTGTTGTCTAGTTCCTCCTTAAAGCAAGCGAGACAACTCCAACCAAAATATTGTGAATGAATTTGCACTGGTGTCCCGCAATCCCCAAGTGGTCAAATCACTATGAACACAAGCCAGTAGCAACACAAACAGCCCCAACTTAATTCAGAGATAGTAGGACCTACAGATGCTGGAGAATCTGAGATAACAAGGTGTAGAGCTGGATGAACACAGCAAGCCAAGCAGCATCAGAGGAACAGGAAAGCTGACGTTTCGGGTCTGGACCCTTCTTCAGAAAATTATATACTTTATTCTTAATTCTGAAGAAGGGTCCAGATCCAAAATGTCAGCTTTCCTGCTCCTCTGATGCTGCCCAGCCTGCTGTGTTCATCCAGTTTTATTCGGAAGCAGGTTACCCTATATGACAAAGCCATAATATCTCTAATCCTACTCAGCCCCTTAACACTACTATACTTCCCGAGGCTCTTGTTGATTTGTGCAGCTCCCCCTCTCTCTGTCCCCATGGGTATGTGAAGCTGATTTCTTCCCCTCTATCTGCATGGTCAACAGGTCATGCTGGTCTCCTCAGAAGGTCCAAGGGAGGGGTCTGCAGGTTAACCCTGTTCTTATTACACTTTAGACAGCTTTCTGGAATTTTCTTATACTCTGGCCATTCAAGGAGATTCATTTAATAGTTTCAAACAGAGTCAATCATTTGGATGGTATGCTACTGTCAGTTCTTTGTATTGCAGGACCCACTGCCTTTCTGCCTACTTGTTTGGCGGATAAGTTGTTAGGTGGATAAGTTGTTAGGAATATGTCTGCCCAGGATAACTGTTGCCTTTACATTATACTAATGTCAGTAGCACCTGGGCGCTGTGTTTGCACTGTGTCTGGTGAGTGAGTTTTGTGATTCAAGAGTTTTACTTAGCCAATGTATCCCTTGCTCCTTTGCCAATTTCACAATGTATCTGTGTTTTAGTAGCCAGGAGCTGCTACACTACCCTAATGAAGGGAAGTGGAAGCCAATTTGGACAAAAGAAATTCTAATAAACAGCTGTGTACATGGGAATGTAGGAGGTGAAGAGGTGAATTGGTAGAAATTTATAAAATAATGACAGATATAGATAGAGTTAATGGTAGCTGTTTTTCCCGAGGAAGGGGGATTTCAAGATTAAAGGGTACATTTTTAAAAGTGAAAGGACAGAGGTTTTAAAAAAGACAGGAGAGGCAAATATTTTACTCAGAGGATTGTTCATGTGTGGAATGAACTTCCTGAAGAAGTGGTGAATGTGGGTACAATTACAATGTTTAAAAGACATTTGGACAAGTATGTGCATAGAAACGGTTTGGAGGAATATGGGCCAGGAGCAGGCAGGTAGGATGAGTTTAGTTTAGGATTATGTTTGGCATGGGCTGGTTGGACTGAAGGGTTTGATTTTGTGCTGTATGACTCTATGATTCTATGGAATAATGTTTTCTTCTTTTGCACTGGAGATTCAGGGATAAACATTGGCCAGGACAATGAAGGGTATTGCCCTGGTCTTCTTCAAAACAGGTTCTCCAAGAATTTGAGGAAGATAATTAAAAGCAGCCAACATGGATTTCCAAAATAATGAAATGTGAGGCTGGATGAACACAGCAGGCCCAGCAGCATCTCAGGAGCACAAAAGCTGACGTTTCGGGCCTAGACCCTTCATCAGAGAGGGGGATGGGGTGAGGGTTCTGGAATAAATAGGGAGAGAGGGGGAGGTGGACCGAAGATGGAGCGAAAAGAAGGTAGGTGGAGAGAGTTTAGGTGGGGAGGTAGGGAGGGGATAGGTCAGTCCAGGGAAGGCGGACAGGTCAAGGAGGTGGGATGAGGTTAGTAGGTAGGAGATGGAGGTGCGGCTTGGGGTGGGAGGAAGGGATGGGTGAGAGGAAGAACAGGTTAGGGAGGCAGAGACAGGATGGACTGGTTTTGGGATGCAGTGGGTGGAGGGGAAGAGCTGGGCTGGTTAAGTGATGCGGTGGGGGGAGGGGACGAACTGGGCTGGTTTTGGGATGCGGTGGGGGAAGGGGAGATTTTGAAGCTGGTGAAGTCCACATTGATACCATTGGGCTGCAGGGTTCCCAAGCGGAATATGAATTGCTGTTCCTGCAACCTTCGGGTGGCAGCATTGTGGCACTGCAGGAGGCAAATGATGGACATGTCATCTAGAGAATGGGAGGGGGAGTGGAAATAGTTTGCGACTGGGAGGTGCAGTTGTTTATTACGAACCGAGTGGAGGTGTTCTGCAAAGCGGTCCCCAAGCCTCCGCTTGGTTTCCCCAATGTAGAGGAAGCCACACTGGGTACAGTGGATGCAGTATACCACATTGGCAGATGTGCAGGTGAGCCTCTGCTTAATGTGGAAAGTCATCTTGGGGCCTGGGATAGGGGTGAGGGAGGAGGTGTGGGGGCAAGTGTAGCATTTCCTGCGGTTGCAGGGGAAGGTGCCGGGTGTGGTGGGGTTGGAGGGCAGTGTGGAGCGAACAAGGGAGTCACGGGGCGAGTCGTCTCTCCGGAAAGCAGCCAGGGGTGGGGATGGAAAAATGTTTTAGGTGGTGGGGTCGGATTGTAGCTGGCGGAAGTGTCGGAGGATGATGCGTTGTTTCCGGAGGTTGGTGGGGTGGTGTGTGAGAACGAGGGGGATCCTCTTGGGGCGGTTGTGGCGGGGGCGGGGTGTGAGGGATGTGTTGCGGGAAATGCGGGAGACACGGTCAAGGGCGTTCTCGACCACTGTGGGGGGAAAGTTGCGATCCTTGAAGAACGTGGACATCTGGGATATGCGGGAGTGGAATGCCTCATCGTGGGAGCAGATGCGGCGGAGGCGGAGGAATTGAGAATAGGGGATGGAATTTTTGCAGGAGGGTGGGTGGGAGGAGGTGTATTCTAGGTAGCTGTGGGAGTCGGTGGGCTTGAAATGGACATCAGTTACAAGCTGGTTGCATGAGATGGAGACTGAGAGGTCCAGGAAGGTGAGGGATGTGCTGGAGATGGCCCAGGTGAACTTGAGGTTGGGGTGGAAGGTGTTGGTGAAGTGGATGAACTGTTTGAGCTCCTCTGGGGAGCAAGAGGCGGCGCCGATACAGTCATCAATGTAACGGAGGAAGAGGTGGGGTTTGGGGCCTGTGTAGGTGCGGAAGAGGGACTGTTCCACGTAACCTACAAAGAGGCAGGCATAGCTGGGGCCCATGCGGGTGCCCTTGGCCACCCCCTTAGTCTGTAGGAAGTGGGAGGAATCAAAAGAGAAGTTGTTCAGAGTGAGGACGAGTTTGGCTAGGCGGATGAGGGTGTCAGTGGAGGGGGACTGGTTGGGCCTGCGGGACAGGAAGAAGTGGATTGTCGGTGGAGGGGGACTGGTCGGGCCTGCGGGACATGGGTTTCCAAAAGTCTACTTGACAAACCCGATTGAGATCTTGGAAGATTTTAAATGTGGGGTCGGTCATTCACAAATGGTGATGATGATGTGGAACTCTCTCCCACAGAGATCTGCCACTTGAAATTTTAAAAAGTAAAGTTGACAGAGTTTCATTAGGTAATGGAAGTAAATGGCATGGAGGTGGCATCAACATAACTGATTGATGAGTCAGGCCAGAGGAGTTGAGTGGGCAGCTTGGTCTTAAAATGAACATGGTTTGCCAATACAGCACTCAGTCAGTGCTGCACTGATGCGTCAGCCCAGGTTTTAGTTCTCATGTCCTAGAGTGTCTCTCCAACCCAGAAACAGTGCTACCAACAGGGCCATGGTTGACATGTCCCAAGCCAAGCAACTGATGTAGGAAATGCTATACAAAGTAGCCCTTAGCCTCATCCAATAAATTCCTTGGGATACCTTGCCAGAGTTTATTTACTTTGATATGCACGGAATTTCCCTACTCAACATATCTGTCACCTCCTCAGGACCGTATCACCATTCAATTAAATCATCTATCCCTCAAATTCGGTTTACCCCTACTCTTGACTCATATCCCTTTCTGAACATAAATCTATTGACATTAGGCCCTTAAAAATTTTGCAGCTATCCAAAGTTCTCTGGGAAAGAGTTTCACCTCTTTATTAAGATTTGTATGACTAAGCATTTCCTGATTTCACTCCTCAATGACCAGAGCTGAATTTTAAATCCTGAAAGTCAAGTCTGTTAATATTCTTTTTAAAATTTGTGTGGGCTGCTTCCGATTACTTGTGCCCCCTTCCTTCTATTTAGTAGCCTCGTCTCCAATTAATGTTTCTGAAATTTTCCCTGGTATAAATGTCAGGCTAATGAGTTTTTAATTGCTCACATTGTTGAAAAACAATGTTACCTTGTTGATTCTTCACTGCCCTTGTTGGCATTGGTCTATGTATAAATTTGAAATAGAAATCCTGGTTTTAACTCAACTCATGTAATGCGTCACAACTAATTATGGCTTAGAGAATTATTTAACACGCCAATGAAGGACTCTTGTGATATGCTGGTAGTGACCCTATCTCTTGACCAGGTGGCCAAGATTTAGGTCTCACCTGCCCTACAGGTGAGAAATATTTACAATATGTACTTGCACATTATACGTGGCTCTCTGATGCAGTGGCAGTGTCCTTACTACTGATTCAGGAGGCCATCTCCTCCAGAAATCTGTCATAACATGCCTGAACAGATTGATTAGAAAATATCTAGAGGGTCATATAGACTTTCACTGGGGTCAGATGCATGTATCGTCTTCCCTAGTGAAGGAAATTAAGTTAGTAGTAAGTTATTACTTCCAGTGAAAGGATGTAGCTTGGGAAAATTCCAAACCAGGAGTGTTTGGTTAGAACTCTGCAAGCTGAGGAAATCTCAGCTCTGAGTTGTGAATAGTCAAATGAAAAGGCTTCACATCTCACAGGCCCAGGGCTAAGTACTTACATTAAACCTGTAGATTTGATAACAAAATAATGTCTCTGGGTTTCTGAGTACTATAATATCATGACATTGGGAAGCAGAAGGCGTTTTGTTTTGCTTTGTGTTTTGAAACTTTTCAAACTGTTACATGTAGGCGTCTTGGTTTATTTAATGTTTCTCCTGCTGTATAATAAATTTCTGCATTTTGATAAACACAAGCCTCTCAGTTTGGTTTTAAGTGTTCACTGAAAGACTGCCACATTAAATTGAAAGTTAACGTTTACCAAACCAGATTTTGTTTTGAGACCTGACTTGCCCAGTGGGATAATTAGCTGAGATCACAACAATATGTTATATTCACACACTTCTGGTATGATCCTTTGTACCTTAGTGGAGTGTCAAAGAGGGTGTATTGTATAAAACACATGTTCTGAAACAGTTAATAGTGCCTAATTTGATAAAATCACATGCACATACAATATATCTCTCTCTGTTTGGGAGCAGACAAGATTTCTAAACTATCCTTTGTGGGGAGACAATGTTTTCTCTACAACTCTGCGAGACCTTAGTAATTATGCTTGACTAGGAATATAAACTGCTCTTATTGCTAACATTCAATGAATCACCTTTTTACCTACGACAAGTGCTCCTTCTGGTTTGGTATGCTTGCCTTTATTGGTCAGTGCATTGAGTATAGGAGTTGGGAGGTAATGTTGTGACTGCATGGCATATTTAGGCTTCAATCTGCTAGAAGTTAATTTCAAACATTTGTTTCCATTGCCATGGGTCTTTCCAGGCCTACAAGCACGGACAGGCAATATGTTGATAGTTGCTCTGTGAGTTGCCCACATTCCTCTCAACACCGACTCTCAAACTGCATCGAAGTCTGATAGCTCCAGGGATGAGAATCTTCAGTTCTGAGAATTGACTGAAGAAGTTGGAATTTTTCTTCTCGGAAAAACATGCCAGATCTAGGTCACTTTTGGAATAACATGCTCAATTGTGGTCTCCCTGCTATTAGGAAAGATGTTTTGAAACGTGCAAGGGGTCAGAAAAGATTTACAAGGATGTTGCCAGGGTTGGAAGGTTTGAGCTATCGGGAGAGGCTGAATAGGCTGGGGCTATTTTCCCTGGAATGTCAGAGACTGAGGGGTGGTCTTGTAGAGGTTTATAAAATCATGAGGGGCATAGATAAGGTGAATAGATAAGGTCTTTTCTCCAGGGTGGTGGAGACCAAATCTAGAGGGCATAGGTTTAAGGTGAGAGGGGGAAGATTCAAAAGGGAGCTAAGGGGCAACCTTTTCATGCAGAGAATGGTGTGTGTATAGAATGAGCTGCCAGAGGAGGTGGTGGAGGCCAGTACCACTACAGCATTCAAAACACGGCTGGAGGGGAATATGACTAAGAAGGGTTGAGAGGGATATAGGCCAAATGCTGGCAAATGGGACCAGATTTATTTAGGATATCTGGTCAGCATGGATGAGTTGGACCACATTGTACATCTCTACAACTCAGCAACATTTTACTCTCAAGCACTAATAAACAAGGCACTACTCACAGCATAGACAAAGGACCACATGCTGGCAGTGGTGACAAATAACAGCAGCCTAAATTCAAATTCCATACAGAAATACCCACAACAAGGATAGCGTTGTAGATCGCCAACAGCTACAGGCTGCGACAGCCATTGCAACATTGACAGGGCAATCTCAATACTCCAGAGACAAACCATCACCAAGAAGGTGGAAAGAAGTGCAGGGAGATATGTGAGGAGAGATGAAGTTCAGTCCAACTTAGAAAAGTGCAGATACATTTGTGATGGGAAGGGGTGAAAATTCCATTCCAGCAGGTTTGCTCACCTGCAGTGCAGTGGGTCTGGGTAATAAATGGCCTGGTCAGTTTATTTACATTTCTCCCAAGTTAGTTTTGGGTGGTGGCGATGGGGTAAGAGCAGTGAGCCATCTGCTGCTCACAAATCTGAGCCCAGAGCTGACATTGTGATTGAGTGAAAAGATTTTTCTCTCAACATCCCTTCTTAGTATGTTTGCACATCAGTTTAAATCTGTGCCCTCTCAGTCATTTTCTCTTTTACAATCTCAGTTTCTCCCTCCCAATCTATCCAGATCGAACACTATTTTGCAAACCTCCATTGAATCTCCTCCCAGCCTTCCGTTTCCGAAGAAGAAAAGTTCCAATTTCTTCAGTCTGTCCTCAGATCTGAAGATTCTCATCCCTGGAGCCATCAGATTTCAGTGCAGTTTGAGAATTGTGTTGAGAGGAATGTGGGCAACTCACAGAGCAACTATCAACATATTACCTCTCTGTGCTTGTAGACCTGGAAAGACAGATCTCTATGGCAACAGAAACAAACATTTGAAATTAACTTCTAGCAGATTGAAGCCTAAATGACAAATAAGGTATCGGGAAGCTGGCTGAGACAATGGTGAAAATGAATTCATTTGTCTTCATTCTTCAGTTGACTTGCTTGAAAAGCCTTACCATCGAGAGGTTTAACTGATTTCTGAAAATCCAAATAACGCAAGAGAATTTGTCAGCTAACTTCTTAAACAGTTCCTGTGGGTTAGGAATCTCAATGTTACACTACACCGACCACTCTTTCTGGAACCTACAAACTCCTAATGAACATCTCTCTTAATCAATGCCCTTCCACATTACAGCAGTGGCCATAATTCTCAACTACTTCACTGGCTGTAAAGTGTATTCGGGCATCCTGAGGTCATGAAAGTTCAACGCAAGTCATTCTTCCTTTCATCATCAGTATCCCGCCAGATACTCTCATGCAACTTTCCCTGATTTAAGATCAACTGGCTCATAATTTCCTGATCGAAGACTCCCATTTTCCAAAAACCAAAAGTCAGCACATTCTTAAAGGGAACAGATGACAAGTGTAAAGACATAACCTGAAAAATGTTATCAGTTAGAAGGTGCACAGAGACACTGAGTGGCTCAGTTTCTAGAACCAGTCCACGCAATGTGCTGTTTGTATTCACATTAAGCTGATGCTTCAAAACACCTAAGAGTCTGGTTTGAAGTTACCTGAAGCTAACGATGAAATAATACCAGTTTCTAACAGTTCATCACAAGAGCTGTACTGTCTTTTGCCGGGAGTGGGGGGGGGAAAATCTAACGTTGGAGCATTCAGTAAGCCACAATTCTCAGCATGTACTGCCTCTGTTCTAAGCATCTAAATCTTAGTGTTTTCATCCTTGAAACGTAAAACAAAGGTTTTGCAGCAGGAACCATTGTCAAACTGCCATATTCTATTTTGGATTTTGCATAGTTTCATGTCCTGTGGTCAGCATCTGTTCCTAATGCCAAAATAAAGTCTTGACTGCTGAACCAGGTCTGGGTGGCATCATGCCCGATTAGGCAGAGTTGGCACAAAGATCAAACTGGACAAAACCTGGGGCAGTATCCAGGTTATCAACAAAGTATTTGATAAGTGAGATGGTAAGAACTGCTGATGCTGGAGTCAGGGATAACATTGTTGAGCTGGATGAGCACAGCAGGCCAGGCAGCATCAAAGGAGCAGGAAAGTTGATGTTTCGGGTCAGGACCCTTCTTCAGAAAAGTGAACTTTATGAGTGGGGCGATATGAAGAGTGGCAAATATTCCATCCCTCTAATAACCAAAAAATGGACATTACAACAGTATAATAATAATGGACGGCAGACATGCAATCTCTGGATTATTACTAGAGCCGTATATAAACTGGCAGAGTGCATAGAAGATTTGAGAAATAGATGGGCAGCTCAAAGATTGGTGTGGAGAAATAGTTCCAGTTTGTGAAGCACTGGTACTGTACTGGGAAAAGTGAAGACGATACCTTCGGGGACTGAATCATGCTGGGACCCAGTCTTCTAGCAAGCTGCATAAGCAGGCAGGCAGAGAGCATTTTAAACGAAATAGTGAGGGCCAGTCATCAAACGTTAGAGCCATGTGTAAGCACAAGGCAAAAAGAGAGGTATTAAGATGGAAAATGATAAACTGACCATGACACGAAGGGGATAGAAATTAAAAATCTAAGAACAAATCAACTGGTGAGGGCATAGGTTACAAAAATAATAAATAAACAAGGCCCTGTATTGGCAAGATGTGATGAGGGATGTGTTATAGTGATCAAGAGGGACCGTGAGCTTTTCGCCATTTATAGAACTGATGCGTATCTGAAAGTCAGGTTACTGCATTTACTGGTGTTACAAAGACAGATGGGAAAATGAATTGACAAAGCCTTTTTTTCTCCTGAAGAAGGATCTAGGCCCAAAACGCCAGCCTTCCTGCTCCTCTGATGCTGCTTGGCCTGCTGTGTTCACCCAGCTCTACACCTTGTTATGACAAAGCCTGCTGTTTGGTACTGCAATCATCAACGTCCACGCCCTCTACCACAGATGTTCAGTCAGACACGTACCAGTGCTTTCTCCAAGATACACTGCAAAAACTCCTGAACACTCCCACGACAGTATCTTCCAAGTACACAACTACTTCCATCGAGGAGGACAAGGGAAGCAAGTACATGGGAATATCACCATCTCGATGTCACTCAAAATATATCACTGTTCCTTCACTGTCACTAGGTCAAAATCCTACAATTCCCTCCCTAGTGGCATTGTGGGTGCACTCTAAATGGACTGCAGTAATCAAAAAGGCATCTTAACGTACAATAAATACTTAGCTTGCCAACAATGTCCTCATCCCATGAATACATTACAAAAGGACATAAGGAGGCTACAAAGCATCCAAAGGCAAGTTGAGTGTTGGAAAAGATCTGACAAATGGAAACTAGTGAGAAAATGGAAGATTGTTCATTTTGCAAGGAATACTAAAAGAATATCTAAATAGCAACAGATGGCAGAGCTGTGATCATAGAATCCCTACAGTGTGGAAACAGGCCCTTTGGCCCAACAAGTCCACACTGACCCTCAGAGCATCCTACCCAGACCCAATTCCTACCATTTCTCTGTAACTCACCTAACCTACACACCCTTGAACACTATGGAAGATTTAGCATGGCCAATCCACATAACCTGCACTGTGGGAAGAAACCCACGCAGACACGGGGAGAATGTCCAAACTCCACATGGACTATCGCCTGAGGGTGGAATTGGACCTGGGTCCCTGGCGCTGTGAAGCAGCAGTGCTAACCACTGTGTCACCATGCCGATACAGGAATTTGAGAGTCCTGGCGAACGAACTGCAAATGATTAGTCCGCATGTAATGAAGAAAGTTCATCAGGTAAATGGCAAGGCCTTTAGGTGAATTGATATCAGGCAGGATCTTGGGGTGCAAGTCCATTGCTCCCTGAAAGTGGTAACAAGTGGATAAGATGGTGAAGGGGGCATACAGCATGTTTGTCTTCATCGGTCAGACCGATAAGCTGGCAAGTCATGTTGCAGCTGTATAAGAATTTAGTTCAGCCACATTCGGAATATTGTGTGCAGTTCTCATCACCAAACTATAGGAAGACATGGAGTGCTTGGAGACGGTGCCAAAGAGGTCTACCGGGATGTCGCCTGGATTGGAATGTATCAGGCATAGGGAGAGGTTGGACAAACTTGGATTGTTTCTATATTGAGAGGCTGAGGGGATGACTTGATGGAAGTATACAGAACAGCTTATTCTGCTTTACGTTCTAAACATTATTGCTTAGTGCAAGGGGAAATGAAAATGGAAGTACAGAGACAATGCTGATTTGATTTTGATCTTACCGTCATTTATACTTTACAGTAAGAACACAATAAAATACTGTGAGAAGCTTTCATTTGTTGCCACTAAACTGCACCATTTTGAATAACTTAAGGATAAGGATAAATAACAAAAAGAAACCCTGGTGAGTGTAGTGTGCAGTCCAGTGTAAATGGGTTGGAAGCAGTTCAAGAAGGATTATATAGGCCTAATATCTGGAATAGGCAGGCTGTTTGTGAGGAAAATTTGGACAGGCTACACTAGTGAAGAAGAAAAAGTGGCAGCTTGATTAAAACTTATGATCCTGAAGATTCTTGTCAGGGAAAGGATATTTTCTCTGGAACGGTAAGGATTTTAAAATTTTTCCTCAGAGGGTCATGACTCTTTGGAACTCTCCTCTTCAAAAGATGGTAGAAACATTCTTTGAATATTTTTAAGGCACAGGGAGATACATCCTTTGCTCTCCAAGAATCTAAGCTCATCAAGAGAGCAGGAATATGGCCTAAGATCTTATTGAACGTCACAATTGGACAATCGCTGCTCCTCGTGGAAATTTAACAACTTATACACTCAGATTTTTTTTTAAAAAAATCATTCTTGGAATGAAGAGATCACTGGCTAAGCCAGCATTTATCACCCATCCCTAATTGCCCAGAGGTCAGTTAACAATCAATCACATTGCTGTGGGTCTGGCATCATCGAGTCATAGTCATGCAGCATAGGAACAGGGCCTATGGTCCAACTTGTTCAGGCTGACCATAATCCAAACTAAACTAGTCCCACCTGCCTGCACTTGGCCCACATCCTGCCAAGCATTCCTTATTATGTACTTACCTAAATGTCTTTTAGACATTGTAACTGTACCCATATCCACAACTTTCTCTGGGAGTTCATTCCACATACAAACCACTTTCTGTGTAAAAATGCTGCCCATCATGTCTTTTAAGAAAAATTTTTCTCCTCTCACCTTAAAAATATCCTCCTTGGTCGTGAAATTCCCCATTTGAGGAAAAGACACTTGCCATTCACTTTATCTACTCCTGTCATGATTTTAGAAGCCTCTAAGGTTAACCCTCGATCTCCTACGTTCCAGTGAAACAAGTCCCAGCTTATCCTTGTAGCTCACACCCTCCATTCCCAGCAACAGAGAACCCTAAACGTTATTGCAGTCTTCTTCCCTGAAGATAGCAAAGTGTGGAGCTGGATGAACACACCAGGCCAAGCAGCATCTCAGGAGCACAAAAGCTCATCAGAAGGGTCTAGGCCTGAAACGTCAGCGTTTGTGCTGCTGAGATGCTGCTTGGCCTGCTGTGTTCATCCAGCTTCACACTTCGTTATCTTGGATTCTCCAGCATCAGCAGTTCCCATTATCACTGATACAATTCTTCCCTGAAGGATGTTTTTGAACCAGATGGGTTTTTCCTGACAATGGATTCACGGCCATCATTAGACTCTTAATTTCAGATTTTGTTTTATTATTGAATTCAAATTCCACCATCTATCATGGAAGGATTCAAACCCAGCTCCCCAGAATTTTACATGACCCCACACCCCACCTCCAAAGCCTGTGCATCATTCACAAGGCTCAAGTCAGGAGTGTGATGGAATACTTCCCACTTACCGGATGGGTGCAGCTCCAAAAATACTCCAGAAGCTTGGTACCATCCAGGACAAAGCAGCCAGCTTAACTGGCACTACATCCACCACCAAAGCTCAGTAGTACACACTGCTGCTATCTACAATATACACTGCAGAAATTTACCAAAGATCCTTAGACAGCACATTGCAAACTTGTGACCATGAACGTGTAAATCACAGATTTTGTGGTTGAGAATTATATTTTTAGTGGAGATAAATCAGATCAGAATCTGGCTATATTTGGGAAGAAAATGGGTGCTTTTCCTGCAGGATTATCCTCAGAAATTCAGACAGGGCAAACTTAATTTATATTGACTAAGCAGAGAAAAGAACTAATTGTCACAGAATCAGGGAGCAGGCGAGGCTGGTCAATGTCTAAACATGATGACCCTTGTAGCTGTTTGGCTGTATATGATAGTACTTTCAAAAATATTAAAACCCCTATGCAGAAACAAATGCTTCCCAGCAGATATCATCCTCACAATTAATTATAACAATATGCAATTGATAACATGAATAGACAATGGCCTATTAGCATGATCACTATTTATCCAGTTTCTGGCAGCCTGGCTTTAAATCCTACCATGACAGGTGGTGGAATTACAATTCAATTTTAAAGAAGTAACAGGAATCAAGAGTCTAATGAAGACCATGAAACCTCTTGACAGAAAAACCTGATTCACTAATGTCCTTCAGGTAAACCAACTGCCATCCTTACCTTGATAACAAAGTGTGAAGTGGATGAACACAGCAGGCCAAGCAGCATCTCAGGAGCACAAAAGTTGATGTTTTGGGCCTAGACCCTTCATCAGAGAGGGGTGAAGGGTCTGAAGAAGGGTCTAGGCCTGAAACGTCAGCTTTTGTGCTCCTGAGATGCTGCTTGGCCTGCTGTGTTCATCCAGCTTCACACTTTGTTATCTTGGATTCTCCAGCATCTGCAGTTGCCATCCTTACCTTGTCTGGTCGACACGTGACTCCAGGCCCACAGCAAGGCAGTCAATTCTTAACTGCCCTCAAGGCAGATAAATGCTGGCCAAATTAGTGACACCCACATCCCATGAATGAATTAAAAAAAACCAAATACAACAGTGAAAACCTGAGCTTAACGATCTCCTGTTCCGAAATGCGAATAATGAGAATTGACTCCAGTAATTTTTAAAACTGTTTTATTCAACTCGTGCAACTTTGTGTAATAAAAGTAATTCACAAATTAGAAATACAAAACAAAATTTGCATAAAGTCCAGAATTTCAAAACATTCATAATTTATCAGACAACAACCCTTTATAAATTTTCATAATAAAGGAGAGTTAGAGCTAGGTTTTCATTTATGGGCCTGTACCACAGTCATAGTTAAAAACAGCTTATTAAAAATAATCGATTACTATCTGAACTGGCTAAAATAATCAGTACAATATTCTACAGTAAGAAAACAAGCCAGCGCTGTAGTAAAACATAACAAAATATGTTTCTGAAGTAATACATCTTAAAAAAAGATGCAAATTTCTTTTCATTTCCCTCTCCTGTCTGGATCTGCCTGTTTCACTGAAGACACTTCAGACTGAACAGTAGTGCGACAGTCAGTAGAAAAGTTCAACACTCTTGTCCCAGCTCCTCAGTAGTTTGACTCAACACTGTTCTGGTGATCTGGCTGTGTGACACCATGCACCCACCATCACCTCAGGTGAATTTATATGTAAGATTGTTAAGGAATTATTCTCAATCACAGGCAAGATTTTTGAATCAGACCCTGAAGTGCAGCACAATATTGAACAATGTACTTTTCAAATGTTTCCGACCCCTTTAGAGTCACAGGTTTACAGTACGGGCTGTTTACAGTCTTGCTTTTGTTCACTTTTATAGCTCCCCTCCAAAATAGGAGCCACGACCTGTGATGTCCTGCTCAAAGAAATTACCCACAAATTAATGCAACTCAAAACTGCTGCATTGGGATGGTTTTTAATGTTTTACAGTATAAACACCGAATACCAGCAGGTTCGTTAAATGAAAGATAATAGCATCCTGTAATAATAAAGAACATGCCCAACAGGACCCTTAATTCCCAATTACACGGTACTCTCTGTTAACAAATAAATTGCAACAAGTGATAGCATTCCGTATCAACAAACGGGCAGCAATACACATATTTGGTGACAGTCATTACTCAGTGTGTATCAGTTATCAAGATTTCTTGCTTTAAAGCTGTTTTGCAGACACTGTCTGGATTGCTTCTCCAAATCAAACAGGGTTATCTGTCAAGTGTGGTCACAAGCTGGTCGTAAAAACTGATTCTTCCGGTGGGTTTTGCATAACACCATTAGGTGTAGCCGCAGAATTAAGCTATTCAGCCCATCCAGTCTACCCTGTCATTCAATCAAGGCTGATATGTTTCCCAAATCCATTTCTCCCACATTCGTCCTGTAACTCTTGATCCTCTTACTAGTCAAGAACCTATCTAGGAGAAAACAGGGTTAACGTTTCGGGTCTGGTGACCCTTCCTCAGAACTGTTCTGAGGAAAGGTCACCAGACCCAAAATGTTAACTCTGATTTCTCCTTCACAGATGCTGCCAGGCCTGCTAAGCTTTTCCAGCAACTTTGTTTTGGTTCCTGATTTACAGCAACCACAGTTCTTTCGGTTTTTACTTAAGAACTTATAAATCTGTCTTAAAGACACTCAATGACTTGGCCTCCAGAGCCACCTGTGGCATTAAGTTCCACAGATTCATCACCAACAGATGAAAATATTCCTCATCTCAATTCTGAAGGGTCATCTGAGGCTGTGCCCTGGGTCCTAGTTTCTCATACTACTAGAAACATCTAACCAGGCCTCTCAGTCTTCTCGAGGTTTCAATGATCTACCAACCACCAGCACACCACCCCCAAACCCTCTCTACAAAACTTCAAACACAGACCCAGAATCCTCAACCCTCTCCTCATCGGACAAGTTCTTCGTTCCCGGGATCATTCTTGTGAACCTCCAACGCCACTACACATCCTTCCTTAGGAAGGAGGCTCAAAGCTGCTCGCAATATTCCAAATGTGTCTGATCTGAGCCTTATTTGGTCTTGGAGTAAATTTCTGGTCTTGTGTTCAAGCAACCTGAAATGAATGCTCACATTGCACGTGCCTTCCTAACTGTCAACTGAACCCTCACGTTAAGCATAAGAGAATCCTGAATTAGGATTCCCAAGTCTATGGGCTTCAGATTTTGATAACTCTCTGCATTTAGAAAAATGTCCGTGCCTCTATTCTTTCTTCCAAAGTGCATAAACTCACACTTTCCACATTGTTTTCCACGTGCCACTTCTTTGCCCACTTGCCAACTATGTTCAAGTCTTTCTGCAGCCTCCCGTTTCCTCAACACTACCTGCCCCTTTAGCTATCTTTGTGACATCTGCAACAAGGTCCTCAGTTCCTCTGCCCTGATTGTTAATGTATGACATGAATAGCTGTGGCCCCAACACTGATCCCTTCAGAGCTCCACTAATCACCAGCACCATACTGACAGATTCCTTTATCCCCACTCTCTGCCTTTTGCCTGTCAGCCAATCCTTTATCCATGCCTGTACCTTGCCCCTACACCATGGGGTCTTATCTTACTCAGCAGACTCCTGTGCAGCACCTTATCAAAGGCCTTCTAGAAATCCAAATAGATCACATCTACTGGATCTCCTCTGTCTAACTTGCTCAATACCTCCCTGCAGATTTGTCAGGCATGACCGGCTCTCAACGAAGCTGTGCTGACTCAGCCCTATCTTACCTGGAATCCCAAGTATTCCACAACCTCTTCCTTAATAATGGACTCTAAAATCTTACCAATGACTGAGGTCAGGCGAACCAGCTTTGGGTTTGCTGTGGTGTTGTTCTGCTGATTGTTTCGGATGCGAGTGGATCGGTACAGATAGAAATATATCAAATGGTGATGAAATAGTCAGCTGTTCTCAGTCAATTAACTGCTCAAAACCTACAACAGTGCCAAGTCCTATATTACGACAGACCAAATGTTCAAAATGCTCTCAAAACAATTTGCATTAATCCATTTATCACTGTAGTGTTATTTTACTCTAACCTTGTCAAGATAACTGTTTAAAGTAGAAATACCATCTAAAATCAACAGAATTTTGCAGTAACATATCATCCTGGTGGACTGAGAACGGTAATACTCGAGAAGTAGAACTCTCAACACGAACATACTGATAACACCACACTGAACAGGCTTGAGCAAAGGTGAGTAATTTAATATAGATCCTGACTCGCCAACAAGACTCAATCTCCTGTGGCACTGGGAGAATTCTAGCTATCAGAAGACAGTTACTATTCTCTGTCACAACCAGCATGCAAAGATTGTTACTCACTCAAGTGAAACGCAATGCTGAAAGCATCTTTGAGGTTCCAAGGTAAGCACAATATTCGCTTAACTATGCTGTGTTAGAGGGCACAGCACAGCACCTTCCTTCCGGAGGTGCACTGGACTGTCCTGAGCTTGAAGAAAATTTATCTGCCAACAGATGTTAAGCTTGAAAATCTGGGGCGTAGGTAGTCAAATGTAGATAAAATCGTCAGAACGTGAGATGATTTTTAAATTGCCAGGTCCAGTAAGTAGACAAATGACCCAATGTCACTATATGCATTGTTCAGACACTTCCACTCGCACTGCTGCCTGTAAAACAAACCAACAATCCAATCTAATTTCTGCCTTGCCTAATATACAGATGATTTGGTGTCTAGGTTTGGTATCCTTCAGATTTCAATTTCCATTTACAATAAGGGATATCCCTCCCATAGAACAGTGGACCCGAGCTTTTGAGGCTTTGTTTTGGTTTGCTTGCCAATGAAATTCTCCCCCTCCAATCTATTATAGAGCAGTGAGCTATAGGAAGTCAGCTACTGGTGGGTAACCTGACTGGGCGATCACACCATGCATAAACACAATAGTGGATACAGGAATGTATAATAAAAGCACCAACTTAGAAGATTTGATCACAGATCATAGATTCCCTACAGTGTCGAAACAGGGCCTTCAGCCCAACAAGTCCAGACCGGCCCTTAGAACATCCCACCCAGATTCATCCCCCTAACCAAAACACCCCTGAACACTATGGGCAATTTAGCATGGCCAATCCACCTAGCCTGCACATCTTTGGACTGTGGGAGGAATCCCACGCAGACACGGGGAGAACATGCAAACTCCACACAGACAGTCGCCCGAAGCTGGAATTGAGCCGGGGTCCCTGGCACTGTGAGGTAACAGTGCTAACCACTGAGCCACTGTGCCGCCCTTCTGGCAGATTTCAAGGGAAGTCTGGGATACCTGACGAGGTTGTTCTGACAAACCCTTTTAAATAAACAAACTATGTGCGTCATTAGCCATGGATGGTTGTGATCTCTGAAAAAAAGGTTAAAAAGATCAGCAAAGTTCACTGGGATGCAAATAAGCCGAAGCAACAAGTTTTGTCAGGAGTTAGAGCTGGAAATGTTCACACATGAAAGGATATGATTCATAATCAAGCGTTTGCGTCAGGACACCAGTCAAAACAAACTCTGCGTTGTGGACATCTGGAAATATCAGGGCAGCGAGGGAGGAAAAAAAACAAAACCAGAAGTTACAAATCAATACAAAAACTAACTGTTCAAAGGAACTGTCTCAGGCATAGATAGTTACTCACCTATATTTCGGTGAAAATAATCCCGGCATAAGTGAAGGTCGTTTTCACATGAGATGAGGATTATCTCAGACAAACTCTTAGGAGAGAGAAAAGGGACTTGTGAGTAGCTGAAGGACTGACTAACATACAGCAAGTGAAGAAATTTGTCAATGTAATAGTCCCAATTCCATTTCCCAGCATTAATTCATTCCCTTTTCCTTTGTTCAAATGTGTGGGGATGCTGGGAAGAAGCATTTGCACTTCAGATACCAGCTGTCAGCAGACATCACTCCTGTGTCAGGCTTAACAGAGCCATTTAAAATGCCAGGAACTAACATCAGGAAAAAATCACCTTCTCGCTGAGCAAGAGTAGCAATTCCACCCCAATTTATTTTTTACAGATCGATACATGTTGGTAGCTCACTTACAATGATGAACCTCATTTCGTGTTAGACTGTTACAGTCTAGGCTGCATTTGAACCCAGCGGGTGGAAAGAAGCGAAAGTGAAAGTTTATCACACCATCCAATTTCCATGAACAAAAGAACTGAACAGGTACCTTAGTTACTTTAACCAGAAGCGAGGTTGTTCTCTGTTTCTGCTCATTTTTGTTTCCAAGGCTGATCAAGGTTAAGGAGCCCAGGAAGCAAATGCCCTAATGGTTTTCATCATGAAAACAGGCCTAACGTCTGTCTGTTTGCCTGATGGTGAAATCCGGGGTTTCAGCATCCGCAATGCTCAAACAGAAGTGCACTTAGACAACCAACCTTGTTCTGTTTATGCTCCATGATCTTGCGATAGGAAGGTTGTTTGGGCAGCAGTTTACCACCTGCACACTCTATTATGGCTTTCATCGTCGCAAGACTAGGGCAAATTCCAGGAGTGATGTAGAAATACTTCCCCTGCAAGAAAATAGGCAAAAAACTGAACAGACACAACGGCTACAGCAAAAATTACATCGCAGAGTGAAGCCACTTGGTTTGTACTAGCCAAAACAAAAAAAAAGCCACCTCATCTCATTTTCTGAAGAAGGGTTTAGGCCCGAAACGTCAGCTTTCCTTGCTCCTCTGATGCTGCTTGGCCTGCTGTGTTCATCCAGCTCTGCAGTTTGTTATCCCACCTAATCTAATCCCACTTTCCAGCATTTGTCTGTAGCCCTACAGGTTACACAAGAACTCTAGAGATAGGAATAGGCCATTCAGCCCTGCCAATCTATGAGATCATGGCTGATTTACCAGAGGACTCATATCCCCATTTTTGCGGCAGTTCTTCACAGCTCTTGACATCTCCATATTTAAAATCTACCTCCTCTTTAAACACCAGTGATCTAGCTTCCAGGAGTTAGAGAATTCCACACGATGGATAACTCCAACAGGGTCACATTTAAGTTCTTCTACTATTAACGCAATCATAGCTTTTTATAGCACAGGATGTGGCCACTTGACCCACTGTACTTCTGTCTACTTGCAAGAGCTTTGCTCTGAATGCCCTGCAAAACTTTATTTGAGTTGATATAATTAATTCCCAGGTTCTGCCTGATGCTTTACAGCAAGTTCAGACCTAGAGAGAACTTGCTCAAAAGTTCTTTAGTTATGCTAATTCTTGCAGCTTTTAAACTTGCCTTCATTTCAGTGTGAACACATACACAAAGAAGATCAATGGTAGCTACATTTCTTTTCCTTTCTTGAAAGGGATTAGTCAAAAGCTCTGCATGGCTGTTATCTGTGCAGGTCTTGAGTGAGCCTTATTCACGAGCATTGAAATACAACATGCACAGACATAAACAAACATAGGGAAGTACATGAACCTTGCCTTGAACAGGGGAGCACTCTGTGCCCTCTTAAGTGACTCCTCCAAACTGAAACAGAAGAGAACCTCTGCTTCTGCATCTCTCAAGACAAAATTCTGCTCATCTGCAGGGAGAAGAAAAACTACCCATTAGAAAAGACTGCAGCTTTCGATTTTGGGTGTACACATTAAAAATAAATCTACAAGCATCGATCTTAACTCAAGCCCCTTGCACAACAGCGTATGGACTGGAGGCTGGCTTCTGGGTAAGATGTTTTAGGGGGTCAGCACACTACATCCATGCACTGATATGACCAATTAGAGGGATATGAATTTGTTTATCCAATCTGCACTGATCATGCCTGTCCTGAGACACTAAACAGAGGTAGCTACTTCCCCACTGGGGGATAGCACAGCAGGAAGAGAAGTGTCCCAGGTGCTGGAAAAAGTCAACAGCTTGGCTAGCTCACCATCAGCAGAGGAGCATTATTAACCTGCCCAGTCAGCGCAGATCCATGATTTCTGGTGAGAAGACCTAGAGAAGCCGATCGGGCTGGAGGTGGATACATGAGTAGATTCAAATGCAACAACTTCAATAACATTTTAAATTGTTAGGAGAGTACTTGAAAAGGCAGAAAGCTTGGGAACCACGGGGAGAATTGCACTAAGAGAAAGGTTCAGTGAGCCAGAAAGGGTGAGCCCCACAACGATGGGCCAAATAGCCTCCTGTAACAATTCTGCCATTTGCAACACACCAACAAACAGCATCAGTCACTATACAAAGAGAAGACCCGATATTGGAGATGTGCATATTAATATTAGGGTTACCTCAGATCTGGAGTAGCCGACGTGCAGTGAGATAAGGGAGAGCTCTGAAATCAATTACTGGCACGCTGACTTACCAATAAACTTCTGACTTTTAAAACTCTCCTCTAACCACTCGGGTGTGACGATGTGATTTACGGTGGAGATGGCAGTCAAGAACTTCACTGTACGGGTCACCTTATTTGCCACCAGATGGGTACATTTCTGAGCAGACTCTGCAACTTCACCACCAAGCACGTACAGTTTCTGAAAAAAAAATCGAAGAATGAAGCTTTTTCGTTTTGACGAAAAAAAAAACCCCTGAAGTACGTCATAAGTGCTAACCATGCACTAACACGGCACGAACTATGTAGTAAAACGGCCAAAGAGGATGAATGCAAAAGTTATTGAATGAAATTTTACACAGTTCCTTGACCTATTGTGGCAGGGGACCAAAAGTACCACCAAAGAGGGAGGTTCTAGGAAGCGTGTTAAAGAGAAAGGCACTGAGAAACAGAGGGGTTTGAAGGAGAGAACAGCAGGGTTTGGGAATACAATGGCTGAAGAGAACGCAGCCAATGGGCAAGGCAATTACAATATCATGGTGATAGGACATTTCCGAGAGGCACCGAGATCTGGGAATGTGTGCGAGCTGCAGCAGATTGCAGAGATAAAGAACCACGAGATTCTGGAGGGATCTGAAAGCGACCAAGAATCTCAAACTTGAGCGGTTGTGTCACTGTGCCTCTGTGTTTGGGGGTGGGTGGGGTGCGCATGTAGTGGCATTGTGGGTCAGCAGGTGCAGAGGCAATAGGTGACCATGATTAGCTGACAGTTAGATAAAGCAGTGTTGCGGATGAGCTGAGCTTCGTGAACAGTGTGAAGTGTGAAACTAACCAGGCTGAGCTGGAGGAATCACAGCTAGAAGTAACAAAGACATGAAAGAAGGAAATCTTCAATTCTTGAAAAGAAATGTTTCGCTGAATTACCAATGTGTGTAGACAGCTTGATGACAACCGATATAATGGCCAACAAAATAAAAGGTTGTAACTTTGGTGTATAAATATTTGTTTCCTTATGGTCTCTCATGGGCAGTGGACATCACTGCCAGCATTTGTTTCATAGTCCCAAATGACCCTGAACTGTGTGGGTTGCTAGGCCACCCAAGAGTCAGTCACATTTCTGAGAGAGTGTGGAGTCACGTGCAGGTCAGACCAGGTAAGGATAGCAGCAGTCGCTGCCCCTTAACCACACAAAGCTAGCACCCGAGTTCAGCACGTAACAGGGGATGGAATTTTGCGCTTTATTTGAAACGGAATGGAGCATAAAATTAGAGAGGTTTTGCTAAAACTATCCAAAACACTAGTCAGAGTACAGTCTGGAAACAGTTTTGGTCCCAAATCGAAGGAAAGATATAGTTGCAATGAACTGACCCCAGGTATGGAAGGGCTATCCTATAGGAAGCAGTTGAGTAGGTTGGGCCTATAGCCATTGGAATATTTTCAGCAGATTGAGAGGCAACCTTACTGAAGCATGTAAGATACATAGAGGACTTGAAAGGGTAGATTGAAGAGGTGTTTCCCCTTGTGGGGTAGTCGAGGATAGAGGGCAAAATCTCAGGATAAAGGGGTGCACGTTTAAGTGGGAGATGAGGCAGAATTTTTTGCCTCAAAGGGTAGTGAATTTATGGAATTCTTTGCCACCGAGGGCTGGGTCATGCAATGTATTCAGTGCTGAGATAGATTTTTAACCAGTAAGGGAATCAACGGGTTGGGGGAATAGGCAGGAAAGTGGAGTTCAGGATTATCAGACCAACTGTGACCTCACCAAAAGCCAGAACAGATTTGCTGGGCAAAATGGCCCACTTTTACTCCTACTTCTTAAAGGACAACAGTGTGTCAGAAGTGTTTCCATGACAATTGACTATTGTGACTATGAAAAACAGACTAGTATTATACTTCAGATATTAATTGAACTCAAATCCCACTAGCTGCTGAGGTGAGACTCAAACCCTTAACCCCAGAGTATTAGCTTGGGGTTCTGGATTAGAAGTCCAGTCACAAGCCCAGAGTCTCCTTGATGGTTAAGAGACTCTAAAATTACCTTTGTTACAACTTGCCAACATCACGAACTCCCTTCCAAAAACAGTCTACCCATAGAACATGGAACATTACAGCGCAGTTACCAGCCCTCGATGTTGTGCTGACCTGTGAAACCAATCTAAAGCCCATCTAACCTACACTATTCCATTATCATCCAAATGTTTATCCAATGACCATTTAAATGCCCTTAAAGTTGGCGAGTCTACTACTGTTGCAGGCAGGGTATTCCACACCCTTACTACTGAGTAAAGAACCTACCTCTGACATCTGTCCTATATCTATCACCTCTCAATTTAAAGCTATGTCCCCTTGTGCTAGCCATCACCATCCGAGGAAAAAGGCTCTCACTGTCCACCCTATCTAATCGTCTGATCATCTTGTATGTCTTTATTAAGTCATCTCTTAACCTTCTTCTCTCCAACGAAAACAGCCTAAGTCCCTGAGCCTTTCCTCAGCATCATTTCCAACGACTGTCTTATCAATGGCCTTGCTTTAAGATGCCTGAATCCATCATTTGCACTCCAAACACACCCTACTGAATTCTCTCAGGGTAGTGGCAAGGAGTGGTTCAAACCTGGCCCAACAGTGCCTTGTTTGAAGGCACCAACAATATTCTCAATGACCATGACTGTGACAGCTTAAATTTTTCTTTCGGGTTTCCATTATCTATAATTCCATCTTTTACTGGCCAATGGGTGTTGTTTCACCCCCTTGTGGCTGCAGTCTTTCCTACATTATCATAGGCCCACAACAGCATTTACCACATTCTCCACCTGTGCCTAACTTTTATATTCCGAAGTGACACAAGGCAACCCTGTGACATTATCTTCATTGTCACCCTAGTTTCCAAAAAAAAACTCCCCATAACACAGAAGGGGGCCATTCAGCCCATATTCTCTGGGAAACTAGGGTGGGCAATAAACACTGGCCATGCCAGCGAGACTCGTGTGCTAGAATGTGTAAAGTGTTCTCATCACTTGTGTTCCTGCAACAAGTTCACAAGCCAGATTCCACAACAATATCTGGAGATTCCATTCGTTACTGGATTCCTAACTATTTTTCCCCTGAATTTTCATTTGTCTGGTACTGTATTAGTAGATCGTTATGCTAAGTACATAGGGATCACATTTGATCATGGAAATATCTTTTGAAACACGAGGCAGGAAATACTCATTTCCCTCTTCAAATGCCTTCATCATACCTGCACAACATGCTACAACACGACACACTATTTCTAATCAGTTCCAGTCAGCTCTCCACGTCAGCCCCATCTCCACTGCAATATCTAGTAGTGGCTTTCACATATGTCTAAGGTCAAGTGAAACTTGGGAAAGGGGATGGTTATGTGGCAACTGAGAGTAACTGGATGGTTTTATATAGAGGGAACAAGTTATCAGCGTGGTTGGAACTGATGGTGGGACAGTTGGAATGAAGCGTAAGCTGACAGAATAAAAACATACATCTAGACTCCATTTAACCAACTGTTTAACCTCTGCTTTTTATCACCTTAAATCTGTCTCGTGCTGGCAGAGACCTCCAGAAATAACAATCTGTCATTCCAGAACTCCAAGCCAATGGCCCTCCAACCTAACGGACAATGAATAGGGTGAACAGACAAGGTCTTTTCCCTGGAGGTGGGGGAGTCCAACACTTGACGGCATAGGATGGAAGTGAGAGGGAAAAGATTTAAAAGGGGCCTAAGGGGCAACTTTTCACACAGAGGGTTTGCGTGTATGAAATGAACTGCCAGAAGAAGTGGAGGAGGCTGGTACAATTACAATGCATTTCAAAGGCATCCAGATGGGTATATGAATAGGAAGAATTTAGTGGGATATGGGCTAAATGCTGGCAAATGGGACTGGATCGATTTGTGGCATCCAGTCGGCACTGACGTACGGTCTGTTTCTGTGCTGTATGACTCTGACACTTCAGAACCCACTGCCCTAATCAAATCCATCATCAGATCTTCCAATTCTACCTGCATCTCTTTGAACCTCACTGTGACAAAGTATTTAGTTATACTTATGCAGCAGAGGTTGTACTGGTGCAGTCCCACAGGTTACTGTTGACACTGAAGCTTCAGCCATTTATTGGCACACATCTCTCCCTATTTCCAATTCAGGGAGGGGCCTCAAGCTGTTTGAGTGAAGGATGGCAATCTCGGCATACCACACATTTAATAGATTGCCAATCAAGCAGAAAGCTGGGTCACCAGTACACCCTGCAGTAAGGGGCATCTGCTGACATGCTGTCCCTAAATTTTCACTACACTGTAAAATTAGAAGACTGGACTAAATCGCAGGCCTAGGTTGCCACTATGAATGGCTGCTCAGAGGAAAACCCCATTAACTATTACACAGAACAAGTAGTGAGAGATGAGGCACAGGGAAGGGTTACCTTGATATACTGCTGAACCTGGACAGGCTCAAATCCTGTGAACAGCACTGCTGGTGTTGACTCTGGAGGAAGCTTTTTTGACGGTGGTGGCAGATCCTCAATCCTGGTTAGACAGACGACTTGCCGAATCAGAAACTGTGATTGTATCGACGGGAAAAAAGAACCACACAAAACTACCCAGGTCATCTAGCTGTCCCGCCCCGCTGCCGTATCATGTGCTCTTTCAGTTTGCTCTCTCTTGAAAAAAACTGAGCACTGCTACAGCACTATTCCACAGGCAAAGTACGAACGCACATACCACGAGGGGGGCAGGCCAGTCGGCCCACTCTGTCATTCGAGATGACCACGGCTGATAATAATATTAACCTTAAATCCCCATTCCTACCTAACCCAGTTTCCTTTCAGCCTCTTTTGTTTAACGAGAAAGTTAAACTATTGGATTATTAAGGTGGGGGGTGGGGGTGCGGCAACAACCCACTTTGAAACTGTTGGGATTCAATCCCCAGACACGTTGGGTAGGTTGAAGTTTTGCCTCTCTGTAAAACCAGGCAGATGGTTTGCCATGCAGTGATGGCAAATAGTGGGTTCGGTTCCTGCATCAGCTGAAGTTACCAAGAAGGCTCCCACCATCCCAGCCTTGCCTGGTGACCCTCAGGTTAAACTGGCCAGAGTGGTTGCCTGCCTCTGATGAGGTGGCAGCACTATGGTCATCTGGAGGTCAGTAGTGGCGCTCCCCACCTCTGGTATTGGTCTGCTGTGGTTTCTGATGCAATTGTTGATGACAGCAAACTCGAAAAAGTGCAGTAAATGGTGCAGAAGATAGTATGCAACTTTAAGAGGACACAAAAAGGCTGATAAAATGGGTGGCTGATGAAATTCAGTGCAGTAAAACAAAAGAGGGAGATGATAAATCCTGGCTGGAATGATGAGCAATGATATGAGTTAAACAGCAGGAATGTTAAAGCGCATTTAAAGAAAAGACAGATATCAGTATATTTGTGTGCCAATCTCAAATTGGCAGGTCATGTTAGTCATTTTTTGTTAAATATACAGGATCCTGGGTACCAAAGCAACAATGTTCTGCTCAACTTAGATAAAACTGGAACAGCTGATGCAGTGCGTCCAACTCTAAGCATCCCTCTTTGGTGAGGACGTGTAGACTTCGTGCAGGATGCAGAAGAGATTTACAACAATGAGTGAAGTGGTAGTACAGTAACAGAGCAGGAAGTGTTGAAGAGATTTGATGGAGGTGCTCAATATCATGAAAGGTTTGAACAGAGTTAATAAAGGGTTGCTGCTTCCAATAGAAAAAGGGTTGGAACCAGAGGGCTAAAGGCAATTGTCAAATGAACCAAAAGTAGGAAGAGGGAAACCTTTCTTAACAAATGAGGTGATGGGATTTGGAATGCACTGCTCTAGAGGTTGGTGGGAACAGATTCAAAAATGAGTAAACGGGACAAATGTCAAAGGAGAATAATTTGCAGAAAGGAGTTGGGGAGTGGGGCCAAATGGATCATCCTTGGAAGGGGTGGCACATATTTGATGGACAGACTGGTCTCCTTCTCTACTAGTTTTGTTTTATGATTCTAGTCAAGGGTAAGCCAACGCCTGTATCCACCAACTGAACATTGAGAAAAGTTATGACAATCCAGTATGTAGCAAAGCAATTAGTTAAATTGCAATTTAAAAAAATGCATTCCATTAATTTCCAAAAAAACATTCAAGTTGAGGACAGCAGGAGTTTAAAACGACAGTTTGGAGGTTTACGTAATACAAATTGTTTCACATCTGTCATCTATTTCAGAGGCACTGGACGGACAGTTAAGGAAAACCACAAAAACAAAGCAAACACTGACAAAAATACGGCAACCAAGACTCCAAACCACAGCTGTCTGTCACAAACAGACCGGGATAGCTAGGTGTTGCAGATTCTGGTCAAGACTCTTGAACTGTCTAATTCTGGAACTCAAAGAGAAAAGCCCTAGTCATAGTCACCTTACCTTGCTCTTTTTACAGGAGGTGGAACATTATATTCATTTTGTTTCTGTTTAGTCTGGAGACGTACATTCTGTAAGATAAAAGACAGACCATCAAGACACCTCCAGCAGGTTTACACAGGAATGAAACAGATCACTCGGCTCAAGAGAATCTACGCCAGCGTTGATGTTCCACAGAAATCGTCTCATCATTCTTTATTTAATAGCCAACGTCCCTGACAGTGCCTTTGAGTTATTTTCCCCTTTGTACACATCCAGTTTCCTCAAAGCAGATCTAAACAACTGGTCTCATCTACTCCCCGAGATAGCAAGTTTACACATTCTCACCATGGTCTAGCTAAAGAAATCTCTCCTGAACCCCTTTAATTGGGCCACACTAGGTATACTGCGTCCAGTTCTGGTCACCACACGACCAGGAGGATGTGGATGATTTGGAAAGGGTGCAAAATAAGGTTTACCAGCATGTTGCCTGCTACGGGGGATTTCAGCTATGAAGAAAGGTTGGATAGACTGGGTTTGTTGACACTGGAATGCAGGAGATTGAGGGGGCAATCTGACAGAAGTTGAAATGGCATGGATAGAGTGGAAAATATGAGGCTATTTCTGAGGGTGGTGGTGGTGGAGGGGTGCACAAAGGTTCGAGGTGGGGGGGGGGGGCGCTGAATGAGAATTACTTGGCACACGAAGGGTGGCGAGTGCCTGGGATGCGCTGCAAGAGGTGGCGGTGGTACTTAACACAACAGCAGCATTCATGCAGCACTGGGACAAATGTGCAAGTAGGAAGGGAACTGCGGGATATGGGTACTGTAAGCAAAGACAGTAGTAATGGTAGGGCAAAATGCGTCAGGGCAGGCTTGGAGGGCAGTAGGGCCTATTCCTGTGCTGTATTCTTCTTTGTTCTTTCAGATTTATTACAGGCTATTTTTCATTTATGGACCTAACTCTCCACTGCATTGAAAACATCTGCTCTATAGGTCTATTTTACAAACAGCTCTCCAAGGTAGAGAGCTGTGGGCATTGCTAGGTGGGGCAGCGTTTATTGTCTGTCCTTAGTTGTCCTGGAGAAGCAGTTTCAGTTCCCACAGTGCATGTGCTGCGGGTAGACCCATGATGCTCTCCGGGAGGGAATTTCAAAGTGAAATCTGTCCACTTGTTTACTAAAAAGTTCCCAATATACAATGCAATTTACTACACATTGTTCTGACTCAAAACATGAAATTTGCTTTCCTCACCACTGACCTGCTGACTTTCGTCAGCACTTTCTGCTTTATTATTACATTTCCAACATCTGCAGTCTTTACTTTCATTTCTGTTGCCTCATTTTATAGGTGAGGTGATAGCCTAATGACATCATCACTGTACTATCAATACAGAAACCCAGGTAATGTTCTGGAGATAACAAAGTGTGGAGCTGGATGAACACAGCAGGACGAGCAGCATCTTAGGAGCACAAAAACTGTCGTTTTGGGCCTAGGCCCTTCATCAGAAATGTTCTGGAGATCTAGGTTCTAATCCCACCATGGCAAATGACGGAATTTGAATTTAATTTAAAACGTCTGGAATTAAGAGTTTAATTCTGACCACAAAACTGTTGACAATATCGGGGGGGGGGGGGGGGGGGAGAAGAGATAAAATGCCATCTAATTCACAAACATCACTTAGGGATGGAAATCTGCCAAACTGAACTGATCTGGCCTACGTGTGACTCCAGATCCACAGGATCGTGGCTGGCTCTCAATTGCTTCATGGTAATTACATGCAATAAATACTGGTCTGGCCACATCCTGTCTTAATTTATCAAGGAACAGTACAATTTAAACAAGCTGGTTATAGGCACCATTTGAGCAGGGAATTAGTTTGGAATGCAAGAACCCCTCAGAGATGCTGCCAAAAGACACCATAGGTTTGGCACAAAGCTACACAATGGCACTCAGTTTGGGTTACGCAAGGGTCACTTGGCTCCTGACCCCATGACAGCCTGGTAAAAAAACAGATAAAAAGGCTAAGGAGGTGAGACTGACTCCACTTGATGTGGGAGCTACGTGTGGCATTAAGGAGCTCTGAGACAGCAGTCAACGGGAATCGGAGGAAACTCACTGCTGACGGAAGCAATACCGAGCAGAGAGGGAGATAATGGTGGCTGCTGGGACATCCATCACTTCAGCCTCAGGTGGTCATCAGGACAGGGTCCTCAGCTGAACCACCTTCAGCTCTTTCAGTAACGACCATCTCTTCATTGTCAGTTCAGACGTGGGGCTGGTTACTGACGACAGCATAACAGAGTCAACAGTTTCCTGTGTCAGAGGACTCCATACCCTCACCACTCTCTGCGCGAAGAAATTCATCCTCGTCTGAACCCGGAAAAGGCTTTCCCCTGATCCTTAGGCTGTGTACTCTGGCTCTGGATTCCCTGGTCACTAGGAACATCCTTCCGGCATCTATTCAGTTAGAATGTTTTAGGTTTCCATGAGATAGCTCTGGATATTCCCAATGCTGGTAATTATAAGGCTAACCAACTTAGCCACTCCCTATGTGTCAGTCGTGCCATCCCAGGAATCGGTTTGGCAAACTTTCTTTGCACTCCCTCAAAAGCCACAATATTGTTCCTCAGAGAGGGAGATCACAACTACATACTTGGAATTTTAATTCCATCAGCTACCATGGTAGGACTTGAGCCCATGCTCAGTGTATTAGTCTGGGCCTCTGGATTAGGTGTGTAATTTCTATCACTATGCCACCACATTCTCTTACGACAAATGCAAATGCTTTCTTTTGCCAAGGTACTTTGATGTACATCATTTGCATGGGAATAATAAACTTGCCTCAGTTTGACTGAAGCAAACTACTCAATCTCCCACAAAGCTACATATACGTAGATATAATCCAGGAAAAAGACCAAAAACCAGGACAAGGTGAGAAAGGAAGAACAGTATGTAGATACAGTCCACACTTGAAATGAAGGGTAATTAAACACAATCATACCATCAACAGCTCTGTCGAGATCTTCAGTGGCATCCGCCAAGCAGCTGAAAACAGAAATGGACAGAATTTACCCAAAATTATTACATTTTTGTAGAAAATATTGCGCGCAGTTTTGGTTGCCACACTACCAGAAAGACACAGATGCTTTGGAGAGGGTGCAGAGAAGGTTTACCAGGATTTTGCCTGTTCTGGAGGGTTTTAGTTATGAGGAGAGGCTGGATAAACTCGCATTGTTATACTGGAAAGACAGAGGCTGACGGGAAACCTGATAGAGGTCTACAGAATTATGAGGGGCGTGGATAGGGTGGATAGTCAGGAGGTTTTTTTTACCCTCCCAGGGTGGAAAGGTCAACTACAAGAGGGCACAGGTTCAAGGTGAAATGTTTAGGGAGAAGTGTGGGGAAAAGTTTTCACACGGACAGTGGTAGAAGCCTGGAACACACTGCCAGTGGAATGGTGGAAGAAGATACATTGGCAATGTTTAAGGCACAGGAATGGGAGGCGAAAGCAAGAATAGAAATTGAACACAGGCAATAAGTAGCAGGTCTAAATTAGGACTAGGATTTGACGCAGGTTTAGTAGGTTGAAGGGAGTGCTCCTGTGCTGTACAGTTCTATACTCTTCTTTAAACTTAACACTCACACCTCTACATTTTGACAATAAAAACTGTGTGCAACCCCATGATACTGTACTGAAACACAAAGCTGTTGGAAAAATAGTCCAATCAATGATTCAATTATATTTCCAATCTCAGCTTTCATTTGGATTGTAGCCCTGTTGTATACAACTAACACTGTTCTCCATTAATACTTTTACAGGAAGGATGGACAGGGGACGGATAACTTAATCACCCCTACAAAAATAAGAACAATATCTTACAGTTAGCTACCTTTGAATATAGGAATAGCTTTGGCACAAAGGATAGATGTCATTGCACACGACTTGAGACCTGGTGATGCTTTTAGAAGTTAGGGTTTAACTAATTTTGTCTGAAGTAGGAGTAGCAGATTTAATGTTTTGATTAAGAACACATGATACAACAAAACCGTAGAAAATGGAAATCAGAACAAAGATGAAGATTCTGGAAATGCACTGGGTATTGGTCAGTGTTCAATACATGAGCTCAGTTGGCGAACTGGTGAGGAAATAACAAGCTAAGTCCACTGGAGAGGCAGATACAACAGAGGCGTTGAAGTGGCTTTTAGATAAGCACATAAATAATTCAGGATGGAGAGATAGGGGCCATGGACAGACAGGATTAGTTTAACGTGGCCACATGTTCGGCACAACATTGTGGGCTGAAAAGCCCATTCCTTTGCTGCACCGTTCTATGAGTGATGGTGAAAATTCAACATGGCGACTTTTTGGGATTTCAGCTTGGCTGTGGGATCCAGTCAAACCTTTCATCTTTTGCCATTACAGAAAAAAATATGGACTTTACATCTGCATGCTCGCATACAATACCTAAAAGATTTGCAACCAGTTGTGGATTGGGAGCAAGAGGGTCCTGGAGGTTGAACACTGTGTAGCGACTGTGCTGAATCAGTCGCAATGCGTCGAAGTTTCCCAGGAGAATGTCACAGAGCCACTGAGCATTCACACATGGTATCCTCCACTCCTTCGCCTTCTCGTATTTCAATCCACACGGTCTGTTCTCAAGACAAGCCACCAGGAAAGTAGAGTCAGTTCACTTTCAAAACAAGTACCAAAGAGGAGGTCTCACCGTACTGTACCGTGTCCCCACCACAAACTCCCACCCTCCCATCTCACACTCAGTCAGTACCTGCACAAACAGGTCTATGGAAAACTTTAAACATTGTCTCCAAGCCACCAGCATGCAACAGTGGAGATAATATAAGGTAGAGGTGGAGGTTAGATAGACCTTCGGTTTAGGATAAAAGTTCAGCACATCATGGGTCGAAGGGCCTGTACTGTGCTGCACTAGACTTACTGAGCACAAATTCTCAGTCGTGTCTATTACATGAGGCTTAATGCATTTCAGGGAGATTTTGGGTGAAACCAATCATTTTAGGATTTCAATTCTTTTATGTGAGGCTGTCCGACAATCAGTGAAAACAAATTCAACTTGTTCACCAGCGTCCTTTGGGATGAGGAACCTGCTGTCCTCACCAGTGGCAGAGCCACAACACCAGGAAGGGCTGGTGACGGGAAGACTGTGTCATATCCAGGCACTACAGCTCAGTACCTGGGGGAATTTCCTCACTTGAGAACTGCCTCAATATCATGATTAAGAGCTGGTTGAGAAATTTTCAGGAAGCAGATCATGTAAATATACAGTGCAGAAGAGGCCCTTCAGCCCATCGAGTCTGTACTGCCAAAAATACACTACTTTCATGGGTCCCGTTTTCCCACACTAGGCCCAAAGCCCTGAATGTTAAAACAGTTCAAGTGCTCATCCAAATCCTTTTTACAGGTCATGATGTTGCCCGGTTCCACTACTCTCACAGGCAGTGTATTCCAGACTCTCTGGGTGGAGAAGGGTTTTCTTATGTCCTCACTAAATCTCCTGCCTTTCACTTTATATTATACTCCTTTGTCAGAGACCCTTTAGCTGAGGGGATAACAGCTGCTTTCTATTCACCCAGTCCATGCCCCTCATTATCTAACACACCTCTATATACTCCATCTCAGGCAATATCCTGGTTTGGCGTCTGTCTTGCAGACATGCGAAACAGAAATAAGTCCACCACACTACAATGAACTATTGGCATACTATGTTCTTTTGGAAATAAACATTTTTTCTAATATTGTCCTATATAACAGGCAACTTGAATCACCTCTCTGATGAAAGGTCTAGGCCCGAAACGTCAGCTTTTGTGCTCCTAAGATGCTGCTTGGCCTGCTGTGTTCATCCACCTTCACACTTTATTATCTTGGATTCTCCAGCATCTGCAGTTCCCATTATCTTTGAATTTCTTCCTGTTGCCCTTGCATGTAATTGCTTTGCACCAGCTACAGCATTATCAGAGATCACTTTAAAGGGTAACCTTACAACAGTCGTTGTATATTCTACCTGTCAGCTTGCTGATGGACATGTCCACATTTCCATCACTCTGACTGCATGGCTGCCTGGACACAAAGTTCAACTCTGTAAAACCTACCTCTTTGGCCACTTGTCACTGACCGCACTCCATCTCACTCAATGTTGAATGTTCTTTGATCGTGCTCCTGCATCATGCCTGCCAGTTAACTGCTAAAAGTTGCTATATAAATGCACTTGTTGTCATACAAAGACAACCTGGTTTTTTTAATTGATTGGTGAACCTTTAAACAATGATCAAATTCAAGAGAACATTTCCCCAGCCAGTATTTCTGTTTTTCCACCAAAGTGCATAGCCTTACATTTCCCTACAATGTACTCTGTCTGCCAATTTTCTTGCCTACTCTGTTAGCCTCTTCAAATCCCCTTGAAGGGAGCTACCACTTTGTAGTTTCATATCATCTGCAAATGTGGATTTATAACATTTAACCCCTACATTCATACGGCAGTGAACAACTACATTCAGAGCACTGATCCATGCAGTATCCGCTTGCCAAAGCTTAAATACCTGACGTGATGCATTTAATTCATCTGTTTTCTGTCCATTAACCAGTCTGCAATTCAATGTCAGTATGTTCCCTGTTAATCTGATGTGTTCTACTTTTGTTAACCAAATGTCTTGTGTGACCTTATTATTGTTAGCCTTCTGAAAAGGTTCATACACACCAATTACCCCATATCTATTCTTCTAGCTGCATTCTCAAATCTCCACACGTGTCAAATATGACTTCTCTTCCATAAGTCCGTGTTCAATCTGTCCAATGATTGCATTGTTATTGATTCTTATTTTTCCTCTGACTGATGTTAAGCTAATAAATTCTGTAGTTTCCCCAGGATCTCCTACTTTCCTTCCTTAAAACATGAGTTTGCATGTCATTTTCCAAACTGCAGAAAATCCAGAATCCATCAAACTTTCAAAGATGCTCATGGATACATCGACTAACTTTTCAGTAGCTTTTCAATGCTCTGCGACATCGATCCATGGGGAGGTAGCCAACAGGATACAAAATTAGCTTGAAGGTAAGAGACAGAGAGTGGAGGTAGAGGTTTGCCTTTGGGACAGGAGGTCTGTGGCCAGTGGTGTTCCACAGGGGTCAGTTCCAGGTTCACTTTTATATGTCATTTTATATAAATTATTTGGATGAGAATACAGGAGGCGTGGTCAGTAAGTCTGCAGCTGGCACAAAAATTGGTGGTATGGTGAACAGTGAAGAAGTTTATCTAAGACTACAAAGAGATCTTGATCAATTGGGTCAATGGGGTCAGGTGTGGCAGATGGGAGTTTAATTTGGACAAACGTGAGGTATGGCACTTTGGTAAAACAAGTAGGGACAGGATTATACGACATAAATTGTAGGGCACTGGGCAGTACTGACTAACAGAGAGACCCAGGGGTTCAGGTACATACTTCTTTTATCAACCTGCGGTGCAACTATCAATGTGGTTAAGTAGGCATTTAGCACACTTGCCTTCATTGCTCAGACCTTTGAGTATATCATGTTGAGGTTGAATAGGATGTTAGTGAGGTATCTCCTGGAGTACTGAATGCAGTTCTGGTCACCCCGCTATAGGAAGGATATTAGTAAATTGGAGGGGGGGTCGAAAAAGATGTTCCAGGATGTTGCTAGAATGAGGAGTTTGAGTTATAAAAATAGGCCGATAGGTCCGGACTTTTTTCACTCAAGCGTAGCAGGCTGAGGGGTGACCTTATAGCAGTTTATAAAATCATGGGGGGGTATAGATAAGGTGATTGGCAGGTTTTTTCCCCTAGGGTGTGGGATTTCAGACTAAAGGGGCAGATTTTTAATGTGACAGGAGAAAGATTTAAAAAGGGACCTGAGGGGTAACTTTGTCACGCAGAGGGTAGTGTGTGTTATAGAACAAGCTACCCAAGAAAGTGATGATGGTGGGTACAATTACAACATTTAAAGGGCATCTGTATGGTTACATGAATAGGAAGGGTTTAAGGATATGGGCCAAATGCTGGCAAATGGGGCTAGGTCAAATTGGGAAGTCTGATCAGCACAAACAAATTGAACCAAGGGTCTGTTTCTGTGCTGTATGATTGTTGTGTAATGTATCTCTCCTGACTAGGACACTTTTTCAGCAAGTTTTAAAACATTTTGTTAATCTGCAGCACGATAACTCTACACAAACCTCGGAACCAAATGTTAATGAAGCCTGAAGTCACCCAGTGAATCTTGTGTTGTATGCACATACGCAGTTATAGCACAAAAGGTAACTATAAAATCATTGACAACAGTAGCAATCTGGGAAGAAATATTCCAGGCTGGTTGTTTATCCACTAGCAAGACAGTAGATGGTCTTGAACTGTTGGCAGTTCTGCTTGCGAGCAACCCATGGCAGACAGCAAATGATACTTTTAGAAACAAAGATCTTCCTAATTTAGAAGGAGAATGCACTGATGTGTCACTGGAGTAATTCTAAGCATTACATGCAGCATGAATGCAAAATTAGCTGCAGTTCTTATCCTTTTTTTTAAAGCCAAAACAGATCTATATACTGTGACCCATTAAAAATGGTCTTCATGTGTTGGCTTATCCCCCCACCCCTATCATCACCAACAACTGTGAAAATATAGTCATGGGGGTGTACAGCATGCAAACAGACGCTTCAGTCCAACTCATCATGCCAACCAGATACTCTAAATTAATCTTGTTCCATTTGCCAGCATTTGGCCCACATCCCTCCAAACCCTTCGTATTCATGTGCCCATCCAGATGCCTTTTAAATGTTGTAACTGTGCCAGCCTCCACCACCTCCCGTGGCAGCTCATTCCATACGCGCACCACCCTCTGCATGGAAACGTTGCCCCTTAGGTCCCTTTTCAATTTTTTCTCTCGCACCTTAAAACTATGCCCTCTGGTTTCGGACTCCCCCAACCCGGGGAAAGGACCTTGTCCATTTACCTTATCCATGCCCCTCATGATTTTATGAGCCTTGGTAAGGTTACCCCTCAGCCACCAACACTCCAGGGAAAACAGCCCCAGCCTGCATCTCCGAGGCCCAGCTCAGCAAGATGGCGGCAGGGTAAGACGCTCCGCTCTGCTCGCCGGTTCCCTTTCCCTCCTTTTATCATCTTCTCTTCTCTCTCCTCTCTGTAGTAATTCGAACAACATTGGTGGTGACCGCAGCCTAGGAATTACAGTAGCGCCTGCACCATTGTGAAGATGGGACTTGGAACTCCGATCTGGACTTTTCTTTTTCTTGCTTTCCTTTTGGCTCTGTTAGATCTTTTAATTGTGGTTTTTGTAACCAAGTGGGTGCCAGTCAATGGTGACTTTGTGCACTTCTTGCTGTACTTATGTATTTCTATACTTAGTACATGTGATAAATAAATAAACCATTCTACTCAGCCTCTCCCTGTAGGTCAGGCCCTCCAAACCTGGCAACATCATTGTAAGTCTTTTCTGAATCCTTTCAAGCTCCCCACATCCTTCCCATAAGACGGAGACCAGAACTGACTGCAGTATTCCAAAAGTGATCGAACCAATGTCCTGTACAGTCACATGACCTGCCAACTCCTATAATCAACGCACTGTCCAATAAAAGCAAGCATACCAAATGTCTTCTTCACTAATCTGACTACCTGCGACTCCACTTTCAAGGGACTAAGAACCTGCACTTCAAGGTCTCTTTGCTCAGCAACACGCCCGAGGACCTTATCATTAAGGTATCTAAGCCCTGCCCTGATGCTCCAACACAAGGGACAGGGATCCTTCACTGCAAAATGTTCCATGTTTGCACAACAGCAGTAAACACAGAAGTGTTTCCAACCATCTGCAATTCGTGAGGTGTTCTGTTTTTGCTCTAACACCCTCATCTTCACAGTATGCTATCCCTTTCTGCAGCTGGAGAGAATGGTAGGTGTAGCAATGATGCAAAATGCAACGTCATGAAGTCTCTCCCCTTTCCAAGGGATACAGCAGCTGTGGACCTTATTTGGAAAAGAGGAGATGCAAGTTCTATTTGCAGCAAGCCCCTTCGCTCTGCTTGCAGTCATGAGCCATTTCCTAATTACACCAGTTGCCTGGGCTCACTGACCAACACTGGCCAAGAAACCTTCTAATCAGTGAATCTCTGCACGCTCCCTACTTTTGTCACCTCCTCCAGCCTCGCAACGATTCAAGGCCTCAGCTTTCGTGAGATACTGGCCTCTTGCACATCCCTGATTTTAATGACTAGACTAAACAAAAAGAAAATCAGAAAACTGCTGTTTCTGATTGTCAGCACCTGCAATGGTTGGAAAAACTCAGCAGGTCTGGCAGCATCTGTGGAGAGAAAACAGGGTGAATGTTTCAACCCTTCTTCAGAACCCGCTGTGGCTGCACGAGCAATTGCTTGGGACTGAAGCTCCAGAATTCTCTCACCAATTCACTGTTACAAGATGCTCCTTAAGAGTTACTCTTCTGTAGGAGGCTTGGTTTACTTGCACCCCTTCCAGTGGAATCACAGCCTTCCTATAATGTGGGTCGTGACCAGAACTGCACACAGTGCTCCACTTGTGGTCTGCCTCCCTGCTCTTATCACCTATGCCACGACTGAGAAAGAGAAGCATCTCACTGCCTTCTTAACTGCCCTATTATCCTGCCCTGTCACCTTCAGGGATCTGTGGACAAGTAAGTCAAGATCCCTCTTTTTTTTGAGCTTCTGAGTGCATTTCCATTCAATGAATACCACCTTGTATCTTGTTCCTTCTCACATGTATCATCCACCAGTGAGCTGGCCATCTGTCCAATCCATTTATGTCGGACATAGGAATGGGATGGTCATCAATAAACCATGCAGAGAACTCAGAATGTGTACCATTACGTATTAGCATAATTTGGAACTCAAAGTAGAGATAAAATAGGTTCTGTGAAGTCAACTTTGTTTCAAAATGTCAAAAAGATATTTTGAACAGTGAACTAAAGAAATCATTTCGAAAGAAGTTACGCTATTCAAGTTGCTTGCAGGATACCTGCGACATTCACTGAGGAAGTTGAAGTTTTGGTATGTACAGAAAGCCCATAGGGGTCTCTGGTGGATTTCAGTTCAGTTCAGAACCAGATTTCAGTTCAGACATTCAAATTTCAGTACAGAAAAGTTTCATCATATCACAGGGGTAGTATCAGTTTAAAAACCTCCAAACTGAAAAAGTTCATGGTAAGAGTTTGCCTTGAGTGTTTTTAAGCTGTCAAAACTAACTAAAAATTGAGGCTTTCGGAAATGGAGGGAGATTTCCAGGCAATCAAAACCAGAACAGGTCAGCAAAGTAATAAATTGAAGACTTAAGATCAGAGTAACATTTCATTGGGATTGAGGATCTCTAAAGGATATTGCTGGGAAAAACAGTTTATACTTTGTTTTGCTGTTTATGTTAGTATCATTTTAATCTATGAAACCAAGTTTCACTCTGGGATCAGACTTACCCCATACTACGATCAGCTAAGGACATAACAGAACATAGAACAATACAGTGCAGAACAGGCCCCTCAGCCCTTGATGTTGTGCCGACCTGTGAACTAATCTAAGCCCATTCCCCTACACTGTCCCATCATCATCCATATGCTTACCCAAGGACTGTTTCAATGCCCCTAATGTGGCTGAGTTAACTACATTGGCAGGCAGGGCATTCCACACCCTTACCACTCTCGGAGTAAAGAACCCGCCTCTGACAGCTGTCTTAAATCTATCACCCCGCAATTTGTAGCTATGCCCCCTTGTACAAGCTGAAGTCATCATCCTAGGAAAAAGACTCTCACTGTCCACCCTATCTAATCCTCTGATCATCTTGTATGTCTCTCTTAAATCCCCTCTTAGCCTCCTCTCTATTGAGAACAGACCCAAGTCCCTCAGCCTTTCTTCATAGGGCCTGTGCTCCAGACCAGGCAACATCCTGGTAAATCTCCCTTTTCCAATGCTTCCACATCCTTCCTGTAATAGGAACTGCACACAATGTTCCAAATGAGGCCGCGCTAGCGTTTCGTACAGTTGCAGCATGACATCACGGCTCCAGAATTCAATCCCACTAACAATAAAACCTAACACTGTAAGCCTTCTTAACAACACTATCAACCTGGGTGGCAACTTTCATGGAACAATGTACATGGACACCAAGATCCCTCTGCACATCCACACTACCAAGAATCTTTCCATTGACCCAGTATTCTGCCTTCCCATCATTCCTCCCAAAGTGAATCACCTCACATTTATCCATATTAAACTCCATTTGCCACCTTTCAGCCCAATTCTGCAGTTTATCCAAGTCTGCCTGCAACCTGCAACATTCTTCCACACTGTCCACCACTCCACCAACTTTAGTGTCATCTGCAAACTTACTAACGCATCTACCTACGTTGCGTCCAAGTCATTTATAAAAATGACAAACAGCAGTGGTCCCGAAACAGATCCTTGAGGCACACCATTAGTGACCTGACTCCAGGCTGAATATTTTCCATCAACCACCACTTGTTGCCTTCTTACAGAAAACCAGTTTCTAATCCAAACTGCTAAATCTCCCTCAATCCCATGCCTCTGTATTTTCTCCAATAGCCTACCACATGGAACCTTATCAAAGGCTTTACTGAAGTCCATGTACACCACGTCAACTGCCCTTCCCTGATCCACATGCTCGGTCACCTTCTCAAAAAACTCAATGTGGTTTGTGAGACACGACCTGCACTTGACGAATCCATGCTATCTCGAATCAAGGTGTTGCTTGCGAGATGATTATAAATCCTATCTCTTATAATCCTTTCCAAAACTTTTCCTACAACAGATGCAAGTCTCACAGGTCTATAATTACCTGGGTCATCCCTACTGCCCTTCTTGAACAAGGGCACAACATTTGCAATCCTCCAGTCCTCTGGTACTAAACCTGTAGACAATGAGGACTCAAAGATCAATGAAGTTCCTTGTGTGAAGTGTGATGAGAATGGCGGGGTTCAATACAACACGAAGGCTGAAATAAATAGCACGGATTGGAAAAAACTGGACAAGCATACAAAGTAGGCAAGGAACAGAAGATGACAAATGATAAATTCAGATCAGGAAAGGTGGAAGCTAGAATGCTTCAATGTGGATTGGCTGGGTTGAAATGCCCCATTTGTGTGCCAAATACCTCAAGTAAGGCCCAATGGTATCAATGTGGATTTCACAAGCTTCAAAATCTCCCCTCCCCCCCACTGCATCCCAAAACCAGCCCAGCTTGTCCCCCGCCTCCCTAACCTGTTCTTCCTCTCACCTATCCCCTCCTCCCACCTCAAGCCGCACCTCCATTTCCGATTTACCAACTTCATCCCGCTCCCTGGACTGATCTATCCCCTCCCTACCTATACTCACCTCTACAGGCTCCATGCCAACCCCTTTATTTTGTATGTCTCCTCTCCACCTATCTTCTCCTCTATCTATCTTTGATCCGCCTCCCCCTCCATATTTATTTCAGAACCCTCTCCCCATTCCCCTTTTCGGATGAAGGGCCCAGGCCTGAAACATCAGCTTTTGTGCTCCTAAGATGCAGCTTAACTGCTCTGTTTATCCAGCCCCACACCTTGTTATCTCGGATTCTCCAGCATCTGCAGTTCCCATTATCTCTAAGGTTTCTGCTTGCTAACTCTTCCCAGGATTTTAAAATTCTGTACAAAAAGAAGAAAATGTGTCTCAGTTTAGAGCTTGCAAAGTATCAAGTGACTAAAGAACAAGGCCCATTACAAAAACATTCTAAGCTAGCACAGATCCAAAGAAAACGCTCAAAATCCGAATCAATTTTACCACCAAAAAGCTCGGAGCAATGAGCTGCATGGACAAAACCTCGAGCATAAATCAGAATCAAATACACAGTGCTCACCACCACCATCAATACCAATTTTTTATATTAAGGTTCCAAACTTCCAGGCAAGTGGGACTTCAGTTACACAGAGACTGTGGAAGTAGGGGTCAGTCCACTTTACGCAGGTCAGAGAATGTCTAAAGGAGATTTCGTGGAAAAGTTTTCAAAAACACAGTAGTATTGATACTTCCTCCTTATCTGCTCTTGACAATATCAAGGTTGGTCAGCAGAGGTCACAGATTTTAAAAAAACAGGAACAAGATGTAGAAAGATAAAAACAAAGGGTTATGATCTGGAAGACTTATGATCTATAAAGTACAGCCTGAAAAGGTTGCAGGAACAGACCGAATAACAACTTTTAAGTTGTTAAATACCTGAAGGAGGAAAGAAAAACTTTGCAATGCTGAAGGTTACATGAAGTTGCATAGGTCCATTTGAATCGGTCATCCAAAATGACTAACACAGGTACAATAGCCTTATCCTGTTATGTACCCAATCAATGAAAACCTTAAGCAAAAAGTACTTTTATTTTAGAATTCTGGCTGCACTGCATTCTGCCTCATTAGCTCTATCAATGCCACTTTGAATTATCCCCCATTAACTCCCTGCTCTCTCCTCACCCATGCCCTCAACTGCTCCAGCCCACAAACACTCGAGAGTTATGACAAGTAGTCTTTGGAAAAGAGACAGGGAATCATGATGAGCTGTAATTATGGCAACTGTACCTTTGACTACTAATTATTTCACTCAAGAAAGCAGTTGACCAACATTGCTCACGAGAGTACCAGTCCTTCAGGCATGAAAACTCTAATAATTTCACTCCAGGTGGCCTTGATACTTTCAGTAAAAGGATTCTGCCTATAACTGCTCACTGTCATTTTTAAAGGAGTACTCAACCAAACACATCCCAAGCCAAATGGAGTGCCATTACTTAAAAAACTTGGCAGACAGCAAGTCAGAATTAAACTAGTGGAAGTCTTTTTGTTTTGCGGTGACAAGCACTATCCATCACTAATAATCGCTGCCATTTCATGTTAACAATCAAGAACTTACTCTTTGCAGATGAGGACGGTGTTGCTACGACAGAGATATCCTGTGTACTTGGCCCCGGCTAAATAACCCATCAGCTTCAAGTCTGCTCGATCGTTGTCCATGAATCCAGTGACAGAAATCATCTGCAAAGTCACAGGAAGCAACTCAGTTTTGTTTTTCCAGACATGCTCCATCAAAGCAGCTTTCATCCATGGTCAGCAGAGAGAAGGGAAGAAAAAGACTGCGCAAATAAGTAGGAAGGCAACATTTTCCACGATGCCAGCTTATTTAAGACACAGCATCTTCTTGATCTTCAGACACAATGACACTATACACCACAGACAGCTCTCCCTGGTTTTTTCAGTACCGCATTGTGAAATTACCAGTCAAATTAAGGATTCATTTCTTAATCTGTCCAACACAACGGTAAACCTGCCTCTGGGTTGTGTCATTAGTCTGGTCACTGTCAATCTGTGAAGTGAAACTGCACACCAAAATAAAAAGTTAGAAGTTGTTATTGCAACGGAGAGCTGGTGAGGCCCTGTTAGAAACCCTTTGAGCAGCTTTAATTTTGATTACCCCCACCTTCGACAAGCACTGTTCGATTTGCAGCTCAAGGACCTGGAAGTTAGTTATTGATTGAGTTATTGATCGTTTGAATATGCTCCAGTTCCTTAAAAGTTTGAGCGGAACATAATCAATCAGTAAAGGGATTAAGGGTTACAGGGGAGAAGGCTGAAAAATGGAGATTTGGATCACTGAAAGGCAGGGTGAACTCAATGGGCCGAATGGCCTGCTTCAGCTCTAATGTTTGGTGACAGAGGGCCAGCTGGTTATCTTACAGCACGTGTATATTGTTTTGCAGTCCTTGAGCTCCTTAACCTCCTGCTTTACAGATTTCACACACACAGAGCTCCCTGATATCGTGATGAAGCAGTTCCCGTTTATTGAGCTGTGTCAGTTTGAGAGGGTCCAGACTGAATGGTGAGAAGATTATACAAGTGACAATGCAAAAACGGGCCCATTGGTCAACAGGGGTGATGCCTGGTCTAGGGCGTGATTACTGTCTGCTCCCCCAATCACTCCCAAAACTGAGGAACAACTGTCCTATCTCTCAGGATAATCACTGAATGCGTTGGCAAGAATAAAAAGCCACGCACAAAGCACAATCCTCCTCAGGTTCAACACAGCCTCCAAACATGACAGCTATTACTTCAGCCAATTGAACTTGTCAGTGGTACTGCTTCACCAGGTCCTGCAGGTTTCATTAGCTTCTGATTCAGGGTCCCTCTGTACAGTAATTACTTTCAAAAGGGAATAGATGAAATGAATAGTTTAAAAACCTTAAATGGCTAAATCATTTCTAGACACAGAGTCTGTCACACCTTGATTCTATTATGGCCATCTGTGATAATATTGAACTGTCAAGCGGGCCTTTGAGTAATAGCTGTTCCTCTGACAATGCATCAAAAAGGGCAGTAAAATGCAAGCAATCTTCAGCGGTAAACATAAGGATTCAAGAACAGTTTAGTAACACAATGAATTCAGAACACAGTGACAGCTCCCATAATTTTCAGAGGAAGATAGGGGCAAAATATCTACTTTATTAACCATTGCTAAAAATTAAATCAAAATAAATCGATTCACTATTACACAGCTAGGTGCAAGCTACAGATGATGCAACAGTTTTTGTGAAGATTTTCCTGAATTGTTGGTGAGATTTGAGCAACATTTATATTAGTTTCGCTTCAAGTTAGTATTTCTAAGCCAGTGTTTCTAAGAACTCATTTGGTAGCTCTCTCATTTTGAATCACAGGGTTCCAGGATCAAATCCCACTCCAGGACCCTTGGCGCAAAATTCCAGGTTGCCATCCAGGGGAGCATCCAAGATATGCTGCACCATCACAGGTGTCATCTTTTGGACGATTCATTAAACAGAGGATCAAGAACGTCACCAAGGATGAAGAGTTTGAGCTATAAGGACAGGCTGGGTAGGCTGGGGCTACCTCCCCTGGGAGAGTAGGAAACTGAGGGGTGGCCTTATAGAGGTTTATAAAACCACGAGGGGCACGGATAGGTGAATAGACAAGGTCTTTCCCCGCAGGTAAGGGAGTCCAATACAAGAGGGCATAGGTTTAAGGTGCAAGGAGAAATATTGTAAACGGATCCAACAGGAAGAGTTTTCACGCAGAGGGTGGTGTGTGTATGGAATGAGCTGACACAGAGGCTGGTACAATTACAACATTTGAAAGGCATCTGAATGGTTACAGGAATAGGCGGGGTTTAAGAGGGATATGGGCCAAATGCTGGCAAAGGGGGCAGGATTAATTTAGGATATCTGGTTGGCATGGATGAGTTGGAATGAAGGGTCTGTTTCAGCGCCGTCAAAGTCGATGGCTTGTTTGGGTGGATGCAGACGATCTCATTGCACTATTCTGAACAAGGGAAGGGAGGCTATTCCTGGCATCTGGTGAATATTTATCCCTCAACCAAAGTCTCAAAAATAAAACTGGTTGGTCATTATCACAGTGCTATTTGAGGGAGCCTGATGTGTGCCACATTGTCATTATGTCAGAAACATGACGGCCAATGACAAGTACTTCATTAGCTGTGATTATCTTTGCAAAGTCCAGTGGTGATGCTAAGAGCCAGATAAATGCAAATCTTTCTGTTCTTATTCAGTCCACATTTTATGATTAAGCTAGTTGATTCAAAGAGTTTTAGCACTTGTCTCGTCTCGCCTTTTTAAATACTGCCACGCCGTCAGACTCAAATTCAAACAACAAGAAATCTGCAGAAGGTACTTGGTCACTGAGGCTGAATGAGGCAACCGATGCTGTGCACCAGCTTATTATCCACTTTGGAAACAGTTTTCCAAAGTTCTCTACTGAGTGGTTCAGTCATTGGCAGCATCAATTGCTCTGAATGGTGGCGTAAGAGAATTTAACAACGACAAACCGCATTGTAAGAACAATGTGCAGTAGGTTATAACGCACCACAAATTGCCAAACCGTGCTGTTTCCCATCCTCGACATAACTTAGGATTCGGCCAGGGGTCCTACGTGATTTTTTCATACAGCTTCACACGAAGGAAGCATTAGTGAGCGTGGATAGGAGAGTCAATATAAAAGAGTGCAATGTAGGCCTTTTAGAAGGATGGAAGAAAACTGATTTGATTGAATTGTGGATATCAAGGCCAAAGACGATGATTGCAACAAATTATTTCCAGCGGTTTGACAGTCTATGGCTGGAGCCAGGAGCCACAGCTCAAAACTCAGAGCAAAATCAGGAAACATTTTGACAAAACCAAACAAGAGTTTTGTACAGGCTCCTCAGTACCCAACGGCCCAAACACACCTTCCAGGTGAAGCAGTAAATTTACCTGCACATCACTCAATCTAGTCTATTGTATTCACTGCACAAAATGTGGCTTCCTTGACACTGGGGAAATGACCACTTCACAGACCGCCTCACATTCTGTCTGCAAAAAAATGACTCTGGGTTTTCGGTTGCTTGCCACTCCAACACAACAGTTTTCCCTGGTTGTTTCTCTATCTCCAGTGCTCCAGCAGAGGTCAGCGCAAGCTGGAAGAACTGCATCTCATTTTCTGCTTGGGGACCCTGCAGCCCTCCGGACTCAATACCGAGTTGAACAATTTTAGGGCCTGAGGCACCTTATCCCTTACCCCAAACCCCACACATGGCCTGCTTTTACACACAATCCATTATTAGCCACAAGTAGTCTCCACGAGCAGCCATTCATTCTCCTAGGGTGACCGCCATCCGCTCCTTTGTCTGTCCAACTGTTCTTCTCTCTCTATGGCTCTATGTCTACCTATCACTTACTCCTTAGCCTCTCTGATGGTCTGAGCCAATTTTGAGCCTCCCTGGACTCCATGGAATATTAGCCACAAAACTGGACCTATTTCTTGCTCACAATTAAGTGAACTGACAAAATTTTCAAAAAAATAGCCATCTTTTGGATGAGACACCAACAGTGGCCAAACTGGTCACATCAAGCCAATATAAAAAGGCCGCTGGCATGACTGCAGGAAGGGCAGAGGGAAATTTCCCTAAGGTCATAGCCTATATTTACCTTGTACACTTACTACTCAAAATCAGCATTAGCAAGTATGAGGTGCTCTGGTCCTTGTCACATCTCTTATTTTCCAAGTACAAAGTGGTTGCCATATTTTGGCATTTCAAGTGACTACACTTCACAAATATATCATTCGCGGTGCACTGCCCTTTGGGAAATTGAGCTGTTCTTTTCAAAAAAAATTCATCTTTAATGTAGAAATTGATCCCTCTGATGTCATCCAGGGGGCAAAAACCAGATCGCTGAAAGTTTGGAATCACATGCAGACCAGAGCAGAGGAGGGTGGCGGATTTCTTTCCCTAAATTAGTGAACCAGATGGGTTCGTGAAAATGAATCAACAATCGTCGCCATTAGTTCAGTTCTTTATCCTACATTTGACCAAACTCAGGATTTCACTGTCAGCCACTGGGGTCTGGATTATCAGTTGAGTGACATTATCACCATGCCATGGGAAGTCCAACATATAAATGCACCATAGATTCATGGAAACGTACAGCATGGAAACACATCCTTTGGTCCAAACTTGCACCACTTTCTTTTTAAGTGAAGTGTTGTTCAACAGCTTTGACAAAATAGGATTAGCCCACCAAAATTCTAGCAATCCCAGTCACTGAACCGCATACAACGCCTAGTGGTAGGTTACTCACATGCTGGGAGCAGGGCTTGCCACCTGGCGGGAAAGCAACCGGAAAATGCAACCCTCGATGAGGTGGTATCATTTTCTTCTTCTTTAAGATGGTATTCAACCAATGAGCGGTGATGCATCGCTTTCCTTCTCTCAGGGCCTAGCAACAGAAGGGCAACATAAAAATTTTCCGCAGGCTGAAGCATTAAGAAAACAATGGCCCCGAACCATCTCATAGAAATATTGCCAACAGGACGTACAAGACAATTTAAAACAAAAGGAAGATCATAATTATTTGGGTATTGTGAGCTGGGTTTCAACACCGCGCCTCAATGCTGCACTTGAATTTCAAAGCACACTCTGATGGGCAGAGATAGTGGGAACTGCAGATGCTAGAGAATCTGAGATAACAAGGTGTGGGGCTGGATGAACACAGCAGGCCAAGCAGCATCAGAGGAGCAGGAAGGTTGACGTTTCGGGCCTAGACCCTTCTGAATCCCCCTTGCTCCTCTGATAGTGCTTGGCCTGCTGTGTTCATCCAGCTCTACACCTTGTTAGCTCCGATGGGCAGAAGTGGGTTTTCAGTGTCAGCATTCTGTGAAGGACGTTGATGAATCTCACGCCAACTGCGTTGACGAGGAACTCGAGAAGGTTCACTAGCACAGCAATGGGCCCAACTCTTACATTTACAAATTGAATTTGCATATCAATGTGAAGCATACCACAATCTAAAGCACATCGCTGGCTCCTCTTGGCTGAAGGAAGTTACATTTCTAAGATACCCCAAAAGAATACTGTTTTTGTACAGAGGACAGGAGGTGGAAAGAAGGGAAAATAAATTGCCAGCCGGGAAAATGTTATATTGAACAGCGTGCAGCAAATGCACACCCTATCCATGTCTACATGTAGTTGACTATATGCTGTTCCTTCTTTCCAAACTTGTTTTAAGTTCTGCTTAAGTTAATTGGCCTAATTAAACTATTTGCACCAAATTCCTATTTTCCATTTGATGTTCCTTCATTAAAATTATTGGCTACTTCTGCTCACAGTGCAAAATAACAATCACTGGGCTGTATCAGTATTCATTCAAGTTAAAGACAGTTCAAAACTGTAAAGCAGACAGTAAGAACTGCAGATGCTAGAGTCAGAGATAACAGTGTGGAGCTGGAGGAACACAGCAGGCCAGGCAGCATCAGAGGAGCAGGAAAGTTGACATTTCGGGTCAGAACGGAAGGAGGGTCTTGGTCCGAAACGTCAAATTTCCTGCTCCTCTGCTGCTGCCTGACCCGCTGTGTTCCTCCAGCTCCACACTGCTGTTTCAAAATTGAAACTACATTTTACAGTAACTGCTCAAAAAGGTACATGTATTAAAAGGTCAAGTGGCCATATCCCCCGAGGACCACAGGGCTGCTCTCGCATTGCAGAGGTGACTGGTGGTGAGTTTAACACCTCAAGCAAGGGAGGGATGTCGAGAAGATGGGACCTTCACAGTGACCTCAGACAGCAGAGGAATTGAGCCCATACTGTTGGCATCACTCTGTGCTGCAAGCCAGCCATCCAGCCAACTGAGCTAGCTGAGCTCCAAAGTCAGTGTACACTTTCTCAATGTGCAGAGTACATTAATGAGTGCTCAGGCACGATGGAACTAACACATCACACCTGCACCTCATGCAAAGGTGAGGGCTGCATGTTTTATTTGACAAAAAAAAACTGTGTAAAGGTCGTTGAAGGATGAATAAGATTGATTTGGCCGTGGGGAAAGAGCGTGAGAGAACAGTGACATTAATGAGTGGAATTGAGAGTACGCGCTGCAAGGAATTAAAGGCGAACAAGAGAACGCTTCAGAGTACAGAGTGACTCAAAACAACTGCTTCAAATTATGAAGGGATGCCTTCTATCATTGCAACTGGTGTGATCAATTCTCTCAAGAGTACAGAACTAACTAATGAGTCACAGTCAGGAGTCAAGTATGTTCTTTTCTTGAGAGTTTCCGTCTCGGCATTGATTGCAGCTCACCAGGGAACAACTGGAAAAGGTTAATTACATCCCAGAAAGGTTAGCAAGTATCCCAAAATAATGAGATCAGACAGAACACTGTTGATAATAAATGGGACTGTAACATTCATGCTTACTCTTATTGCGTTCCTTGGTAAACACTGTCGGCGTTTGCAGCTTCTTTGCCCAGAAGCACCTCAGCTTGGGCGGGTCACAGAAGTTTACAAAGACACAAGCCCACGTGGGACAAATGGTCTACGTTTCACACAAGCTTCCTGCCATCTTGCTTCGTTTCACTCTATCAACATATCTGTCTCTTCCTTTCTGCCCCCCGGTATTTACTCGAACTGCATCTGCGCTCATCACCTTCACTGATTCACATGAAGAAGGGGTGGGCTTCCCATTCAGAGTAAACAAAACTCTCTCAAATTCCTATGGAGATAGTAGGAACTGCAGATGCTGGAGAATCTGAGGTTACACGGTGTGAGGCTGGATGAACACAGCAGGCCAAGCAGCATCAGAGGAGCAGGAAAGCTTGACGTTTCGGGTCGGGACCCTTCTAAAGGGAGAAGGGTCCCGACCCAGAATGTCAAGCTTTCCTGCTCCTGTGAAGCTGCTTGGCCTGCAGTGTTCATCCAGCTTCACATAGTGTTCTCTCAAATTCCTTACTGGATTCGTGAGTGATTGATTAATAATTTTATCAGGTCTAGTATTGGACTCTCACTCCCAAATCACATTTGCTTCACGCTACCAGAATCAAAAATTACACATTTTGTCCTGCTTACTTTTACAGAGTGAGCGCTCTCCCACAACTATGGGCAAACTGCTTTAAGAACATAAGAACTGGGAGCCGGAGTAGGCAATTCTGCACCTCGAGCCTGCTCTGCTATTTAATATAATTATCTCACCTCAGCATCAACACAACTTTCCTGCCCACTCCCCACAACGCTTCAACCCATTTTCAGAATTCCCCCAGAGATTATTTGCCAAACAGAATCTCCTATGCCCTGCCTCGACAAGATCTGCTGGTTTTCCAGTTAATGCACATTGATCAATCCTACTCACTTTGCTTCCCAAACTTAAATTCAGTGATTTCCACTTCTATCCACGCAGCTAATAGCTTTATGAAACCAACTGCAATGAAATGCCCATGAAGAAAACCAACATCAATGTTTTTTAGGGTCAACCAAGGATGGAAACTCATGTATATATTTCTTCATTCTAAACAGAGTCAGACAGCATGGAATCAGACCCTTCAGACCAACCAGTCCATGCTGACCACTACCCCAAACTAATCTGGCCCCACCCATCTGCGATTGATATCGTAACAGCGCCTGCATCTACCACTTCCTACAGAATTGTTTTTCTTTATTTATTTTCCTTTATTTACAACGATCGTAGCCAGGTACTCTCTGCCTAAGGCGTGCTGTGTCTTGGTGGTATTTTTACACTGTAACTGATCTTGTAACTGAAGAAGCTGTATCTGGGTGCCTCTATATTCAAGATCGAGATAGTAAGAACTGCCGGTGCGAGCGAATCTGAGATAACGAGGTGCAGAGCTGGATGAACACAGCAGGCCCAGCAGCAGAGGAGCAGGAAGGCTGATGTTTCGGGTCTGGACTCTTCTTCAGAAATGGGGGAGGGAAAGGGATTCTGAAATAAATAGATAGAAAGGGGGAGGCAGATGGAAGGTGGATAAAAAGAGCAGACAGGTGGAGAGGAGATGGACAGGTCGGGGGGCAGGGATAGAGCCAGTAAAGGTCAGTGTAGGTGGGGAGTTAAGATGAGTGTTGGTCAGTCAAGGGAAGATGGGCAGGTCAAGGAGGCGAAGTGAGGCTGGTAGGTGGTGGGGTGGAGATGGGAGTTGGGGTGGGGGTTGAGGTGGTAGGAGCGGATAGGTGAGAGAAAAGACGGGCAGGTTATGGAGGTGGGGTTGGTGCCAGTAAAGGTGATTGTAGGTGGAGATATCCCTGGACTGACCAACCCCGACCCTAACTCCCCACCTACACTCACCTTTACTGGCCCCATCCTCGCCTCCTTGGCCCGTCTGTCTCCTCTCCACCTATCTTCTCCTCTATCCATCTTCTATCTGCCTCCCCACTCTCTATCTATTCATTTCAGAATCTCCTTCCCCTCCCCCATTTCTGAAGAAGGGTCTAGACCGGAGACGTCAGCTTTCCTGCTCCTCTGATGTTGCTTGGCCTGCTGTGTTCATCCAGCTCCACACTTTGTTACCTGGATATCTAAGATCGGGCTGCAAGTGGCAACTTATAAACTTTTCACTGTACTCATTTGAGTACGTGTGACAATAAAGCTAATTTAAGTTCATTCCACACACGAACCACTCCTAAAAGAAAAAAAACACGCTCAACTTTAGGACTCTTCATCTCTGCACTGAGATCCAACACATCTTCTGGTCACGTCCAATTGAAGGAATTGATCAAGCTGCTCAACTGTTTCTTCTATTACCTTCTTACGACCGACCAGCAGACTAACACCCCAATCATCAATTCAAAGTTACTTCACTTGTATTTTGCTTAATGTCAAAACCAACACAGAGCCAGTGAAGCTTGACTTCCCAATCTTGAATTCCACTTGGATCTTATTGAGACCAGTTCTTGAATTCTGCAGCAACAGCCCAGAAGAAAGCACCAACATTTATAATGAAGAAGCCTGACACCTTCCCTTTTGACACCAAACCTGGAGGCTGCTTTATGGTTAGAGCTGCACATCAATAGTACAGACAAACAGATTAGCATTCCTCTCTGATTAAGGAACAGAAACCGTGTCAGATTAGCAAATAGGTGCCATGTCCAGGGGGAGTACCTGAACCCAGCCTATTCTCTATAAGATAATCTCACCGAGAAATGCCACCACCTTGAAACATCAGTGCAGCCATAAATACTTGTTTTCTGTAGTATCCCTTCTGCAACTCTTGCCTCAAAATGTTTCGGAAACATTTCTCTCTGAAAGTTCTCATCTTGCAGTAAGATGGCTTTCGCAACGATTGATCTGGGTTCTCAATGAAACAGGAAGTGGCCAAATAGATTTTAAGACAAGACCGTATTTTTCTTACTTTTTGCACATTGGGAGAGTCCATTCTTCAACTATTCTGTGCTGTAAATTCCCTCTTCAGAACACCACAGAAACAAGCATTACTATAGTCTCAATTCTCCCTGCAAGTGCCTTTTCTGGACAAGCTGATCCATGTGACTAAGGTAGTTCCTTAGATGATGAGTTAGTTAGACTTACTTAGTTAGATGAAACATCTGCAAATAAAAGTTCCAGCTCAGCGAGCGAGTCAACAACTGAAGGCAAGCATGCCAAAAGCCTTTTTAACCAGCCTTCAAAGAATTATGTACCTGCACCTCTCAGTTCCTCTGTTCTACAACACTACCCAAGGCCCTACCATTAATTGTATAAACCCCTACCCTTGTTTGTTGGGCCAAAATGCAATACCTCGCCTTTATCCAGACTGAACTCCATCTGCCATTTAGCAGCCCATTGATCTTTTTGTTATCTCAGAAAACCTTCTTCACTGTCTACAGTGTCAACAATTTTATTGTTGCCCACAAACTTACTAATCATGCCTCTGAAGTCTCATCCAAATCGTTTATATTAATGACATTCAAAAAGGACCCAGAACAGATTCCTGCAGGACACTGCTGATCACAGGCCTTCAGCCCGAAAAGCACCCTCTACCATTATCCTGTCTCCTTCCATTACGCCAATTATGTATCCAATTGGCAAGCTCACCCTGAATCCCATGTGACCTAACTTCACTTATTAGTCTACCATGCGGAACCTTGACAAAAGCTTTTGCTAAAATCCAAATTAACAATGTCTACTGCTTCACCATCAACCACCTTTTTGGTAACTTCCTCAAAAATCTCAATCAAGTTTGTGAGATGCAATTTTCTTTGCACAAAACCATGCTGACTGTCCCTAATCAATTCTTCCTTCTCGAAATGTCCATAAATCCTAACTTTTGTAATCATGTCTAACAATTTACCCACAACCAAGAGCCAGACTCGCATAGTTACCTGGTGTTTCCTTACCAACTTTCCTAAACAACAATACAACATTAGCCACCCCCCAGTTATCAGACTCCTCACGTGTAGTTATAAATGAATCAAATATTTCTGCAAGGGGTTTTGTAAGGTCCTCCCTTACTTCCCACAACATTCTGGGATACATCAGATCAGATCCCAGAGATTTATCCACCAAAGATCCTTTAACAGCACCTGCCAAACCCACAACCACTTCCAGCTGGATAGACAAAGGCAGCAGATATCTGGGAATGCCACCACCAGCAAGTCCCCCTCACCATTCTGACTTGGAAATACATCGCCATTGCTTCACTGTCACTGGGTCAAAATCCTGGAACACTCTCCCCAAGTGCATTGTGTGGCAACTCACCGCAGATGGACTGCAGCGGTTCAAAAAGTCAGCTCACCACCACCTTCTCAAGGGCAACAAGGGATGGGCAATAAATACTGGTGCATCGGCCCATGAAAATAAAAAAAGTCTTGTTTCAATTGTATAGGAGTTTGGTCAGAGCACGTTTGTAGTACTGTGTGTAGTTTTGGTCCAAGTGCATGACGAAGGATATTATTGCCATCAAGGGCCTGCAGAAAATATTCACCAGACTTGTTCCCAGGATGGTGGGACTCCCACAAGGAGAGATTTGGGAAGCTGGGCCTGTATTCTCTTTCACTCAGAACATGCCAAATTAGCTTTATATCCTCTTATGATCTTGACAACTGCAAGTATCGCTTACAAGCCAGGGTTCTCAAACAGTGCTTCACAGGCTCGAATGCAAAGGGTTATTCAACCACTTCTTGCAAACTGGAACTCACTACATCTGTGGAATTTTCGCAGATTTCCTGCAACTGAACAGCCTGCCACGGCACAGCTTCTGTTTACTCTGAAAACGAAGCTGGCAAAGAAAATAAAACAAAACGAATCGAGTTTTAAAGCTTCGTCTTCCCACCTCCTTCTCAACCAATCTTGTGGTCAACGTGCAAGTCTCTTGAACCATAACTCTCACGAAGCTGTTTAGTCACCAGCAGTAAGCCAAGGGACCCCTGAGACACAGCAACAATCCCACGGGAGTTATTACAAAGCTTTAGGATTTGAGCTGTTTCTAATGTGCTTGCACACAGGGTCACTACCCTGTGGCGGAGTGGTCACAGTGCTATTCAGTTCTGGTGCACCAACCACGGTTGAAAAGCAATGAGCCAGGCTACACAATTAATTTAGCGGACACACTGAAAGCCTTGTGACACAGCCTCTGCAGAACGAAGTGGACAGGCTCTCTGAGTAATTGCAGAGCTGGCCTACACCGCAATTTGTCTAATGAAGTACTGAACTGGTTTTGTGCATGACCATTCACTGAACACAGGAGGTGCAGCATCAGCTAATCTCCAATTTTTCAGGGGCACTGACCAATTCAGTGTCCAGTCATGGCCATTTGACCTGTATCTGCAAGGAACGGATTAGTCAGACTACTGCATGCTTGGGTCAAGTAGCAACGCTTGGCCCCCAGCAGACCAGGCTGCACTGGCAGTTCTCAGCACTTTCCAGATTCAGTTGGCCTAACCCATTGGAGTGAGGGCACCCAATTCTTGTGAACTTGTTGACAATGTGCTATCCAGCACGGAGGACTGTTTATGGTTTACTGTCCTTGAATGCACTGCAGCCTGGGTATTACCAGCAAATTTGTCAGAGACCACTGCAGGCCACTGTGGCCCCAATCACTACCCTGCTATAAGGCTACGATTGACTGGCACTGGTCTGTCCTTCAGATTTCCAGTCCAATTACCTCCTCAGCATGAAGGAGGAGCCATGGGAAACCTGTTGGAAGTTTGCAATCTCATCAGTCAGAGCCTCTAATGGCCACTGGATATCAGATCTAGATTTTCTGGTCACGTGTTCTCAAAAACTGAAGTACAGTGTATGGTGAAAAGTCTATAATGTCACTACACAAGGCTACCTAGTCACAAAAATCCTAACAGGTATAAAGTAGTAAAAAAGAGAGAGAAATAAAATTAAGCATTACAGACCATTTTCCTATAAGTAGAGGAATAAAGAAATAAATGTAATAGTTAAATGTTTAAGTGCTTCTTAATGCAAAGTAAGAAAACATGGAAATAAAGTTAAAAGTTCAATAGTCTTTCGAATGTTTAGCTATAACGGGGACCCAAACTTCTCCAGGAGACCTCAGCCGTCTGTTCTCACAGGACGTTGAACACCCGAAACTTCATAACCAGTCTCTGTTTCTTTCACACAGACAAGTTTCAACCCTCTGCACATTTCCAGCCTTTTGCTTTTACATTAGGCTTGCACTTTTGTTTATTTTGGTCCAAAACCATGTCGCAGCTAAAAATGAAAATGGTGTTGGCAGTGGATTGGACGAAGAGCAGAGCTGATGGCCACCATCACCTCCTCGGTCTGCAATAGTTACAACCGACGGGCCAAGGGAATGAATACTCAACCAAAAGGACAATGGCCAAGTTTGCACACACAACTTCATAGGGAGCACGCCAGCAGATAAAGCCGTAAAGAAAGGCCAATGAATTTGGGGCTTTGTAAATAGCTGATTAACATACAAGAACAAAAAGGACAAACTACACACTCATGTAAACCACGGGCTGTGTCACAGTTAAAATACTGTACATCGTCTGAAGCAACTCACTATGGAAGAAATTAGAAAGCCAGAACAAACATGCAACTTAGTGCGATTGGAACAGGAAACTATAGTTATTGGTAGGAATGAGACAGAACATTTCTGTTGAAGCACAGAAACCCAATAGAAAAGTTAATGGAGGCTTTGAAAATTATGAAGCCTTTTCGGAGGGTGATAACAAAGATGACTTTCTTTGGTCGACAGGCTGTCATCAGGTTATGAGTAAATAAACAGAAGGTAATTGTAGTCCCTTTACATCGAGCGTTATACATGAGTCGAATACGTTTTGCTTTAAGAATTGGTTGACACAGGGAGAATGTGAAGAGAGAAAAGGTACAGGACTGTTGCATGAGCACAAAGCAAGCAGGATTAGTTTTATATGACAGTAAAATGTCAGCAGAGATGCAATATGCCAAGTACTCTCCTATGCAGTGAAATGCCATGGCTCCTCACTCAATTAAGAGGGAAAGGAAGACCCGTGGTTTATTTATTCATTCTGCTTGAGAGACAGAACACTTCATTTGTATATTGTAGAATATAGCTGTTCAGGATAAAGGGATCAAAGTGTTTGGAGCGAAACCAGAAAAAGGGTACAAAGTCAGATAAGCAGGCTCAACAGGGCCCAAGGACCTATTCGTGCCCCTATTTTCTACAGGTTATCATAGGATATTAGGTTTAGATTGTATTGTCAAATGTACTCAAGTACAGGGGAACAGTGAAAAGCGTACAACGTCGCCACAGGCATCTTAGGTACAAAGGTATCAAAGTACAAAAAACTGAGGCACAAAGTACTAAAAGACTGAAGCAAAGTTATAAAAAGGTACGCATTACAAACTATTAGTGTAGAAAAATAAAGAAATCATAGTTAGCAAAAGTACTTAATACAAACTAAGAAAATAAAGTTAGGAGCCGTTCTTGAGCACTTAGCCATAATACAGTCCCAATTTCCTCCACTCAGTTTGCTATCTGGGAGACCTCAGCTTCATGTTCTCAACACCGCTGCCACAGATACCTGGGGTGGGGGTGGGGGTTGGGGGTGAGGGGTGGTCCTCCCGCACAGCTCGCTCTTCCCTCTTTAGGCTCAACTCCGCACGACAAAAGCCATGCTCCAGACCCAACGGATATAGTCGATCCCTCAAGTCCCAAATACCACCCCTAAATGCTCCCTCACTTCAGATCCATTCGAACTGAAGTCAAAACTCTAGAATGAGTCTCAAGTTACAGGTCATGACTGACCCAGCAGTAGGCTTTAAAATTATTAAATGGCATGCGTTGATATTCTGTACATAAAATGCCAAAGAGAAACTGGAGCAGGGGAAACAAGAGTAAGCCATTCAGCCCCTCTTCCATCACACTGCTTGTACTGACTTTCTATGGTCTTAAGCTGTGAGAGATAAAATACAGCCACTAACAGCAGCACAGAGCTATTATAACTGGGAACAATATGCATTCATATGCAAATAGAAGACATTGTAAGGATGACACATTCCTATTATTTTTACTCTCAATGGTAAACATCAAGGGAAATACCAGAGGCAGAGTGTTATGTCGGACTGTTTTATTCCATGTACAAAAATATCATCTTTCCATCTCAAATTATATTTCACAGAATCAGAGATAGCACATAACAGTTAACTAAACAGATTAGTGAGCAGCAATGAGCCATCAAAAAAGCTGCATGAAAACTATTTTTTTTATTAATACAATGTACAAAACAAGTTGGAAAGCTGAATGAGACTGCATAATAGTCTTGGGAAAGCATCTTGATGACATGCATGCAAGGAAGGGAAAGGAAACTAAATGCGTGTGCTTACCTGGGTGTACATATTGCTGACCTGACTTTCACACAGAAGGTGCGTACATCTATTGGTCAGGGTGGAATCTACAATTCCACCGTGGGCTTGGATAATCTGGACAATGAGTAGGAATGAGACTTAGAAAATCATTTATACACCATATGAATTTTTACTACAACTATAATCAGAAGACTTTCCTAAAGTTAAACCATGTCATCAGGTCACATTGTTTGCAATCTTTGGATTAAACGGCATTACCCCCTCCCCACCCCCCCGCCAAATATTTACTCATTTAAAGAAATTTACCAGTTTAATTTTTGCCATACATTTAATGCACCACAGAACAGCTGACATGGAATGTAGAATGCCTCATGACTAAAATCAGTGCAGATCCAGAACTGAACAGATCTACTTCTGGTTCCATATCTTTCAGTGATGCACACAGAACACGAGATGAGACAGGGAGGCAATTTGACTAAACTGTGTAGATTTGTTTCTTAAAATAGACATTTTCAGTCTCGTGGTTTGAGACATTTGCCTGGACTCTCCCTCCCTACCTGGAAGAGCACTGCACAGGGCAGTCCTGGTTAACTTGGTCGTACTTCTGTTTGAAACAGAAGAATGTGGATTCAAGTCCCAGTTCAGGGTTCTGAAGGTATAATGCAGGTTCACACTCCCGGTGCAGTGCTGAAGCATTAAGGGAAGCAACTTTCCAGAAAAGGCATGATGTCTATACCCTTGGCTGCTTTGACAAGTGGATCTAAAATGCCTCACTGCTCTTCTTAAGACAAAGACCGTAGTTACCTCTGTGTCTGGGCCTATGTTTATCTCTCAACCAAAAATCAGAGGCAAGTTATTCAACCCATCCAGTGTTCCTTTACACCAGTGAGATCATATCTGACCTAAAGAATCTCTCAACTCCACCGAAATCCTTGATTCCTGTTACTGATTAAAAAACCTCTCTCAGCCTCAACTTTATTTAAACAACCCAGCCACGACAGCCTCTAGAGTACTGAATTCTATATATTCATTGCTCTCAAAATATTCTTCCTCATTTGTGCCCCAAATGTGCAACTCCTTACCCTGGGATAATGCAATCTACACACCCCCCCCGCCCCCCGACAACCTCTCAGTACCTCCCAGGTCAATGGCCCTAAAAAACTTCTCCTTCAGTAAGGTTGCCTCTCACTCTCCCCAACTGCAGTGAGTACAAGGTCAACCTACTCAACTTATTTTCAAAGTCCTTCCGGACCCAGGCATTAGCAAAAACTATAAAAGCTTTCGTCAGACGACAACGGAAACACTCAACAGTTTTGGGTCCCTTACCTAAAGAAAGGTATGTCAGCATCCAAGGAAGTCAGACAGAATTGTGCAGCATCGAAACAGACCCTTCAGTCCAACCAGTCCATACTATATTTCATGCTCCCTAACTAAATTAGTCCCATTTGCCTCCACTTGGTCCATATCCCTCTAAATCTCTCTTTCACGTATTTATCCAAACATCTGTTACATATTGTAAATTTATCTGCATCCACCATCTCCTCAGGCAGTTCATTCCACACATGAACCAGCTTCAGTGTGAAAAAGTTGCCTCTCAGGTGTCTCTTAAATCTTTCTCCTCTCACTTTAAAAATATGCCTTCTAGTTTTGAACTCCCTCCACCAAGGGGAAAGACATTTGCTATTTACCTTATCTACATCCCTCGTGAACTTATAAACCTCCATGAAGGTCACGCTTCAACCTCCTACGCTCCAGTGAAAACAGTCCCTACCTCTCACTAGTAACTCAAGCCCTCCAGTCCAGGCAATACCCTGGTAAATCATTTCTGAACCCTCTCCAATTTAATAATATCCTTCGCATAGCAGGGCAACCAGAGATATACACAGTACTCCAAAAGTAGCCTCGACATGCACAACCTCAACGGAACGTCCCAAGTCCGAGACTCGAAGGTCTGAGCAATGAAGGCAACCGTGCTAAACATCTTCTTAACCGCCCGGTCCACCTGTGGCACAAATCTGAAAGAGCTATGTACCTGAATCCATAGGTCTCCTTGTTCAACAACACTCCCCGGGGCTCTACCATCAACTGTGCAAGTCCTGCCCTTGTCCATCTTCCAAAAATCATCTGGGATTTTTCCAGAACCTAAAGGTTCTGACAAGATTACATTCACTACCTCTGTCGCTACATTTTTTGTTTAAAATCTTAGGATGTAGGCCTCCGGACTAAGGGACATTTCAGCCTTTCACTCCATTAATTTCCCCACTTCCTGTTTTCTAGTGATAGTTTATATTTATTTTGTCCCCCTTTCCTCCTGGATGCATGGTAATTTGGGAATGCTATCATATTCTCTGCAGTGAAGGCTACTGCTTAGTTCCCCTGTCATTTCCTGGCTCCCGTTATTATTTCCTCAGACCCTTTAAGGAGCCTATGCTCACAACTGTGCCCCCACCCCCTGCTCTCTCTCTTTTTTTTTGCCTATTTAAAGAAGGTCGTACTGCCTGTTTTTATACTTGCGAGATTGCACTAATGGCTTTACTTCACCTCCTTCATTCTGCCGTCTTCTGTTGGTTTTACCACTAGCCCTTGCCAAACCGCTATTCAGAATAGGCTCCCCACAACAATATGGTGTGGATACAAATAGGCCATTTCGGATCCAGTAATGTGTCATGAAGCAGGCTTAATAGATGATCTTGGAAGAAAAAGATCTACTAAGGAACAGTGATCATAATATGAAACAACTTAGCATCTGTTTGAGAAATGGGTTGGAAACAACTGTTACTAAAATTAAATAAGTTGTTTAAAGAAACAGCATGCAGTTTGGTAATGTGATACTATTTTAACTTTCTGGGTTGCCATTGTTGATTTATCCTCTTCCTAGTATCCTTCCTCACTAGGGTATTTGTTTGCTGTGAGCTCTTAAGTTTTTTTTCCCCCTAAATGTCTGCATTGTTCCTCCATCATCTCTTCTGTAAAACGTTTTCCAGTCCAGGCCACTCCAGAGAGCCTTGCCCTCATTTCCGTGTCATTACGCATATTTAAGTTTAGTAATAGTTGTTTCCAACCCACTTCTCAAATAAATGCTAAATTCTATCATATTATGACCACTGTTCCTTAGTAGATCCTTTTCTTCTAAGATTATCTATTAAGCCTGCCTCATTATACATTACTGGATCCACAATGCCTATTTGGACCCACACCATATTGTTGTGGGAAAATTATTCTGAAAATACTCGATGAAGCCTTCCAAAGTGAAACGTCTGGTCATTACAACATTCCTAATTGTGGGACCTTGCAAATACACTGACTAGTCTCAAATTAAACTTCATTGGTTTGAGAGACATCCCAGGATCAAACCCAAATTCCTTTTCACAAGGTTTAATCAATATTTCCTTGTCCCAGGAATCCTCAAGCAACGTTGCAGAACAGAATTGGAATTAGATTTTATTGTCATGTGTGTTAAAGTACAGAACTACAGGAGTACAGTGAAAAATGTACAAAGTTGTCATTGCCGTGCCATCTTAGGTACAAAATCTTGGACTCAAAACAAAAAAAACCTAAAGAAATATAATTTTAAAAGTTCAATATCACATTCCTCCTACAGCCATGGGCCTGCAGTCACTCCACTTTGGGCAGTCATCATGAGGACAGACTCACCCTCACAATGGGCCTACACACGCCACAAAGGCACGGTCTCCCCTATGCTGGGCTGAGTCTCTCATGGCCGACCACCATCTGGACACGCTATCAGCTTCGCTTACAGTACTGCTTTAATATCCTAGTTTAAATTTATTCTCGCAGACACTGCCTTTCAAGGATAAGTGCTTAGCTTTTCCAGTCCTTACTCTTAAGTCAAGTGCAGATGATTTTACTTCGATCCAATGATAAATTACACAGAATGTAACGAACATAAACGAGCCATTCTTCAGTAATTATACTCCAAAATAGCCCCCTCCCACACTTCTGCAGCCAACACTGTCAACTACATACAGCAGAATGACCAAAAGGCCACACAGTGATCACAGCCAATGCAGACTTCCTGCCTTTCCTCTTGGCTTGACAATTCTTCTTCTTCAGATCACAGTCCACTTCCCTTTTCAGACCCACAGTTGAATCTGTCTCCTCCACATGAACAAATGGTCTAGGAGCAGAAGCAGCGCATTTGACACCTTGAGCTCATTTCACCATGTAATAAGATCAAAGGTTATCCGACTGTGGTCTCAGTTACACTTTCCCATCTGACCCTGACATGCCTGGGCTCCCACATTGATCAAAACTCTAACTCACTCAGGCTCTATTAGGTTCTGGGGAACAGAATTCCAAACTCTAATAATCCTCAGAGAAATAAGTTATTCCCCCATTTTTAATATGGCGACTTTGAATCATATCTCCCTGTTTTAGTCTTACAGCAGGAAATGTCTTTCACGTATTGAGCCTATCCAGACTCCTTCAGAATCCTATACATTACCTGGAACATGTAGCTGATTGATACAAAAACAGAACTTGCTGGAAAAGCTCAGCAGGTCTTGCAGCATCTGTGAAGAGAAATCAGAGTTAACGTTTGGGTCCAGTGACCCTTCCTCAGGACTGATGGTAGTGAGGAAAACGTCAGTTTACATGCAGTAGATAGGATGGGGGGGCGCGGGAGGGGATAATGAGTAAACAATAGTTGGGCATAGAGCACAAAGAGAGAGAGAAGAACAGTTCGACAAAGGAGTGGATAATGATCTGGCTAAGAGGGTGAATAGCTGTTAACGTAGACTGTTAGTGGTTAACAATGGGTAGTGTGTAATCATAAGCTATGTGATAACAAGGCCTGGTGTGTGGGGCCAGGGGCTAGGACACGGGAGGGTTTAGGCCCTAAAATTATTGAAATCTATATTGAGTCTGGAGCGCTGTAGGGACCCCAAGTGAAAAGTGAGGTGTTGTTCCTCCAGCTTGTGTTGGGCTTCGCTGGAACACTGCAGCAAGCCAGAGACAGAGATGTTGGCCAGGGAGCAGGGTGGTGTGTTAAAGTGGTAGGCAGCTGAAAGCTCAGGGTCTTTTTCTGCAAGCAGGATGTAAATGTTCTGAAGTGATCACCCAGTCTATAGCTTGCTTTCCCAGTGTAGAGGAGACCACATTGTCAGCAGCGAATGCAGTAGGCTAGATTGTGAGAAGTGCAGATAAAGCACTGTTTCACCTGGAAGGTATGTTTGGGCCCCTGGATACCGAGGAGGGAGGAGGTAAGTAGGAAGGTGTTAAGCTTTCAGCAGTTGCAGGAGAAGGTGCTGTTGGGGGGGGGGGGTTTTGGAGGTAATGGAACTGTGGACCAGGGTGCCCCAGAGGGAACGGTCCCTGCGGAAGGTGGACAAGGGGAGGAGTGTCTGGTGATGGCATCTTGCTGGAGGTGGTAGAAATGGAGTCTGATGATGTTCTGGATGTGGATGCTGGTAGGATTGCAGGTAAGGATGAGGGAGCCCTGTCGGTTGAGGGCTCTGTCAACAATGGAGCTGGGAAATCCTCGGTTGAGGAAGAATGTGGACATTTCGGAGGTTCCCTTGTCGAAGTTGGCCTTTTTGCAACATATGCGATGATTGGTCAGTGGACTGGTGACCAGTCATCAATGACACAGGCCTTCTGTCTGCCAACAATCATGTGTTTGAGTGAAACAGTGGCAATTACTACTGCCTCACAGTACCAGGGACCCGGGTTTGATTCCACTCTCAGACTGTCCGGAGTTTGCATGTTCTCCCCATGTCTGCATGGGTTTCCGCTGTCTGCTCCAGTTTCCATCCTCAGTCCAAACATGTGCAGGTTAGGTGGATTGGCCATGGGAAATGCAGGGTTACAGGGAGAGGGTAGGGGAGTAGGTCTGGGTGGGATGCTCTGCGAAGGGTTGGTGTAGATTTGATAGGCTAATGGCCTGCTTCCACACTGTAAGCATTCAATGATTACAACAAAATGATCTCACATTCTTCTCAGCTCCAGTAAATCAACGTTTAACCTGTTGAACACTTCTTCGTAAGAGAAGTCCTTCATCCCAGGAATGAGTTGAGTCAGCACTTGCTGAAGGCTTCTCAAACTCCTTTCTCCTTATGTCCTTAGCTGGCTTCCCTCAAAAAGGCACCTATAACATTCTGGTGAGTGACTCAGTGCAACAACAAGCTTGCCATTCCAGCCCAGGTCTGTATAAAGATGTCTCCTTTGAAAGCTCCATTAAATCCAATAGTGGCCCACCTGCATTATGATCCCTTACCCCTCTCATTCCAGATCCCTTCAACACCCCTTAAAATAAGTGGAAGCATGAACAAAATTAAAACATCGCACCGGTTATCCACAGCAGAGCTGCAAATCCGCAATCCAATTTTGTCACCTAGCAATGCATGAGTTATTACCTTTTTCCAAGTTGCCAACAGTTGTTTATCTGACATTTGCTCAGGGTAGTCAGCAATTGCAAAAACGCAACCCAATAAAAAGGACTCTTCTGGGACTGAAAAGAAAAGAGGAAGGAAACTGAGCAATTGATAGTTGCAATTATACAATTCACGACTACGCAGCTGTGCTGACATGTTCAGATGTATAACTGAATATAAAGAGAGTGCCTAAAAATATTTCAGAGTTGTAGTCTGTTCCCACACGATTAATCCTATGTGGTCCCTTCATCTGATTTTACAGCAATCTGTGTCAGAAAGGAATCCTGAAGCTGCCCACTTTATACATGTAAAAATTAACGTCTATATAGCACCTCTACTGTAATCAAACGTCCTGAAACACTTTCACAAGAGTATCATAAACCAACATCTGACACAGAGGAATACAGAAATATTTGGGCAGACAGCCAAAAGCTGAGGCAAAGACAATGGTTTTAAAGAGCATCTTAAAAAGGACCAGAGACAGGGATTTCAAGAGAGAACTCCAGAGTTTCGGGTTTTAGCAGCCGGAAACGTAGCCATCAATGGTGGAGAAATCCAAATTGCTGGAGTTAAATAGCTTTCTTGTAAAGTTGTGGAGACAAGGGGCATTACAGAAATAAGGATGAGGCAGACAAGATCTGAAAAGTGACAAGCATTTTAAAAGAGTGGAAATGTGGGAGCCAGCATCGATCAGTGGGAAAGTTAGCTACCATCAGTTCTGAGGAAGGGTCACCGGACCCAAAACATTAACATTGATTTCTCTTCACAGGAGCTGCCTGACCTGCTGAGCTTTTCCAGCAATTTCTGTTTTCGCTAGATCACAGCGGTGATAGATATAAAGAATGTGCTGGAAGACAAAGAGTGGGAAGCCTGAGTGGCCTCTAATATGATCCTGAACAGGGGAGGCGATTGCCTTCTTTATTCATTTTATTCTTTGTTCATTCACGAGAGGAAGGTGTCGCTGGCCAGGCAGCATTTATTGTCCATCCCTAATTGCCCAGAGGGTGGTTACGAGTCAACCACATTGCTGTGGGTCTGGAGTTACATGCAGGCCTGACCAGGTAAGGATAGCCATTTCCTTCCCTGAAGGACATTAGTGAACCAGATGGGTTTTAGCCTAGTGGTATTATTGATGGATAGTTAATCCAGTGATCCAGATAACGTTGTGGAGTCCCGGGCTCGAATCCTGCCACGGCAGATGCTTGAATTGGAATTCAATAAATATCTGGAATTAACAATCTACGATGACCACAAATCCATTGTCGATTGTTAGAAAAACCCACCTGGTTCACTTTTCAAGATAATAAACTGTAGAGCTGGATGAACACAGTAGGCCAAACAGTATCTTAGGAGCAGAAAGGCTGACATTTCGGGCCTAGACCCTTTGTTCACTTTTCATTTCTGAAGGGTCCAGACCCAGAACGTCAGCTTTCCTGCTCCTCTGCTGCTGCTTGGCCTGCTGCATTCATCCAGCTTCACACCATATTATTTCAGATTCTCCAGCATGTGCAGTTCCCACTATCTCTCCTTCACTGATGTCATTTAGGGAAGGAAACTGCCATTCTCACATGGTCTGGCCTACATGTGACTCCAGACCCACAGCAATGTGGTTGACTTTTAACTACCTCTGAGCAATTAGGGATGGGCAATAAATGCCACCTGGCCAGCGACACCCTCATCCTGTGAACAAATAAAAAAAAACCCAGTCAGGAGTAGTCATGTTTACAAATGACAGAAGCACGGGTGAGGGTTTCAAGCAGGTAGATCGTAGCAGAGTCAGTATTGTGCAAGTCAACAGGAATGAGACTTCAGACACTTCTGGGTCGGTGTGGATGCACGCTCGGAAACTCTGAAGGGTCAAAGACACTAGTGAGATCGTGATTAACTCAGTTAGCAGTGAGGAGGGTGGAGTTAGTGATCAGGGTCTGTCCAGAGGGCCGAAGACAATGGCTTTGGTCTTCTCCTTATTTTTCAGTGCTATTGGATGGGTCTTCAGAATAAACACTGGCAATGCAAGCAAGACCCAAATAACCATTTAATCAGAGATAGTAGGAACTGCAGATGCTGGACAATCCGAGACAACAAAGTGTGGAGCTGGATGAACACAGCAGGCCAAGCAGCATCAGAGGAGCAGGAAGGCTGACATTTCGGGCCTAGACCCTTCTTCAGAAAAATGAACCATTCAATTAGAGCTTTCTGACACAAGCCTGTGTGTGACCGGCATTGAATGAATGTAAACTCACTGGAAAAACACGGTGGTCTCTACATCAAAAATGCTGGAGTGGTAACCACAAAGCACCTAATCCTTCCACAAAACCCTTCTAAATATGCACCAATAACAGATCAGGAAACGTTCTTCATTAGATTTTCAGACACTCCAACCAGAGATTTACAGACCATATTATACACTATTATCTCCCATCTGTGAATAAATGTTTAAATTGTCACTGCCTCAGGGTGTGGCTGAACCCAACAGCATCATTTTTATAGGGGCTTTTTGCTTATAAATTCCTGCCTGTAAGCAGGTGTTCAGCAACTGGTCGCAATAATGGGTCATCCTCTTAATGCGCAAATAAGACATTTTCATACAAGAGCTAACATCACATTCCTTCTGGGAAAAACACAACAGATTTTCGAATTATAAAAATAAAAACCAAAGAACTGTGGATGCTGTTCATCAGAGACAAAAACAGAAAATGGAATCATAGCCGAGGAAGAGTCACTTCACCCGACACATTAATACTGATTTCTCTCCACAGAGGATGCCCAACCTGCTGAGCTTTTCCAGCAATTTCTACTTGTCTTTTCAAATCGCAGGTCAGGTTTTTTGAAAAGTAGTACAGCTGTTAAGGGTTCTTGCTGCATAAAGTACTGCAGTTGTTGATAATTCTTGTATTTGTCTTAACATAGAACACAACAGTGTAGTACGGGCCCTTCGACCCTCGATGTTCGCCGACCTTTGAAACCAAACTGAAGCCCATCTAACCAGGCTTGGGGACCGCTTTGCAGAACACCTCCGCTCGGTTCCCAATAAACAACTGCGCCTCCCAGTCGCAAACCATTTCCACTCCCCCTCCCATTCTTTAGATGACATGTCCATCATGGGCCTCCTGCACTGCCACAATGATGCCACCCGAAGGTTGCAGGAACAGCAACTCATATTCCGCTTGGGAGCCCTGCAGCCCAATGGTATCAATGTGGACTTCACCAGCTTCAAAATCTCCCCTTCCCCCCCTGCATCCCAAACCAACCTGTCTCTGCTTCCGTAACCTGTTCTTCCTCTCACCCATCCCTTCCTCCCACCTCAAGCCGCTCCTCCATCTCCTACCTACTAACCTCATCCCACCTCCTTGACCTGTCCGTCTTCCCTGGACTGACCTATCCCCTCCCTACCTCCCCACCTATATTCTCCTCTCCACCTATCTTCTTTTCTCTCCATCTTCGGTCCGCCTCCCCCTCTCTCCCTATTTATTTCAGTACCCTCTCCCCATCCCCCTCTCTGATGAAGGGTCTAGGCCCGAAACATCAGCTTTTGTGCTCCTGAGATGCTGCTGGGCCTGCTGTGTTCGTCCAGCCTCACATTTTATAACCTGCAGTTTCATTGTCTTTATAAGCTTCAGTAACATTCTCTATTCATCAAGCTCCAAACTGCTACGTGGCTACTTGCAAAACAAAAACAGCTTTGATTGTGTGCCTTTGCAATTTTTAAAAAATAATTTGAATACATACTGCATAAGAACAAACTATTCACCCCAAGTGGTCCATGTTTACGCTACACATAAACCACCTCACAATTCTTATTGCCTCATTTGGAGTGATGAGTAAATATGTCCCTCTGAGACAGGCAAGAAGGGGTAAGATTAGGGAACCTTGGATGACGAGAGCGGTGGAGCTTCTAGTGAAAAGGAAGAAGGTAGCTTACATAAGGTGGAGGAAGCTAGGGTCAAGTTCAGCTAGAGAGGATTACATGCAGGCAAGGAAGGAGCTCAAAAATGGTCTGAGGAGAGCCAGGAGGGGGCACGAGAAAGGCTTGGCAGAAGGAATCCGGGAAAACACAAAGGCATTTTACACTTACGTGAGGAATAAGAGAATGGTCAAAGAAAGAGTAGGGCCGATCAGGGATAGCATAGGGAACTTGTGTGTGGAGGCTGAGGAGGTAGGGGAAGCCCTAAATGAGTTTTTTGCTTCTGTCTTTACGAAAGAAACCAACTTTGTAGTGAATGAAACCTTTGAAGAGCAGGTGTGCATGCTGGAATGGATAGAGATAGACGAAGCTGATGTGCTGAAAATTTTGTCAAACATTAAGATTGACAAGTCGCCAGGCCCGGATCAGATTTGTCCTCGGCTGCTTTGGGAAGCGAGAAATGCAATTGCTTCGCCACTTGCGAAGATCTTTGCATCCTCGCTCTCCACTGGAGTCGTACCTGAGGACTGGAGAGAGGCAAATGTAATTCCTCTCTTCAAGAAAGGAAATAGGGAAATCCCCGGCAATTATAGACCGGTAAGTCTCACGTCTGTCGTCTGCAAGGTGTTGGAAAGGATTCTGAGGGATAAGATTTATGACCATCTGGAAGAGCATGGCTTGATCAAATACAGTCAACACAGCTTTGTGAGGGGTAGGTCATGCCTTACAAACCTTATCGAGTTTTTTGAGAATGTGACTAGAAAGGTTGATGAGGGTCGAGCTGTGGATGTGGTGTATATGGACTTCAGTAAGGCATTTGATAAGGTTCCCCATGGTAGGCTCATTCAGAAGGTCAGGAGGAATGGGATGCAGGGGAACTTAGCTGCTTGGATACAGAATTGGCTGGCCAACAGAAGACAGCGAGTGGTAGTAGAAGGAAAATATTCTGCCTGGAAGTCAGTGGTGAGTGGAGTTCTACAGGGCTCTGTCCTTGGGCCTCTACTGTTTGTAATTTTTATTAATGACTTGGACGAGGGAATTGAAGGATGGATCAGCAAGTTTGCAGACGACACAAAGGTCGGAGGTGTCGTTGACAGTGTAGAGGGCTGTTGTAGGCTGCAGCGGGACATTGACAGGATGCAGAGATGGGCTGAGTGGTGGCAGATGGAGTTCAACCTGGATAAATGCGAGGTGATGCATTTTGGAAGGTCGAATTTGAAAGCTGAGTACAGGATTAAGGATAGGATTCTTGGCAGCGTGGAGGAACAGAGGGATCTTGGTGTGCAGATACATAGATCCCTTAAAATGGCCACCCAAGTGGACAGGGTTGTTAAGAAAGCATATGGTGTTTTGGCTTTCATTAACAGGGGGATTGAGTTTAAGAGTCGTGAGATCTTGTTGCAGCTCTATAAAACTTTGGTTAGACCGCACTTGGAATACTGCGTCCAGTTCTGGGCACCCTATTATAGGAAAGATGTGGATGCTTTGGAGAGGGTTCAGAGGAGGTTTACCAGGATGCTGCCTGGACTGGAGGGCTTATCTTATGAAGAGAGGTTGACTGAGCTCGGTCTCTTTTCATTGGAGAAAAGGAGGAGGAGAGGGGACCTAATTGAGGTATACAAGATAATGAGAGGCATAGATAGAGTTGATAGCCAGAGACTATTTCCCAGGGCAGAAATGGCTAGCACGAGGGGTCACAGTTTTAAGCTGGTTGGTGGAAAGTATAGAGGGGATGTCAGAGGCAGGTTCTTTACGCAGAGAGTTGTGAGAGCATGGAATGCGTTGCCAGCAGCAGTTGTGGAAGCAAGGTCATTGGGGTCATTTAAGAGACTGCTGGACATGTATATGGTCACAGAAATTTGAGGGTGCATACATGAGGATCAATGGTCGGCACAACAATGTGGGCTGAAGGGCCTGTTCTGTGCTGTACTGTTCTATGTTCTATGTTCTATTTACAAAAGCAGTTTTCGCCAGTCCCCACATTGTATCATCTGTTACTGCAATGGCAAACATCAAACCTGCCAGCGCGAAACAAAGACAAACATTTTAGACTTTCCTCAATTCACATTTTGTTTTAAATGCCAAGGACATGCACAGTCAGATTACAGTGCAGCAGGGAAAGAATGGATGCGCTTAAGTGGTGCTAGTTAATTTGCATTTGTATTTGCCCCTTGACAAGTGTTTTTTTCCACTTGACCTGCTTATTGAAGACCTTTAGCAGGCAGTATCTTTGTCCTGCTCTTGCATCCTCTGAGGTTAATGCAGGCCCTTTAAAAATTAATCCAGGAGCTGTTCAGGGTGAGCTGTTGCAACTGTTGATGAATAAGATTGCTCAATTAAGCAGGGAGCCAGAAGGTGGTGGTCAATACATTTAGATATGTTGTGACTAGAGAGCTACAGTAGGGGAATATTAACATTATACAGTCATTTTGTTCACTAACACTCTGGGCTTCATGGGAATAAAACTCAAACTGCCCACAGAAATAAACTTAAAACTAAAACTAAACCCCGTTAATCACCCATACACCTGAGAAAGCTTGCATCCAAATTCAGCAAATGGACTGCTGACTTTTATTTCAAATGGAATGGAACATTAGAGGTTTTACAATAAGTACATATTTTTAGCAACATTTGGCACTAAGTGATCAGATCACAGCTGGAGCAGAATTCATTGCGTGGAAACAGGCTGTTCAGCCCATCACGTCCACAATGACCCTCCGAAGAAGATCTACACTATCCTTGTAACACAGCAACTCCCATGGCTAATCCACCCAAACTACACATCACTGAACACTACGGGCAATTTAGCACAACCAATCCACCTACCCTGCACATCTTTGGACTGTGGGAGGAAACCAGAGCACCCGGAGGAAACCTACACAGAATGCAAGCTCCACACTGACAGCTGTGTAACAGTAGCAATGAACCCAGGTCCTAGGTGCCGAGAAGCAGCAATGCTAACCACTAGGCCACTGTGCTGCCAGTATTCACAAACACTGTGAACAGTTTTGGGCTCATTATCTAAGGAAAGATAGACTGGCATTGGAGACAGAAGGTCCATTTAGCCGTTATCAGTTAGGGAGGGACTGTTATGAGGCAGGTTTGAGTGGGGTGGATCTGTAAATCTCTCCTCACTCTGCTCTGCTTTTCCCCATGTTTTTTCCCTCTCCTCTTAGTGGTTTTCCCTTTCTCTAGCCCCCGCCACTCCCCTGGAGAGTGGAGTTGCACAGCGGACACAAGCAAGTCTCGCGGCAGATAGAAGACAGTACGGGCAGAGCTGCCTTCTACTCTGGGGGCCACAGGTACACCCCATAAGCCCTTGAACGCTGCGGGTAGCACGTCCTGGAGCAGCATTTGGAAGCCAGCCCCCAGAGCAGTGCGCGGGCAGTGAGCCCCCGGAGCAGCGCGTGGGAACCAGCCCCCAGAGCAGCGCGTGGGCAGTGAGCCCCCGGAGCAGCGCGTGGGAACCAGCCCCCAGAGCAGCGCGTGGGCAGTGAGCCCCCGGAGCAGCGCGTGGGAACCAGCCCCCAGAGCAGTGCGCGGGCAGTGAGCCCCCGGAGCAGCACGTGGGAACCAGCCCCCAGAGCAGTGCGCGGGCAGTGAGCCCCCGGAACAGCGCGTGGGAACCAGCCCCCAGAGCAGCGCACGGGTAGTGAGCCCCCGGAGCAGCGCGTGGGAACCAGCCCCCAGAGCAGCGCGCGGGCAGTGAGACCTGGAGCAGCGCGTGGGAACCAGCCCCCAGAGCAGCGCGCGGGCAGTGAGACCTGGAGCAGCACGTGGGAACCAGCCCCCAGAGCAGTGCGCGGGCAGTGAGACCTGGAGCAGCGCGTGGGAACCAGCCCCAAGAGCAGTGCACGGGCAGTGAGCTGTGGAGCAGCGCGTGGGAACCAGCCCCCAGAGAAATGTGCGGGCAGTGAGACCTGGAGCAGCACGTGGGAACCAGCCCCCAGAGCAGTGTGCGGGCAGTGAGACCTGGAGCATCGCGTGGGAACCAGGCCCCCAGAGCAGTGCACGGGCAGTGAGCTGTGGAGCAGCGCGTGGGAACCAGCCCCCAGAGCAGCAACAATAAAAGGAGATGAATTGATTGATTAATCTCATCAGGAACCTATCTATCTCTGTCTTAAATACACGCAATGAATTAGTGTCCATAGCTCTCTGTGGCAATGAGTACCACAGATTCACCACGTTCCTGCTCATCTCAGTTCTAAAGAGCCGTCTCTTCACTCCGAGCTTGTCCCCTTGGGTTCCCTCGTCTCTCCTGCTGGTAAAAGCATCATCTTCATGTTCACTTTATCCAGGCCCCTCAGTATGGGGTAAATTTCAAACAGATCCTCCCTCATCCTTCCAAACTTCCATCTATACCCAGAATCCCCAATAAATCCTCATATAACAAGCCCTTCATCCCCAGGATAATTCTTGTAAACCTCCGCTGAACCCCTCAACACCAGCACTTACTTCCTTTGAAACAGGGCCCGAAACGTCTCAATATTCTTAATATGGTCTGACAAGAAATCTTGTACAGCCTCAGCAGTACATCTTTGCTCTTATATTCTCACCCTCTTGAAACAAATGTTAACATTGCATTCGCCTTCTGAACTGAACACTTAACCTGCATGTTAAGCTAAAAGGAATCCTGAACTAGGCCTCCCAAGTCCCGTCACATTTCTGAAGCGTTTCCCTGCTGGAAACATACTCAATGCTGCTATTTTTCCTACCAAAGTGCAAAACCTCATACTCTCCTGCAGGGTATTCCACCTGCCACTTCTTTGCTCAGTCTCCTAGCCTGTCTGAGTCCTGCTGCAGCCTCTCCTCCTCCTCAATACGACCTGTCCCTCCAGCTATCTATGTTTCATCCGCAAACTTAGCAAGAATACCGTAAGTTCCTTCATCTAGATTGTTAATGTACAACATAAACGGTTGTGGTCTCAACAGGGGCCCTGCGGAACTCCACCAGTCACCAGCTGCCATCCTGAAAAAGGCCCCTTTATCCCCACTCTCTGGTTTCTGTCACTCAGACAATTCTCTCTAAACACTCTGCTGCCTGAATCTCACCACAAGACCAGCTCACACCTGTTACCCCTGTGCTCACCGACCGGCACAAGCTTGCAGTAAAGATGTGAAAAATTTCAACCTGGTTTTCAAATCCCTCCCAGGCATCACCGCACTCACTTCCATACCGTCCTCCAGCCCCACAAACCCCCAACAAGATGCTGGAGATCCTCGAATGCCAGTCTTGTGTCTAACCTAATTTTAATCAATCCACCAAAGGTGGGCGTGACTTCAGCTGCTTACAATTCACGTTTTGGAGCTCGTTCCCTAAACATCTCTTCCTTGTTTTTCACCTTTTAGAAAAGCACCCTCTTTGACGAAAGTCTTTTATCACCCGACCCAACATCTCTTCAAATGGCTCAGTGTCAGAGTTTGCTTTATAATGGTCGTGTCAAGCACCTTGGAATGCTTCATATGTTAAAAGGTGCTGTCTATATACAAGAAAACAAAGTGTGGGGCTGGATGAACACAGCAGGCCAAGCTGCCCCCACACCTCCTCCCTCATTCCCATCCCAGGCCTCAAGACATTTCACATCAAGCAGATGTTCACGTGCACCTCCGCCAATGTGGTATACTGCATCTGCTGTACCCGGTGTGGCCTCCTCTACATTGGGGAAACCAAGCGAAGGCTTGGGGACCGCTTTGCAGAACATCTACTCTTGGTTCGCAATAAACAACTGCTCCTCACAGTCACAAACTATTTCAACTCCCCCCTCCCATTCCTTAGACGATATGTCCATCATGGGCCTCTTGCAGTGCCATAATGACGCCACTCGAAGGTTGCAGGAACAGCAACTCATATTCCGCTTGGGAACCCTGCAGCCCAATGGTATCAATGCGGATTTCACCAGCTTCAAAATCTCCCCTCCCCTCCACTGCATCCCAAAACCAACCCAGCTCGTCCTTGCCTCCCGAACCTGTTCTTCCTCTCATCTATCCCCTCCTCCCACCTCAAGCCGCACCTCCACTTCCTACCTACTAACCTCATCCCGCCCCCTCAACCTGTCCGTCCTCCACGGGCTAATCTATCCCCTCCCCACCCATACTCTCCTCTCCACCTATCTTTTCCTCTATCCATCTTCGGTTCGCCTCCCCCTCTCTCCCTATTTATTTCAGAATCCTCTCCCCATCCCCCTTTTCTGATGAAGGGTCTAGGCCCGAAACGTCAGCTTTTGTGCTCCTAAGTTGCTGCTTGACCTGCTGTGTTCATCCAGCCCCACACTTTGTTATCTTGGTTTCTCCAGCATCTGCAGTTCCCATTATCACTGATATCTATATACATGTTCAGTTTATAACGGACCAAATGTGCCTCTAGTCCAAAACTAGTGACTTTATACATGAAGGATATCTTCAATTATATCGACTGAGCTCCAAACACATAAATTGCACAATTACACAAAAGAAACTGTAAACAAGTGTTTCAAAAGGACTTCACAACAGCGATGGAATTGGATCGGATTAGGTCCAGGGTCGGATTAGAACAAGTCAGCATGGATTTAGTTAGGGAAGGTCGTGCCTGACAAACCTGTTAAAATTCTTTGAAGAAGTAACAAGTAGGTTAGACCAGGGAACCCAGTGGATGTTATCTATCTAGACTTCCAAAAGGCCTTTGATAAGGTACTTCACGGGAGGCTGCTGAGTAAGGTGAGGGCTCATGGTGTTCGAGGTGAGCTACTGGCTTGGATTGAGGATTCGCTGTCTGACAGAAGGCTGAGAGTTGGGATAAAAGGCTCTTTTTCAGAATGGCAACCGGTGACAAGTTGTGTCTTGCAGGGTTCAGTGTTGGGGCCACAGCTGTTCACCTTATATATTAATGATCTGGATGAAGGGACTGGGGACATTCTGGCGAAGTTTGCCGATGATACGAAGATAGGTGGACAGGCAGGTAGTACTGAGGAGGTGGGGAAGCTGCAGAAAGATTTAGACAGTTTAGGAGTGTGGTCCAGGAAATGGCTGATGAAATTCAACGTGAGCAAATGTGAGGTTTTACACTTTGGAAAAAAGAATACAGGCATGGACTATTTTCTAAATGGTGAGAAAATTGGCAAATCAGAAGTGCAAAGGGATCTGGGAGTGTTGGTCCAGGATTCTCTAAAAGTTAATTTGCAGGTAGAGTCCGTAATTAAGAAAGCAAATGTAATGTTGTCACTTTTCTCAAGAGGGTTGGAATATAAAAGCAGCAATGTGCTTCTGAGACTTTATAAAGCTCTAGTTAGGCCCCATTTAGAATACTGTGTCCAATTTTGGGTCCCACACCTCAGGAAGGACATACTAGCCCTGGAGCGTGTCCAGTGGAGATTCACACGGATGATCCCTGGAATGGTAGGTTTAACGTATGATGAGCGGCTAAGGATCCCGGGATTGTATTGATTAGAGTTTAGAAGGTTGAGGGGAGATCTAATAGAAACTTACAAGATAATGCATGGCTTAGAAAGGGTGGACGCTAGGAAGATGTTTCCGTTAGGTGGGGAGTACCCATGGGCACAGCCTTAAAATTAGAGGGGGTAAATTTAAAACAGAAATGAGGAGATATTTCTTCAGCCAAAGAGTGGTGGGCCTGTGGACGTTAAATGTCTTCGAGGCAGAGATTATTTCTTGATCTCGCAAGGAATTAAGGGCTACAGGGAGAGTGCAGGGAAGTGGAGGTGAAATGCCCATCAGCCATGATTAAATGGCGGAGTGGACTCGACGGGCCGAATAGCCTTACTTCCACACCTATTGTCTTATGGAATCAAAGAGACTACACTGATGAGAAATTGCTGAAAAGTAGTTGGGGTTAGTGAGTTTTTAAAAGAGTCAAGCTGTTTGGAGGTTTTTTTAAAATGTTGAGGGAGCATGGAGTTGGAGAGCAAAAGGATCAAGGGAGAGTTGCATTGAAGGGGAAGTGGTGATGGAAACTGGCTGCAACACAACGAGAACTATAAAATATATTTTCCCCCAGGAAGGCAGTATTTACAAGAGCTGTAATTTAGACAGCTGGGTAAGGCAGCTTGGAGAAAAGCTGTGGGGGATTTACAAAACGCAGCGGCCGGGTGGTGGTGGTGGTGGGGGGGGGGGGGGGGCTTCAAAAACCTGGCAGTGGAGGAGGCCTCAAAAGAAGGAAAATATTCAAACACATACCTCTGGTGGGATTTCTCTTTATCTTTGGCGGGACAGGGGGAGTCTATTTATAACTAGCAAGTTGATGAATACAAATATGCAAATTGGTAGCTTAGAGTTTGTGGACTTCAAAGAAGCCAGGCCTACATTACTATGTCGCAGTTACAGCCTTCAATTTCACTGCTGCAGACAAAACTGAAACCAGAATGTTGACCTAATTCTTTTTTAAAATTCATTCAGAGAATGTGAGCATTGCTGGTTGGGCAGCATTCACAGCCGATCCCTAATTGCCCATAGGACAGCTGAGAGTCTACAACAATGCTGTGGGCCTGGAGTCACATGTAGGTCTGACTGGTAATGATGGCAGTTTCCTTCCCTACAGAGCATCAGTGACCCAAATAGGTTTTTCCTGACAATCAACAATGGTTTCACGGTCCCCATTTGACTTTCCTCATGGAATGGAATCCTCTCCAGTGTGGAAACAGGCCCTTCGGCCCAACAAGTCCACACCGACCCTTGGAGCATCCCACGCAGACCCATTCCCCTTGTAACGCATCTAATCTGCACTTCCCTGAACACTATGGGCAATCTAGCATGGCCAATCCACCCTAACCTGCACACCTTTGGACTGTGGGAGGAAGCCGGAGCACCCGGAGGAAACCCGCGCAGGCACGGGGAGAACGTGCAAACTCCACACCGGCAGTCACCGGAAGGCGAAATCAAACGTGGGTCCCTGGCGCTGTGAGGCATCGGCGCTCAACACCGTGCTTTCAACTCCGGATTTTATTGAATTCAAATTCCACCATCTGCCAACCCATGTCCCCAGGCCATTACCCGGGTCTGCCGATTCCTCGACCAGCAATAATACCATGAGGCCATTGCTTTTACCACTAAATGCTGAGGAGAACGTGCAACCAAAAACTGCAGCAACTGGCCATCGAGTGGCAGGGATTGCATTTTCGACGTTAAAATCTTAACTGGACGCATTTTGAAGGACACAAATATTTGTCGTGACGTAATGGCTGCCAACAACACCCTCTCGTCAACTTACTTTCGAGGCCCGGATCGTGCCCAAAGATCGGCAGCTGCTGCTGCGGAACAGAACGGTGCTGCTGCAACTGTTGTAAATGCTGCTGCTGCTGTTGTTGCTGTAACCTCTGGAGGTGCTGCTGCAAATGATGGTGCTGCTGGGAGAACGCATGCTGCTGTTGCTGCTGGAAGGGATGCTGGTGCAGTTGAGGGTGGTGCTGTTGTTGCTGCTGCTGCTGTTGTTGTAGCTGCAGTTGCATTAGATGCTGCTGCTGCTGGAGCTGCAGCAGCTGGTGCTGCTGTGCTTCGGGGGTCAGCTGCTTAACCTGCGTGAACAAGACAGCGCTCGTGTGTCTCGGGTCCGGGCCCTGCTGGTTCTGATTGGTGGCTTCCAGGTTTTTAGTCGGGGCTGAAAGGGACTGTAAGATCTGCAAGAGGGAATAAGAGACGGATGTATAGTCAGGACGCACAGGAATCATGTTCAGAATTGTGGCTGTTCAATTATCTGGGTGCAAAGGGAACAGTGAGCAGTCCTGGCTGAACACAGTTAATTTTCTGCCTATTCTTTTTAATGGCCAATAATTTGGGAAACTCTGCACCAGCCCCATACACATGAACACAACACATCTCTCAGTTCAATGCACAGTTTTAAATGCACCTTTGACTTATCTAAAGACAATTCTGCACAAGCAGCAAAACTGAGTCTCACGCGACCAAAATCTTACACAAGCCATCTTCTAAATGTCAGAAACCCCCAGTGGCTGAATGCTCTAATCATCATTGATGTGGATTGCAGTGCAGTAGAAGCAAATTCAATATTAACTTGTAAATGGGAACTGAGAAGGAGAAAGGACATTGCACAGATAGAGCGAAAGAGCGGAGAAGTGAAACTAATAGAACAGCTATTGAAAAGAGACAGTGCAGGAATTTTCACCAATGACAAACAACCACACGGTGGCTCAGTGGTTAGCACTACAGCCTCAAAGTGCCAGGGACACCGGTTCAATTCCTGTCTCGGGCGACTGTCTGTATGGAGTTTGCACATTCTCCCCGTGTCTGCGTGGGTTTCCTCCGGGTGCTCCAGTTTCCTCCCACAGTCCAAAGATGTGCAGGCTAGGTGGATTGGCCATGCTAAATTGGCCATAGTGCTCAAGGGGGTATGGGTTATAGGGAGATGGGTCTGGGTGGAATGCTTCAAGGGGCGGTGTGGACTTGTTGAGCTGAAGGGCCTGTTTCCACACTGTAGGAAATCCAATCTAATCTAATCCCTGCAGTTGTGTTTATTGTTAAGAGTTTGGTATGTGGCTTACAACTGACTGCAGGATCTCTCTTCCTGGCAGCTATCTGATACATAATACTATCCAATTTCAACAAGAAGTATTAAAAAAAAACACAGAACACTGGCGACAGGCAGAGATAACATTTTGAGTCCAGCAGGAGCCTCTTTTGGAACTTCTGTCTTTAAAATAAGAAAATAAGTTAGTGTAGGCTACCTTCTTAAAATATTCCTGGTCCATAACAAGGAGAAAAGAGTTAAAAAGGATATGAGGGGACATTTTTTCCCACACAGAGGGTGGTCTGTATGTGGAAGGAACTGTCAGAGGAAGTGGTAGATGCAGGTACAGTCACAACATGTGAGTTTTGGACAGCTACATGAATAGGAAAGGTTTAGAAGGAAATGGGCCAAACACAGGAAAATGGGACGAGTTTAGTTTGGAAAATGTGGTTGGCACAAATGAGTGCGTTCAGAAAACAAGGACATTAGTAAATCTGATTGAGAAAATACAAAAGCTATGAGAAGTCTGTGGCCGTTTTCACGAGGAGCATTGAAATATTAGGCTGATTTGATGAAGACATTTCATATTATGACTGGTTGCAATAAAGTAAACAGGAACACTGCTTTCACTGATTAAAAGATCAAATAAGGAATACAGATACATAACTAAACCAACGAGAGTAGGTGAAGCTATTTTGTTTACCCAAACAGGGGTCTGTTGTTGCACTGTGATATATACAGCGTTTAATGACAAAAACAGGGACTGTAAAAACACAAAAGAATGGGTTTAATAAATAGTGCAAGAATATAACTGAAAAAGTTACAAAGAAACAGGTACATGGGATTAGGATTACTTGGTGTGGAGGTTAACACCAGCACAAATGTACTAACCGTGAACTGGGGCATTAACCTGCTCCTCCATTCAAATGGCTACACTTTCACATCCCGTAGCACCACTAAGACCACCCCTGCAGTCCACCTGGTCGGCCATAATCCTGTCTGCCTCAGCCTTACAATTACTCAACAGCTCTGTCTCCACTGTTATCTGAGGAACAGCATTCCAAAGCCTTATTACCCTCCAAGAGAAAAAGTTCTTTCATCTCTTTCTTCCATCGTAATGTGATAGTTGTGAACTGCGACACTTAGAATAATAGAAGCCTTATGATGAAGAGACAGTCCAGTCTGCAGCAAACCTCCGAACAGCATCTCACCCTATCACCGTAGCCCCACATTTACCCCTGCTTACCCACCTAGCCTGCACATCTTCGGACCGTGGGAGGACCCCAGAGCACCCGGAGGAAAGCCATGCAAGCTCCACACAGACAGACACACAAGGGTGGACTTGAACCCAGGTCCCTGGCGCTGCCAAGAAGCATTGCTAACTACTGAACCACCCCACTTACGTTTAATAATGGCTTAAGTGATTGGCTAAACAGTTTGTTTCTCTGTTACCGCTTCTGTTAATTAATGGCGTCAAATACACAAAACGCTGAGGCAATATTCACAGCAATGTCTCCCTCCCTTTGTCTCTGACACCCTACCCCTCGTCAGTTCTTCTTTCCCTCCTGCACCTCCTTCCCCAGGCCAGGTGAGGCAGGTACCAGATGGACTGACAGTTGCAACGCAGAACTGAAAGACTGATTATAACAATATCCATCAGAAAACCTGAGAAACAGCGATACAAGCCACATGGGAACAGTAATTATTAGACATACTCAAAGTCTCGTGATTTTGGATAATGGATTGGGCTGCTGACCTGTGGTTACATTCACTGTTGCTGCACTCAAGCTCCGAGGGCCAAATCCAACCCCTGCCACATCCTGAACCATTTACTCCAATACCAGAAGATTAACAACAAGGTTCTTGCTGGAGCTGGCCATTTCACTATGAGCCTCATTTATCAGTACTGCTACTCACCTTTCAACTGGTGAAAGTGCTTTACAGTCTGCATGACTGCTGTCACGGACAACAATGACATCGAGAAAACTACAAGTCAACAAGGACATGACAGGGCCAACAGCAGCTCTTACACATCGAGGTGATGTGATGATCAAGAAAGAATGCAAGAGAATGACCAAGAAAGCAGATGAATTACACTCAAATCAGGCAAAGAGAAACTGCCTGGAAGTGGCAAATGAGTTTAATACTTAATACTTAACAAAACAGGAAGGGTCATTTGACCCGAAACGTTAACTCTGATTTCTTTCCACAGATGCTGCCAGACCTGCTGAGCTTTTCCAGCAACTTTTACTTTTGACAAAGAAAATCTGATTGGATCGAGAGGGGAAAACAGGTAGAAAAATGCAGGCCTGACTTGATAAGAATAAAATCCCTCAACAATTTAACAACTTGAAGGAATGAGCTCCGCAGTTAAATTTTTCAATTTCGGGGCCAGCAACGTTGACAGTCAACGCATAATTCACTAACTCAGCTTTCAACTACAACTACCTTGCATTTCTATTGTGCGGACAACGCAGTAAAATGTCCCTGGGATGGCTTCACAGGGTGTTATCAAGTAAAATTGGACACAGTCACAAAATGATATTCGGACAGATGATGAAAAACATGACAAAGAAAAGCCATTATGGAGCTGGAGGCCATCTGATCCCTCAAATCCATGCTGGGCCCCTTAGAGCTATCCAACCAATTCTGTTTCTCACCTCTATCACCCTAGCCCTATGTGCTTACTTCCCTCAAGAGCCAATCCAACTGTGTTTTCAAATCATCAACTGTGATGGTGTTGCCATGACAGCTGGCATGCTGACACTTGCCACTACATTTCAGGCCATTACCAACCACTGCATCAAAAAAAACCTTTCTCTCACGTCTCTTCCACCAGAAACCTTAAATCTGTTTTCCCCTGTCCACGAGCCATCCGCAAATGGAAACAGTTTCGTCATCCACATTACTTAAGGCGAGAGAAGGCCCGGTTGATGTGTTCCAATGGGATCAGTGCTGCAAACACAACCATCTCCCAGATACATTAAAGACTTGGAGGAACTGATTGTACCGTGACTAACCTTGCAGACCACACAGAAACAGGTGCAAAGGCAGGTCACGAAGGCGGTACTACAGTTTACAGGGATATTTTGATACGTCAAGAAAGTGGGCGAGAAGTTAGCAAATGGAGTATAATGAAGGAAAACTTGTGCCGTTGGAAGACAGAACAAAAGATCAGAGTATATTTAAACAGAGGAAAACTGCAGAAAGCTGCAGCGCAGAGGGCCTTGGGGCAACTTGTGCATGAAACACAATAAAGCTAGCACACAGGTGCGGCAGGTATCAGCAAGGCTTTTTGCAAGGGGTTTGCAGTCCAACAGTAGCGAAGTGTTACTGCAACTGTGCAAGGTGAGACCACATCTAGAGCACTGTGAGCAGTTTGGTCCCTCACTTAAGGAAAAATATCATTTAATTGGAGGCAGTCCAGAGAAAATTCATTTGATGATCCCAGGCACGGAAGGATTGTCTTATGAACAAAAGATAAACATGTTGGGATTCTAATCCCTGGGGTTTAGAAGGCTGAGAGGCGATTTCATTGAAACACACTGGATTCTTAAGGGGCTTGACAGGATAAAAGTTGAAACAATGTCTAGATCCAGAGGGCATGGTCTCGAATAAACGGGCACCAATTTAAGACGGAGACGAGGAAGAATTTTTTCTCTGAGAGAGAGCTGTGAATCTTTGTGAATCAGAGAGCTGTAGTGTATAGTCCTTGTGCATGAAACACAATAAAGCTGGCACACAGGTGCGGCAGGTATCAGCAAGGCTTTTTGCAAGGGGTTTGCAGTCCAACAGTAGCGAAGTGTTACTGCAACTGTGCAAGGTGAGACCACATCTAGAGCACTGTGAGCAGTTTGGTCCCTCACTTAAGGAAAAATATCTATAACCCCATGTGAAACAGGAGCAGGAGTAGGCCGTTTGGCCCCTTGAGCTTGCTCTGCTATTCAGTAGGATCATGGCTGCAAACTGCAAACCCCTTGCAAAAAGCCTTGCTGATACCTGCTGCACCTGTGTGCCAGCTTTATTGTGTTTCATGCACAAGGACTATACACTACAGCTCTCTGATTCACAAGAGTCCTTGTGTATACTTAAGACCAAGATAGGAAGATTCTTAGATAATGGGAACTGCAGATGCTGGAGATTCCAAGATAATAAAATGTGAGGCTGGATGAACACAGCAGGCCAAGCAGCATCTCAGGAGCACAAAAGCTGACGTTTCTCTGATGAAGGGTCTAGGCCCGAAACGTCAGCTTTTGTGCTCCTGAGATGCTGCTTGGCCTGCTGTGTTCATCCAGCCTCACATTTTATTAACATAGGAAGATTCTTGACTGGTTGGAGAATCTGGAGGGTTACAGGGAAGGTGGCCAGGAAAGTGGACAGGAGGGATGTTGGATCAGCCATGATCCTACTGAATAGCAGAGCAAGCTCAAGGGGCCAAACGGCCTACTCCTGCTCCTGTTTCACATGGGGTTATAGTCAGCTTGATTAATCTTACACATCTCCAATTCTAAAGGCTGATTCACATGCAAATCTAACATGGCTTTAACTATGATGAGGTGTTTAACACTGAAGTGCCATTTGATAGAAGCGAACAGCAGGGCAGCGTAAACAAACCAACAGTTTCTGGAAATTCACACTTCACTGTGTCTTCCTTAACCCTCTGAACTTACTGTTTTATTTGGGTATGAATGACAGTATACGTCATGAACAATCTTATTTTCCACAGCAGGATCTGTTGTTATCAAACTAAGAATCCATTTTATTCCAATGGTCATTTTAACCAGGCAATTCTGATTGACCGGCATGATAAATACAGGAAAAAGTGACCATTCAACCCAGTCAGCTATTCCTGCCACACCAGAGCTCCCCCATTCACAGCATCAGACCGGCTTCATGACTGTCCTATTCAAGAAACCCTGTCTCCTTGATGCACCTCATACTAACAATGAATTTCAATCTCAAAAAACTTTTAAAACTGCCCCTCTCAGGAAGGGTGTAAGGGCAACAGGACAGATGCAATGTTGTGATGAAAAAGAGCTGGAGAAGTTCAGTAAGCATCTGTGGAGAGGGGGAGAAAGAGGTCCAGGGTCACAATTCTCTACACAGACTCAGCCAGATCTGCTGAATTTCTCCAGCAATTTCCTTCTTTAATTCAACTTGAACCGTTTCCGCTTCAGCAGACTTCCAGCATCCACAGCACTCCGCTTTCATCGGATGTCATGCTGACCCAGATGGCAGCTGGGACAATGTCATTAGGATGTAGAGAAATTAGGAATATTGTACCATTTGCCAGAACTACGTGGGAGAGAGATCTGATGGAGGCTCAAGTTTCTAAAAAGCTGACGTGATAAAGAGAGTTCAGTCATCCCAAAACTGGTTAGTGGAATCAGGAGCAGAAACTTAACTTTAACCGCACTCCTCACACATTAGAGGCAATCTTGCAGTAAGAGCAGGAATGCAGAATTTTAGAGTCATAGAAATACACAGCATGGAAACAGACCCTTCAGACCAACTGATCCATGCTGACCAGTATCCTAAATAAAGCTAGGTCCATCTGCCAGCTTTTGGCCCATACCCCTCTAAACCCTTCCTATTCACGTACACATCTGGATGCCTTTTAAATGTTGTAATTGTACCAGCCTCTACCACTTCGTCTGGCAGCTTTTTCTATACACACAACACCCTCTGTGTGAAAATGCTGCCCCTTGGGTCTCTTTTAAATCTTTCCCCTCTCACCGTAAAGCTATGCCCTCTTATTCTGAATTCCCCCACCCTGGGATACAGACCTTGTCTATTCACCCTATCCATGCCCCTCATGAATTTATAAACCTCTACAAGGTGACCCTTCAGCCTCCAAGCTTCCAGGGAAAAAAGCCCCAGCCTAATCAGCCTCTCCCTATAGCTCAAACCCTCCAACCCCAGCAACATCCTTCTAAACCTTTTCTGAACCCTTTCAAGTTCAGCAACATCCTTCCTATGGCAGGGAGGCCAGAAGTGCACGCAGTATTCCAAAAGTGGCCTCACTAATGTCCCGTAGAGCCACCTCATGACCTTCCAACTCAAATACTCAATGCACTGTCCACAAAGGCAAGCGGACCAAACGCCTTATTCACTATCTCTACTTTCGAGGAACCATGAACCTGCACTCCGACAGCTCTTTGAAGCAGGCCCTGTAATCTCTGCAAAGGTAAAACGGAAAATGCCGGCAATAAGAGTGAGAGCGATGCAGCAGTTTAGGCCTATACTTCAGAGAATGGGAGGAGATCTGATTGAGGTATATAAAATGCTAAAAAGAGGATTGACAGAGTAGGTCTAGAGTGGCTGTTTGTCCTAGTGAGGCAATCGAGGATGAGCGGTCATCATTTTAGGCTAAGTGCCAGCAGATTTAAAAAAAGAAATGAGAAATTATTTCTTTCAAAACGGTCATGAATCTGTGAACTGCACTACCCCAGAGGGAGGTAGACGTTGGGACAATGAATAACGAGGAGACAGGCAGGTTTTTGATTAGTAACGGGTGGAGGGTTATGGGAGAGGGGCAGCAAGTGGAGGTCAGTCACAAACGTACTCAACAGTGGAGCAGAATCGAGGGGCTGAACTGCCTACTCCTGCCGTGAGTCCTTATGTTCAGAGGTGGAGCAGATAAAGCTTCAGCAGGGAAAGGCGGGTTTTCATTTCAGATCGGTAAAATCCCGAGCAGGGCAAGACGGGGAGACGCTGTCACAGACGGTATCAAAGCAGAAGAGCCAACTTTCACAATCCGCAATCCGACCGCATCGCTGGTCTATCATCCAGAACAAAAAGGCTGCGCTCCGCATGTAGAACATAGAACAATACAGCGCAGAACAGGCCCTTCGGCCCTCGAGGTTGTGTCGACCTGTGAACTAATCTAAGCCCAACCCCCATCTGCTCTCCTGTAACAGATTCTGCGTGCCCGAGCCCGGGAACGACGAGCCACTTACTTGTGCCACGTTCGACGGCCTGGAGATCTGCTGAATGTCGGCGTTATTGGTTATATTGCGCAGCGTCCTGACCGCAGGGCTCCAGGCCGTCACCATCTCCGGGCCCTGAGCCCCCTGCCCCCCGGGGGCGACCAAGCCGGCCCTGGCCTCCGGGTTAGAGACGGAGCTCGGAACCGGCGGGACGTTGGCGCAAAGGTTGATGAGGGCAGATTCCTTGCCGTGAGCCAGCCTGCGCTTGGCCGCAGCGGCGGCGCCAGTGGGGGTTGGGATTTCCGCCGGGGTCCAGTTCAGGTTCCTCTCCTGCTTCTCGGGGGAAGAGTCCGAGGAGTCGTCGAACATGATCTCCCCGGCCGCCTTCTCGCCCGACCGCTTGGGGGGGGAGCCCGGGATGCTCAGCGGAGAGGCTGCTCGCGATGACGCGGGGCTGCTCCTGGCCGAACACTTGTCATCCATCTCCGGCTCCTCACTGTTTCCGGCCAGCTCTTCCTCTTCCTCCTCCTCCTCCAGAACAATGAGGCGAGGGTGATACGCACACTCATCCTTCCGGGATTTCGCTGTCACACTGTCCTCCACCCAGTCTGGCGTTACCACTTTGATGCTGCTTCGACTCAAAGCACAGTTGTACTTTTCCTGCCGAAAGAAAACACAGATTAAACCTTTCTGCCACCTATGTTGGGAAAATTCATCACTTTTATTTTCTTTTTCCACAACAGGCCTCCAAAAGTGGAACCCACGGCTGGCCAGTCTTTTTTCCCTTTTGTAGGGAGGCTACCACCGAGCCACTACAGGGCCTCCTCCTGCCAAAAAAAATCATCCATGGCTACATTCTATTAGGTACAAATATAATTTTTGTATTTTTTAAGATATAGCGGGACAGAAAATGAAGACGGCACTGACAACAGTTTTTCCGTTCTTACATATAGAGTCATAAAGTCATACAGCATGGAAAAGACGTTATCAGTCCAAACAGCCCATGCCAACCAGGTTTCCCAAACTAAACTAGTCCCACTTACCTGTATTTGGCTCATATCCCTCTGAGCTTTTCCTATTCATGTATCTGTCCAAAACTCTCTCAAGTATTGTAACTGTACCAGCATCTACCACTTCCCCTGGCAGTTCATTCCACATACGATCTACACTGTGTGTGAAAGAGTTTCCCCTTGGGTCCCTTTTAAATCTTTCCCCTCTCATCTTAAACCTGTGCCCACTAGTTTTGAATTCCCCTACCCTTGGGGAAAAGATCTTTGCTATTCACTGTATCCACGTCCCTCGTGATTTTATAAATCTTCTGTAAGGTCACCCCTCAACTCCAATGAACAAAGCCACAGCCTTTCCAGCCTCTCCTTATTGGCAAAGCCTCCATTTCTGGGAACATCTTTTCTGAACCCTTTGCAATTTAATAATATGTATATTTTTCACCCTACCACCAGGAAAACACTCACGTAGCCAAGTGAATATTTACATGCAAAGCCTGTTAAGGATAATGCTGACAGCAAAATGTGAATTCATCACTTTTAACAGGCTTCCTCTGATTTTGTTTCACATACGTTTTTCACGTTAGGAAGTTGCACCTAAACCCAGGAGAACTGGGCAGGAGGAGTTCATAGAATTTTCTGGGGAGAAATTAGAAATGTTTTGGTTTCTAATTTGAATGGATCATGCTGCGGGCGGTTGAAATATAGCCTGGTGTTCTTTCAGGAGTAATCGCAGTAATTCTGGAAAGAAAGAGTGTGCAAATGTATCAAAAATACAGGAGGCCAGGACCTGAAAAACAAAATAGCAACTTCATATTTGTGATACAGAAGTGGTCTCTAACCAATGGCCTTAAGTTGTTAAAAATTCTTCTCTTAAAAAAAAGGAACAGATTTAAGAGTATCCATACAACCATGGGACAGCGGAACAGAATGAGGCCATTGAGTCTGCTCTGCCATTCGATCACAGGTGATACACTTCTCAATCCCATTCTCCTGCCTTTTCCCAGTGACCCCTGACCTCCTTACTCATCAAGAATCTCACTCAATGTCTTGGCCTCCACAGCCTTCTGCAGCAATGAGTTCCACAGACCCATCTCCTTCCAGCTGAAGAAATTCCTTCTGATCTCAGGTCTAAAAGGTCATCTCTTCGTTCCAAGGCTCTGCCCTCAGGTCCCAGCCCCTCCCACTAGTGGAAACATCTTTTCCGTATCCACCCTATCTGGGCCTCTCGATATTCCGTAAATTACAAAAACCATTCCCCCCTCTCTTCCTTCCAAACTCCATCAAGTACAGACCCAGAGTCCTCAATCACTCCTCATATGACAAGCCCTTCATCCCCAAGACCATTCTCATAAATCTCCTCTAGACCCCATCCAATGCCAGCACATCCTTCCTTAGACACAGGGCCCAAAACTGCTGTGACATGCATGGAACCCTTTCAGCAGAACTCAGGTATTCAACCAAACTAGATTATAAAAGAGATATTTAAAGCCAAGCTGATATTTACAATTCACGTGTCATGTAACATGATCCCAACCTGTCCTCACACTCCTTCGCCAGCCACTAGTCCCAATCTCACCACAGTAGCTGGTGAAAACTAAATTGCGATCAATACATTTGGAATTGAATAGATTTGTCTCCTTAATGGTGACTTAACACAACCACTGATTGCTATAAATACTCATCAGACTCACTACTGCCCTTTCAGAAAGGAGGAGATCTACCATCCTTCACTGGTCTGGCCTTCGTGTGACTCCAGACCCCGTGCAACGCAGTTGATTCCTAACTACCCACTGGAAGTGGACTAACAAGCACTTCAATTTCAGGGCAATTAGGGACTTACAAAACAAAAAGTACTGACTTTATTAGCAAAACCCACATCCCCTGAAAGAACAGAGAAAATTCTTGGGCTCCTATTTTTAAAAGAAAACCTTTTCACAGAAAAATTACAGTTTAGGATTTTAAAAAAAGTTATGTCACTGATCAAAGGAATGATCACATTTATTCTGTAGGAGCTCGGGTGAAACAATTACAGTTTAACCTAGTTGGCAGATACATTATCCACTCCTTTGTCTGTCCAACTGTTGTTCATCCTCTTTGGGCTCTATCTCCACCTATCATTTACTCCACCACCACCCCCCCCTCCACCTACTGCACAAAAGCCAACATTTTCTCTAACTACCGTCAGTTCGTAGGGTCACTGGACCCGAAACGTTAACTCTGATTTCTCTCCACAGACACAGCCAGGCCAGCTGAGCTTTTCCAGCAACTTCTGTTTTTGTATCTTTTCGGTCTTCTCAACCACCTTATTCTGCCCGTATCGCTGACACACGCACCTACGATCTCCGTAGCTTTCCAGGGTCCTACCATTCACACTATAACCCCTTGCCTTGTCAGCCCTCCCTCAGTGCGTTACCTCACACTTTCCCTGGCTGAATTCCATTTGCCAACGCCCTGCCCAGCTAACCAGTCGGTCCATGGTTATCCTTCCGTAGTTTACAGCGATCCGCTTTGTATCCACCACGGTACCATTTCTCTCTCGGGGAGATCTAAAGGACGTGGAGTTGGTGGATGAAAGATATCTTTTGTGGATACAGTGATGGAAGGGATACAAGTACAAGGGCAGAGAATGACTTGGAAATACGGAGGGAACGTTTTGTTTCAAAATTACAGTTTTGCCAGAAAAGAACGCACAGTAGGTCAACAAGCACAGGAGTTACTTCCAGACTCAGATATAACAAAATAACAAATAGAAGAACCAAGAGTGGGCAATTGAGCCACTTGAGTGTGCTCCGCTAATCAGCGCAATATCGGATGATTTCATCTTGGCTCCCAAGCTACTTTTCTGCTTTTCCCCCATAACCCATCACTAACTAAAAATCTCTCTCTCGCTTCTCTACAAACTTACTCCATGTCCCAGCATCCAACACACTCTGGGGCAGTGAATTTGAAAGATTCACAACCCTTTACATGAAGTAACTTCTCCTCATTTCCGTTTTAAATTTGCCCTCCTTTGTCCCGAAACCATGGCCTCCTGTTCCTAGATTGCCCCACACCAGGGAATGTTTGTTCTGCTACTTTATTACTTCCTTTTGGCACCTTATACTTGAGTTACAGCTAAAACCCGACATCACATGCTCAGATACTGCGTCGCCAAGCACTGTGGAACTAAAAAGGGCAGGAGGCCACCAAAACGAGAAACTGGTCAGACAGATGGCTGTAAAGCCTTACGGCTGATCTAGTATTAAACAACAGCACCATAAACATTAAAGCAGTTTCCTGCAGGAACGGAGAAACCTTCAGTTATAGCTAATAAATTGTTTTTCAGACTGCAGACGCTCCCACAGGATCATCACCATTGGGATACAGGTCATATTGTTCCCCAGTCGGCTCAGGACATTCTCCCCCAAGGCAAATGGCTGTTAAGTGGCTATTTACAGCCCTGCGCAACAGCACAATTTTGTTTTCCCCCTGCACATTTGCCTTTAACAACTGGCTGTAAAAAAGATTTTATGGGTATGACACAGACTGTCCCATTGAAATACATCCAACAGGCAATTTCTGTGGGACCTAAGCCTTTCAGAGATCTCTGTCTTCAATAGCAGCAATCAGCATCTGACATTAAAGCCGTTTAACTAGCACGACCCTCTTCCTCCCTCCAAGAAAGTATACACTCAAATCATTCCAGCTGAACAAATGAAAGTCACCCAGCAGTTGACCACTGGTTCAGCAAATGTGTGACTACGATCTTTTCCAAACCAGAACAAGCAATTTAAAGCTTTCTCTGCTAACAGATGGGCTGCACAGCAGGGCGCCTATACTTAAGGAAATTGGCAGAAAACTCCGGGCAGGGAAAAGGAGGAGATATATTTTGAAGCAGCAAATCATCACGGAGTCTTGGTCAAGGTGCTAAGTGCGCTCTAGATTGTGCTGAGTGGCAGCCTCAATGCACGGTGTGGCCCCCTCTTACTGAGGTATACCTGCCCAAAAAGGTGCTGCAGGCAGATTCAGCCCTAGCTTCCAATGGGGAAAACCATTCAAACAGGGATATTTGCGGGATGAAAGGGGGAAGAAAGAAAAAGCAAAAACCAATTAATGAAAGAGGTGGTGCAGGTGGAAACGTGGTCCAGGGCAGAGAGGCCTGCTGCAGGACGGCATATTCTATAGTACACCCCCAGCTTGAAACGATAAGACCCACCACACGGCTCCAGCGGCATCCCACGCTCGCCACATGGCTCCTAAACTCAGGGCCGCCACACGGCACATCTTGGAACATCAGCCTTCCACAACACGACCTACAAACTCCTTCTGTGAATCTACTACCTAATGCTCTATTGCTGGCATCCACCCTGCCTCAGGCCCTCCTTTCAGCTGGTCACCCTATCCCCTCGAATCGGCCCGCAGCTGCTCCAAGGTTACGTGCGCGGCAACAGATGTCAGCATGCTGATCGTGATACTTCCGATTTTAGAGACTGTGCCATACACAGGCGTCGGAGACCCAGGCAACTGGAACAGGAACGAGAGAGAATGCTGCTGCTCACGCCAGGCCAGCCAACATAAAAGTATGCCATTCAGCCCCTTGAATTCGCTCCACCATTTTATAGAGATCATGATTGATTTGATCATCCCCAACTCCATGTCTCCTTCTACCCAGAACAATCCATTTGCTTCCTGATGAAAAATCGGACTCTCTCAGCACTGAACATACATAATGTCTTTGAGAGCCCTTTGTGGTTAAGAACGTCACACATTCACGACCCTCAGAGAAAAAAACTGCTCCTCGCTTCTGCATCAAATGCGTGACTCTTTATTCTGAGATTAGATCCTCAACTTTCCCACAACCATCACCATCACCCTTCGGTCACACACTTGCCTCACACACACACGCATTCACCAACACCAAAGAGCTGTTAACATGTCCATAAGCTTCCCAAAAGGTTAGCGAATGAACTAACCAGGAAATGGCACTGGCTACTGTAAAAAGGAGCAGCCTGCCTTGACTAACATTCCCCCTTCCAGCCCCACAATGATCAAGCATCACAAAACAGAACTCCATTTTGAATACATTTCTGAAAAGGGAATATTGTTTAACAATGCTGGAAATTAAAGACCTTGGAGTACAAATTCATAATTCCTTGAAAGTGTGGTCTCACATAGACAGGATAGTGAGGGAGGTGTTTGGTATGCTTTCCTTTATTGGTCAGTGCATTGAGTATAGGAGTTGGGAGGTCATGCTGTAGCTGTACAGGACATCGGTTAGGCCACTTCTGGAATACTATGTGCAATTCTGGTCTCCCTGCTATATGGAGGATGTTGAACTTGAAAGGGTTCAGAAAAGATTTACAAGAACGTCGCCAGGGCTGGAGGGATTGAGCTATAGGGAGAAGCGGAATAGGCTGGGGCTATTTTCCCTGGAGATTAGGAGGCCGAGAGTTGATCTTATAGAGGTTTGTAAAATCATAAGGGAGATGGAGAGGGTGAACAGTCAAGGTCCTTGCCCCAGGATAGGGGAGTCCAAAACTGGACAGGATAGGTTTAAGAGGAAAGATTTAGAAGAGACCTAAGGGGTAACTTTGTCACGCAGATGGTGGTGCGTGTATGGAATGAGCTGCCAGAGGAAGTGGTGGAGGCTGGTACAATTACAACATTTAAAAGGCATCTGGATGGGTATATGAATAGGATGGGTTTAGAGGAATAGTGGTATTATTGCTGGACTGTTAATCCAGAGATCCAGATAATGTTCTGGGGACCCAGGATTGAATCCTACCACAGCAGATGGTGGAATCTGAATTCAATAAAAATATCTGGAATTAAGAGTCAAACAATGACCATGAATCCATTGTCGACTTTTGGGGGAAAACCCATGTGGTTCACTAATGTCCTTTAAGGAAGGAAACTGCCATCCTTACCTGGCCTGGCCCTACATGGGACTCCAGACCCACAGCAACGTGGTTGACTCTTAACTGCCCTCAGGGGAATTAGAGATGGGCAACAAACGCTGCCGAGCCAGTGACGCCCTCATCCCGTAAGTAGAGAAAAAGAAACGGGAATATTTAAGTTACGGATATCTGGGTGATACAGACTAGTTGGGCCAAAGAGTCTGTTTCTATGCTGCATGACTCTCAAGTCTTGATCAGAAATGCGCAGCTCCATCAAGCACAGGGAAAGGTGGTCATAGCCAGCAAATTGTTCTGGGACAACATCCAGTCTTAAAAGGGTACATTCCAGGCGATGCTAGCGACAACATCACACTCACCCCCTGAGGTTCAGGCACGATTAAGTGGGTGCAAGCCTTGTTGAGTTTGAGTTGGCAGTCCCCTCCATAAAAAGTTATTAAAGCCCATAGCGTTTTGCGGTCTTCAGCAGAAACCTGGAACACAGAAATGGAATGAGACACGTACTTGATAAACACATCTGAACGGTGTATAGTTTTTAAGTATTTACTTATTACACACTTGCAGCACAATATAAATGACAATGAAGTCTCATCTCTTAAGCCAGCACTCTAATTAAAATAGAAGCATTCAGCTAGAAAATGCAATTCATTTCCAGTGGCTAACAATTCCACAGCACAGAAACGGCATCTGGAATAGAATGTCGGAAAGTGTGAGATAATGCACTTTGGGAGGAAGGTTAGAGGCGGAGACTGTTTTCTAAATGGGAAAAGGCCTCATAAATCTGAAGCACAAAAGGAGTTGAGAGTCCTAGTTCAGGTTTCTCTTAAGGTTAACATGCAAGATCAGTTGGCAGTTAGGAAGGCAAATGTTATGCGAGCATTCATTTGGAAGGGGCTAGAATCCAAGAGCACAGATGTACTGCAAAGGCTGTATAAGGCTCTGGTCAGATCACATTTGGAATTTCGTGGGCAGTTTAGGGCTACGTATCTAAGGAAGGATGAGCTGGTCTTTGGGGGGGGGGGGGGGGGGTCCCAGTAGAGGTGTACAAAGACAATCCCAGGGATGGACAGCTTGTCATTGGAAGAGAGATTGAGGACTCTGGGTCTGTGCACGATGGAGTTTAGAAGGATGTGGAAGGGATCGGATTGAAACTTACAGAATACTCAGAGGGCTGGATAAAGTGAGGGCAAAGATGATATTTTCACTACTAGGAGAGACATGGAACCCGAGGGCACAGCCTCAGAGTGAAAGGGTGACGCTTTGGAACTGAGCCGAGGACTAATTTCTTCAGCCAGAGGATGGTGAATCGGTAGAACTCATTGCCGCAAAGGGCTATGGAGGCCAAGTCATTGATGTATTTAAGACAAACAGCAGGAAAATGGGGTTGACAAACATATCAGCCATGATCAAATGGTGCAGCAGATTGATGGACTGATGGCCTAATTCCACCCCTATATCTTTTGAACTTAATGTAAGATTTTACACCAGGTAAAGAACCATGCTCATTCTAATGACGTCAGAAACGAGTGAAACCTTTACTGTTTCAAATCTGACAAGTCTCAACAACATGCTGTTGCCCGGAAACAGAACACTGAGGTCCAATTTCCACCAAATCCAACTTAGTGGGGTTGTATTTTTCTTCCCATTTAACATTCCTGCACGGTTACTTGCATCGCAGCATGAGTTCATTCCAACCTCAAGAAGCAAATGAACTCCATACGTAAACATTACACACTTTCTAAAAAAATTAATCTCCTTTTCTAATCACCTGGTTCAGAGATGTTATTACACGCCTCTGGAGCAGGTGGGACTTGAACCCAGGCCTCCTGGTCCAGGGACAGGGGCACTACCACTGTGACACAAGAGGACCCATTGCATATTAAAGGTTAAGAATAACCAACTCACTTCAAAACTCTTCTTTTCCAGAAGAAATCACCCAGGCTTCGAAGTTTAATAAATGTACAACCGATGCAACGAAATATAAGGGATCACTGCTCCTTCTTTGACCGTTTGACTGTGCTCCCAACTAACAACATGAACTCACCTGCAAACTGTGTAGCCAGAGGTCTCTGGGAATATACTTCAGCACTGAGTCAAACACAAAGCCTCCCCCACTGCCCACTTCTCCTTAAATTGATCAGACAAGGCAAGAAAGAAAACACCACATGGCTCACAGGACAGGTCCAAGACTAATCCAAATTGTCCACAGTTAATTTTTAATAAAATAAGTCTATGGTAAACCAAATCAGCTTTCTTACTAATACTAACCAACTATGGAATTCCTTCCCCCACCCCAGATTTCCCCTTGAACACTTCCACGATATCTTGTCGATATTTTCCAATCGGCCTGTTCAAATATGTTACAACACAACTCAAGGGGTCCTCCAGTTTAAGTCAACATAGAGAATCATAAAATCCCTACAGTATGCAAAGAGGTCATTCAGCCCATCAAGTCCACACCAATCTTCCAAACAGCATCCCACCCAGCCCTGCCCCACCCCTCAACCCTATTCATGTAACCCTGCATCTCCTGCAGCTAATCCACCTAGCCTACACTACAGGGCAATTTAGCATGGCCAAATCCACCCAACCTGCACATCTTTGGACTGTGGGAGGAAACCGGAGCACCCGGAGGAATGCCCCGCAGACACGGGGAGAATGTGCAAACTCCACACAGACAGACATCCGAGGCTGGAATCGAACCTGGATCCCTAGCGCTGTGAGGCAGCAGTACTAACCACTGAGCCACTGTACCATTCTGTATTTTATGATTCTTGCATGAAATAAATTAGAATTTTTTTAAAATCAAGATTGTGGGGACAACCAAAACAAAAAACGACTGCACCAACATAATTTCTTCATACAGGAAATTCCTTTTCATAAAGAACGAACGAACCTTCAGTACCATCAGATCACGAGTGGGCCATTCATCCCGGTCAGCCCGTTTTATCAGATTTTGAATCAATCCTCATCTTTATTCCAACTACCTCCTTCGGTTCCACAGGCTTACAGCAGAGATGGATCGGGGGGCACCAACAATACAGATGTTCAAAGCAGAGGAATTTTGACAGAGCAATGAGTCGGTCCCCTCTGTCACATCACATGGCAAAGGCCACAGACTGAGCTAACTGGCAGAGGAAATTACAGGGGATGAGAGAATATTGAGAATATTACTCCCCACGCGAAGCGGCGGGGGGGGCGAGGGGAGCTGAGAGGATCTGGAACACACTACCTGAACAGGTTCCACAGGAATATCCAAACGATAACTTACTCCTGAATTGAATTGATTAGCCTTCCTGTCACAAACACTCAAATGAGTGCCGTGAAAACTCTTATACATCCATACTCCTGAAGGACTGATTGGCAGGGTCAGGGGGCAGAGGCTAGAGGTGGGACTGAACAAATGAATAGCTTTTTCACGGGGAGGCGATGATCCAAGTGGTATTATCGCTAGACTGTTAATCCTGAAACCCGGGTTCGAATCCCACCACGGCAGATGGTGGAATTTGAATTCAATTTATAAAAAAGATCTGGAATTAAGAGTTCTAAGGATGACTATGAATCCATTGCTGATGGTCGGAAAATCTCATTTGGTTCACTAATGTTCTTTCAGGAAGAACGCTGCCATCCTTACCTGGCGTGGCCTACATGACCCCAGACCCACAACAATATGGTTGACTCTTAACAACCCTCTGAGAATTACATGCTGGCCAAGCCAACAATGCTTTCATTGTGAATGAATTAAAAAAACACACTGCACTAGCCCAACGCACACGCGTACCCGATCTAAAGGTCTCTTTCAGATCCAACCCCAAATACACAGTTCGAAAAAAAAGTGCAAATAAAATTAAAAGCAACAAACAAACATAGTTGCCATATAAAGTCGTTTTGATCATATAGAGAGCTAAACAGCAGCAAGTATCAACACTTGTGTGCAATACAGGGCAGCACAGGGTAGAGTGAGCTGAGTACAGTCACCAAAACATCACTCCACAGTCTATCTCAACACAAAAGGAATATGCAAGGAAATTAGAAACACAATTCAGATAATCCTACAGCGAATAGGGGAAAGGAAAGACTTAACAGTACGCTGACGAACTGCATTTAGTAACAAAATGATCAAGGCAGCCCTAGGTCAGAGTGTGAAGAACCCTATCTGAAGAAACTGTTTTGGCTGTTCGTTTTCAGGTGAGCTGGTTGCAAGCAATTTAAACTGGAACAGACCACTAAAGCGTTTTCCGTTGCACACTTGGAATGTAATTGGCCATATTCTACATCAACAGTTTCAACATAATCAGCCTGTCATACACCTCCACATTTGGTTTTCTCAAAAAACACCACAATGCAGGTCTTTGCTACGAGCAAAGGAATGGAAAAAGACATGTGAATCCTTTAACAAGCAGTCACTGAGGAAAGAATTCTCTGTGCCTCGAGGTGCCGGTGCAGGTCAGTGAAAATTATAAAGACGTACCCTTGACAGGCAAGCTGTAACTCCTGAGAATACCTGTCCTCCTTCTGGAGAGAAGCCAGCGACTCTGTGTGCTTTACATCAAGGAAATAAGCTGCAGAGTTCGTTATTCTGGGTCAAACATTAGAAGTGACAACAGCAGTGTATAACAAAGACAGACCCAGTTTGGTCTAAGATATGGGGAGGTGGTTCACAAGTGGAGGACGGAAACCTGAGGGAGCATTGGCACACGGTGTCCACCGAGTACAGGGGCCTTCAGGAGGTGCAGGATTTTGATCTACCTCCTTGTGCAGGCGCTGGGATGAAGCTAGTGAGCAAATTAGCATGAGCCACTGTAAGTCTCTGAAGCTGTGCATTTTCAAGCACTTACTGCACGGCAAGCAAACATTCTTGAAAATAACAGCGATCACTTGCTCATAGAACATTGCGACTTGAGGAGATTTAAGGTCCATTGATCAAAAGCTTGGCAAAGGAGGTAGGTTTTAAGGGATTCTGAACACAAGCGTTAGATGAGCTCAGACACCATTAGGTCACGAGGATGGAGGAGATTATGTCTAAGAAAATGAGCCAATCAAAGGCTTCATAAGGGGTTATGTGCTGTGATGCTATCCCTTCCCCAGCAAAACAAAAAATCCATGGAGGATATGATGCTCGGAGACGGAAAAGGCAGCGCGTACAATGAATAATAGGGGAGCCAGCACAGACTGCTGTCATTTATACAGACGGCAGAAATGACTGTGTGGAGGGTTGGGTTAGTAAATTTGCTGATTACACTGAGATTGGTCACAGGTGGTTAACAGTTAGGGCGAGTGTCTTGGGCTACAATAAGATGTAGGCAGGATTGTCAAATAGGCAGCTGGAATGTTACCCTGAAAAGTGTGAGGTGATACACTTTGGAAGGAGTAATTTGACAAGCAAGTACCCAATGAACAGCATGATGCTAGGAAGTTCTGTGGAACAAAGGGGCTTTGCCGTGCTTGAACTGCACGTTAGCAGGGTGGTGAAAACATATATCGGATACTTGCTTTTATCAATCAAGGCACAGATTACAAAAGCATGGAAGTCATGTTAGAGTTGTACAGAATTTTGGTGAGACTGCAGTAACAGGACTGTGTGCAGGTGTGCTCTCCACATTCCAGGGAGTATATGATCGCACCCAATGGACACAGAGGAGATTCACTAGGATACTACCTGGGAGAGTGGATACGCTTCAGCTGGTTTTGCTGGAACAGAGAAGACTGAGGGGCGATCTGATCGAGGTGTACAAGATTGTGGACAGAGCGAAGGGTCAGTCACAAGGATACACAGGTTCAAAGAAAGGGCAAGAGGTTTCGGAGGGATGTGAGGAAAACATTTTTTTTCTTAAAACCTCGTGATGTTTGCAAAGTGCTGCCTGGGAGAGTGGCAGAGGCAAAAACGTACTTGGATGACAACTCGGCACATCATAACGCTCACAGCGAGAGGGCAAGTCGCTGGTAAATGGGATTAGGTTGAGGGTCAGGTGTTACGTGTGTAGGTGCAGACTCAATGGGCTGAAGGGCCTCTTCTGCACTCTATGATCACAGTTGGACAGATATTTAGGAGGGAGGTGCACAGAGAAACGGTGAGGACAGTATCCCCTGGGACACCAAGTTCGGGGTTTACGGTCAGTGACACAGGAAGGAAGGCTGGGAAGGTTAACTTACAGTGGGCTGTGCCTTACAGACAGGCACAGAAGGAAGTTACAGACTAACGCAAAAGGGAGTCAGCGAGGTGTACAGCAAAGAAAAAAGCCCTTCAACCCAGTGAGTCTGCGCCAAAAAGAACCAACTATTCCAATCCGATTTCCAGGACTCAATCATAGCCTTATAAATATCACAACTATACATCTAAATGCTTGTTAACAATTGAGGTTTCTGCTTCTTACAGAGTCCCAAAAGGTTTCCCTTCACATCTTCTCTGAACCTTGGAAAGGCACAATACTGAGAGTGGGTTAGGGAAGGAGCCCCGGAGGGGACCCTCAATAGAAAGGTAAAAATGGACATAGTGAAGGGCTTGGATCTGGAGCAGTGATCACAACGAGCACCCAAACGGAATCAGGGAAGAGAAGACAAGGCTCAAAGCTGCAGGGAAAATCTTCAATTCCACCAGCTGTACAGCGCTTCACTCCTGGATTTCACTGCAGAATCGCCTCAGGTTCGCTTGTAGCAAAATGCAACCCATCCCCCTACACGGGTGAGAGATCTGAGCACTGAAAGGATACGGAAGGAGCTGGCCACACCGTACTGACAAAAATACCCAGGATGGCTGCAAAAGAGGAGAACAAAAAAAAGTCAATAAATACGTATATACCAGCTCAACATTCTTAACACTGCATGCTTTTCCACTTCTCAAAACTTAACCATTGTCCTAGTCTGGCACAGGGCTCCCACGGGCTTCAAAATTTACCTGGTGCCGTTTTTAATCAAATATACAACCTCTTTGAAATGGGTATGGCAGCGTCGTGTACTATATGACTTCATTCTATGGCCAATAACTATGACTCTAGACTGGTAATTCAGAGGCTTGGAATACTCAATTGGAAACAACATTCCGAGGTAGGATGCAAATTGTGAAACACAGTTAATTGAGTAAGTCTGGGAGAGATGGTAATGGTCATCACAAAAACCACCACACGATCATAAAAATCTAACTGATTCATTTAAGGTAATATATTTATGTAAAGTTGTTGTCCTTCCCAGTCCAGCCTCCAGCAATGTGCTTGAATCTGAACTACACTCTAAAACAAGCCAATGAAATACAGTGAGGTATCAAACCATCACTTCTAAAACAAAATCGCATACTCTTCCCCCCAACAAAAACAAAGGCAGAATCTCCCTTGTCCTAACATCATCCCACCAACCTCCGTATCCAACGTATCATCGTCCATCACTTCCGCCACCGACAATCCGACCCCACAACGAAAGAGATATACCCCTCCCCACCTCTATCTGCCTTCCGTAGGGACCACTCATTTTGCAACTACCTCGTCTGCTCCACACTCCCCACTAATCCCACCACCCCCGGCACCTTTCCCCGCAACCACAGGAGGTGCTCCACCTGCCCCTGCACTCTTCTCCCCTCCCCCCCCCCCCCCCCCCCCCCCCCACCCTCAAGGCACAAAACAAACCTTTTATATCAGACAAGGGTTCACCTGCACATGTGGTCTACTGCATCCTCTGCTCCTGACGTGGCCTCCTCTCCATCAGTGAGACTAAATGGGGGCTCGTAGACTGCTTTGCAGAGCATCTGCGCTCTGTTTCTGACAAACACCACCACCTTCCGGTCATGAACCATTTTAACTACACTCCCCTCCCAACTCCCTGGGCGACATGTCCATCCTGGGCCTCCTCCAGTGTCACAATGACATCCCCTGCAAACTGGAGGAACAGCACCTCATATTCTGCCTCAGAAGCTACAGCTCAATGGCTTAAATGTGGACTTTACCAGTTTCAAAATCTTGGCCTCATCCCATGTCCAACCCTCCATCTATTCCCCGCCTCCTTGACCCGACACAATCTGTCCCATCTTCTCTCCCACCTATCTGCTCCCCCCACCTCACTGACCAATCCTCACCACTGCCTACCTGCACTCACCTATCACCATTCCACCTACTCTTCCCAGTCCCACCCCTCCTTATTTCAGAGCACCCTTCCCCCTCCCCCGTTTCTGAAGAAGGGCCCAAACCCGAAATGTCAGCCTTCCTGCTCCTCTGATGCTGCCTGGTCTGCTGTGTTCATCCAGCTCTACGCCTGGTTACCTCAGTAATAACTGCCGACACTGGAGTCTATCTCTACAACTAGCCGTGGTTTCAGCTGCTTCACAAGTGCAATTCACAGCCACCCTCAAGCAATGCTCACAACAGCTGAAACCGACCCAACAGACCTTGTGAAGAAAACTACAGAACTGTTTTCCCTGCACGCATGTGGTTTTTCTCCCCCCCTCCCATTCATTTTGACTTGTGGAAAGGAGAGTTTAATAAGGAGCTTCGAGTAGTTTTTTGTACTTTTTACTTCATTTAAGCAACCTGTAACTAGAAACTGACGATCTGCAATGAATCGTAATTCCTCATAAAGTACAGAAACCTGGTCCGTGCTTTCTAACAAACCGGGACCAGAAGAGGAGGGAAAACAGATCAGATGGCTGGGGGAATTTTACACAATTATTTCTTTAAAACAAAACACTAACGTCTGTGATGATTCGAGAAGCAGCAGGGCTCGATTTCCAGGGCACTAGTCCAGTCCGGTGCAGAAGAGTTTCTCAGGAGTGCAGCACACCCTGGGTTGTGTGCTCTGGTCACAGAGATTCAAAGGGGTTGGGGGGATGCTCCTGGATAAGGCAGGGTCATGTTTGCACTGCACCACCAGAGCTTACAGAACTGCCCTGTACCCACCCAGCGACATTTCCTGCTCAACTCCCTTCCACGCATGGCATTCTGCACACCAACGTAGATCCCAATATTGGCTTCCAGTTCTGGGGGCATACATCATTAGCCCACACATTTTAAAAAAAGAACTTAGGAGGAATTGCCACTCAGCGGTATTACCCTCCGGTTCTGCAGCACCTCAGATACAAGTCAAACCCTCAACGATGCTCCCGTCTGAATATTCGGGACCAACAGAGTTAAGCAATTGAAACGCAGGAACAAATGTAGGCCATTCAGCCCCTCGAGCCTGTTCCACCATTCAATAAGATCATGGAACCTAACTCCATTTACCTGCCATAACAAGGTGTAGAGCAGGATGAACAGGGCAGGGCAAGCTGCATCAGAGGAGCAGGAAGGCTGACATTTCAGGCCTGGCATCTGCAGTTCCTACTCTCTCTGAATCCATTAACCTGCTTTTGGTCCATACCCTTTTTTACATTTGCTTTACAAAAACAAAAAAAATCATCTCAGATTTAAAACTAACAATTGACCCAGCATCCACTGTTGTGTGCGGAAGAGAGTCCCAAATATCTACCGTCCCGTGTGTGTAGAAGTGATCCCTATAAGTTCCCCCAAATGCTCTGACCCTAATTCTCAGATCATGCTCCCTAGTTTCAGAATCCCCAACCAGTAAAAATAGTTTAACTTTATCTACCCTGTCTATTCCTGTTTATCTCAAAGACTTCGATCAGATCGCCCTTGAACCTTCTAAATTCAAGAGGAAATTCTAGAGAAAATTCTAGAGAATATCAATTATTTGAAGTCAGAAGTGTTTTGATATAAGTCACTTTCACTAGCCTACTGAGAACAGTGTGGTAAAATCCCATGGTGTGAAAAAATATTTTAACTGCAAAATTAATTTTCTAATGGGAGACCACCAGTCCTGGCCTGCCTTTCCACTCCTCAGCAATCCTGTTCCGTTCATTGTTGGAGGAATTAAAGGAATAAAATCCCAAGAAATACGGCTAGAATCCAGGTATCCACTCATTCTCTCTCATCTGTCAATGCCTGGGGCTCCATAAGTCACTGTGGCCATTGGCCATTGTTATGAAACTGAGAAAATGTACTGAGAAGGCTATTTGACTCATGAAGTGTGTGCTGGTTGAAAGATCTCTCCAGATTTTGTAAGTCACAAGTGTTTTATTTCAATTTGCGACAAGCCTCACTTTAGGGGGCTGTGCTGTGAAGTGAAAACTAAATTCTCTACGCCCCTCCAATTCTTTTATCTAAACCTCCTTGGCTGTTGACCACTGCACTCTTCACACTTCCATGCACTGTCCCATCAGCCTCCGCTGTTGCAAGGAGGTGTCCAGTCCTCTCCACCCGCCCACACACACACACAGCACAACACCTCGGATATCTCAGAATTTATCGTGGCTAGATGGAAGCATCGGACTTGAAACATCAGCAGGTCAGCCACGATCTTACTGAATGGCAGGCTGGGCCTGAATGGCCTCCTGCTGCTCTAGTTCTGTGTGTACATATTGGACAACACTGCCAAATGGCCTCCCGCGTGATATCCCTTTGTCAGGCAGTGCTGACCAATAGTGAGTGAAGTGTTGGCAGTTAAATTACTGCACATTGCAGGATAGACCTGTCTGAGAAAGCGCAGATAATGGATCTTAGCTCAACAATCATTGTTCACAGCTCTGACTATAAAGAACTGTGACACCATGCTGAGGCTGCACAAGATTTTGGTGAGGCCACTTTTATAATACTGCACACAATTCTGGTCACCTTGCTGCAGGAAGGAGACTGTTAAACTAGAAAGAGCACAAAAACTTCACAAAGATGTTGTCGGATCTGGAGCGTTTGAGTTACTCAGTGCGAATTGGTAGGCTGAGGCTGTTTACCCTGGAGCTTGGGAGGCTGAGCGGAGACGTCATAGAGGTTTATAAAATCAGATAGGGTGAATAGCCAGGATCTTCTTCCGTAGGTAGGGGGGAGTCCAAAATTACAGCGCATAGGTTTAAGGTGAGAGGGGGAAGATTTAAAGTGGACCTGAAGAGCAACTTTTTCACACAGAGGGTGGTGTGTGTATGGAATGAGCTGCCAGAGGTGGTCGCACAGGTAAGTACAATTACAACATTTATCAGGCATCTGTACGGTACATGAATAGGAAGGGTTTCAAAGGATATGAGCCAAACGGGATTAGTTCAGTTGAGGATATCTGATTGGCATGGACAGGTTGGACCGAGGGGTCAATCTCCGTGCTGTATGACTCTGTGATCAGTGCACAAGACACCAACACCTCTCTATGCAATGATGCTGCCCATTATGGGGAAAGGAAAGTGCTGCGGCCTGCGCACTGCCACCGAAACCTGCGACACTATTCATCCTCATAAGCTGCAGCTTCAAACCACACGGAACTGCAGACTGCGGTGGTGAACAATGATTTCAAACACTGCAAGACCTTAAATGTTCGATGCTTTTTTTTGGGGAATGCTACAGAACTGGATACGTGCTCATAAATATCAAGGTATTATTTCATTCATGACAAAAAAAAACACAAGTTACAAAGTGAATCGAGCACTTTAATTACAATGTTTATGAAGTGGACGATGCAGCACGAGCTGGGTTGATCAGGGAATGGCGGCGAGTTGTTTCAAAAGGAGTTCTAATTCAAGACTTCACTTCATGGTTCTCCTCCACATGCCCTTGCAAACTGAAGATTTCATCTCAGACTTTGATACCCTATTCATGATCTCCTAAATTATTGAATGATTCAGTGCTTTCCAGAGATAGAAAGAAATTTTTATTTCACACAACTGTGCCGTGCTCAAAGCAGACTGCGTAAATTATTGAAAACCGACATACTGTAACAATGAAAATTGTTACAAACCAGCAAGAAACAAAATTTAGTCTCCTTGCCAAAATGAAGTGTCCATCCCAAAAAAATTTTGCAATGTGGGGGGGGGGGGAGGAGCGAGAGAGCGAGAGAGCGAGAGAGTGAGAATGTAAATATTGGCTAAAAATTTTATGACCGGAGTTGTGAGAAAGAAAGTGGCAAAGGAAGGTGCACTGTGTCGGCCAACATAGAGGGAGATCGACTCTACATTGGATGCCTGAGCAAAGGAGGATCCAGGTGGAAACCAGCATCACGCAGAGAAAGCCAGCCACAGACACAACATCAGCATCGGTCAGCTACCGCAATGAATCAAAGTGCACCATTGTACCACTCCACAGCAAAAAGGCTGAATGCACTGAGGGATTTCTTTTCGGGTACTGCATCTGTAAACCCATTACCTCAGACAGCACAAACGCAGTGCTGATTAGGGGAACTAAAATCAACCTGCAGTTAACACCAGCCCCAGCATACGGTCAAGGAAGTAGGTCGTATACACAGAGACCAGTCCAGGCAAAAAAAAACTGACTGTACCTTGCTCATTCTTCCTGTAGGGAGACGGGACAGCCAGTGTTTCCCTTTGTGGGGAAAAAGTAGAACGAAGTTTTATGCGGAGGGGTGGCAGATTTAAAACAAGCAAGAAATTACTTCTCTGGAATGATTGCAAATCTGATGGCACTGAATAAATTTAAAGAGGAACGAGAGATATTTTCAGTTAGCAACGGTCTGAAGGGTTGTGTGGAGTAGACGGCAGGGTGATGTTGAGGTGGCAGGGGAGGGCAGCCACGATCAAGCCAAAGGGTGAGCAGACTCAGGGCGGGCGAGGGGGTGTGCACTGGGGACGGAGGTGGTGGAGACACAACCGAGCGCGAGAGAGAGCGAGCGAACCGCCCAAATACGTGGTTCAGGCAGATACAAATCATCTTTTCCACCGGGGAAATTAGACAATCAGACGGAGGGAGGCCCCTTGCGAGACTACAGGGAGAACGAGGATGAAAGATCCTGTCTTACAGAGGTTGCCTGGGCTGAACAGTTTCCTTTCTGGGCTGTAACCGTTTCAGGACTGATTTATATTTTACATCCAAGCCATTTTACAGTGGTGTGCTCTTTAGATTGTAAAAGGTTGCCATGCAGCAGACAAGGAGGGTATAAAGCTCACCTTAACCACCGGCAGATCAAACACTTCCCGAGCTTCTCCAACCTCTGGGTTGTCACCATCTTCTGCAATAATGTGTGTCGCCAGCGCATTATAGGAGACCTCTTTCGCCTTGCCAGCCTTCAGCAGCTGGATCACCTAATGGAACAAGGAGCAAGCTGTGAACATACACTAGGTACAGGATCAGCTGACTGCTCAGGGTATAGCACTGCGCACACATGACAACAATGAACAGTGAATCTCCTTAACCAAATGGTTTCTTGAGAAAGAAACAGAGCATTTAACGAGAACAGAATCAGAGTGAACTGCAGTCCAACCAGGTCCAGGCAGAGAACAAAGGGATAAACAATGGAAAAACAAATAAAAATAGGATATTAAAATTTCACAGCTGTGACTTTACGACAATGAGGAATGAGAGTTGGCAGTCAGAATGCACTAACAATCATCACACTTACAGACAGGTAACTGTACTTCCTTGGGTAAGCTTAGCCTGCAGATTCAGCAAGTTCTTAAAAAAAAAACCAAGACAAACTGCCCCATTCTCGTAAGGCTCGCAGTCGAGCCGTCTCGGCAACTCTGCAATGCTGAGGGCTGCTGCACAGCCCACATTCTTCAACCAGAACGCCATGGAACTCACCAAAGCACCACCAAACTGCAGCTTCAATTCGACACGTGGGTAATGCACAAGAGAAATCAACATGAAGCAACCTGCAGACACCTGGCAAAGTTTACGATATAGGAGACAGCACTGCAGTAAGCTTCCACTGATTAGTAGGGACAACTGAGAACAAGAGCCTTCCTGTTGGCTGCCTTCCCGGCACAGTGCGAGTATAGATACAGTCAATGGATGGAAAGTTGGCTTGTGGGCTGGACCGGGCTGTGTTCACAACTCTCTGTAGCTACATAAGGCCCTGCACAGAGCAGCTGCCATACCAAATTGAGATGCATCCGACAGAACGCTTTCTACAATGCATTTATAAAAATTGTTAAGTGTCTTTATGGACATGCCAAATTTCCTTAGCATCCTGACAAAGTGGAGGCAATGTTAGGCTCAGAGACCCCATAACTCTTTTCTCAAATGAAGGGGCAACACTCGTAGCTCTCCAATCGACTGGAATGGTTTCAGAATCAAGGAAATTTTGGAACATTGCAAATGTATCTACTGTGATTGCAGTCACTTCCTGTAAGTCCCTGGGAAAGCAATAAATGATTGTTACATGATCTTCCCTCCCAATGGTCAGGCTCCTGAAGAACTCTGGGGCATTTTCCAACGTTACAGGCACCCAATAAAAGAATAGTGCCACTGCACGTTCAAGCCTGCACTTGCATTACTATTCCAATGAATCTGCCTCCTGTCACATCTACTCCATTCCTCCATCAACAGAAACATTTTTTTAAAAATCTGAAGGCAAAAATATAACAGAAAAGGTCAGGAATCATTAGCAAAGCTCCAGTAGCATGGTCGTCCCAAGCAGCATTTATTCACAGGCAACAGGAGGCGGCCAATCAGCCCCTCTGAATAGAGATGTGATGCATATTCACACATCAACCTGTATCCCTTGACATTTCTGATAAATAGAAATTATAAGCCACAGAATAAAAATTAACTGATCTAGCAACAAATGCAGTTGGCCAAAGGGAGTTCTATTCCTTATGTGAAGTAACTGCTTCCCTATTTCACTCCTGAAGGCTCTGGCTCTCCTTTGAAAGACGATGCGAACTGGTCACAGACTTCCCCATCCAGGAGAGGATCAGGGAGGTGGCAGCGCGACAATCCGACCCCCTCCAGGCTGACGTTCTGCGGTACGGACTCGAATGCCACCATGGCAGATGGTGAAATTCAATAAGATTCCTGAATAAAAGACTAATCTAACGGCAATCACACAGCCATTGTGGTAAACACCCACCTGGTTCACTAATGCCTTTCAGGAACGATCGGTTATCCTTACGCAGTCTATTACTCCAAAGCCACAGCAATGCGGGTTGATGTTTAACTGCCTTCTGGGCAATTTGGAATCAGCAATAAATGCTGGCCTAGCTACTAATGCTCACAGCCCATCCACAAATAATAATAAAGACTTGAACAAAAAAATTCCCATTCCTCTGTGAAATGGTCAATCCCATTCGTTCAGACTATCCACAACTGTTTCCTCTGACTTGAAAAAGTGTCTGGCAAAGCATGGGGCTTTCTAACTCCCCTTTATGACAGGGTGAGATGAAAATTCTTACACTTGTTTCCATGCAAGTTATCTGTAGCCCACTTCATTACATATTGCATAAGACATGATCAACACTTGGATGACATCCCCAAATTGGAGCTTTAGCTCATCCACACTTTGAAGGTAAAGAGGACCTGCGTATAGGAGTCGAGACGAGTTTCTGCAACAATGAGGGACCTTAGTGAGGTCCCTCTCAAAATACCGCAAACAGAGTAGTCTCCTCATCGACAGAGGTACACACTTGGTGTAGAATGAGCAAAACAGTTTCCTCAAACTAATTCCTGGGATGTAGGGACTGGCCCACGAGGGAGGATGAAATTGACTGGACCGTTATTCTCCAATGTCTAAAAGAACGAGACGCGAGCTCAATTAAACCGGAGATGACAAGGTGTAGAGCTGAATGAACACAGCAGGCCAAGCAGCATCAGAGGAGCAGGAAGGCTGACGTTTCGGGTCTGGACCCTTCTGGAGAATCTGAAATAACAAGGTGTAGAGCTAGATGAGCACAGCAGGCCAAGGAGCATCTGAGGAGCAGGAAGGCTGACGTTTCTGAAGAAGGGTCCAGACCCGAAACATCAGCCTTCCTGCTCCTCTGATGCTCCTTGGCCTGCTGTGCTCATCCAGCTCTACACCTTGTTATCTCAGATTCTCCAGTATCTGCAGTTCCTACTATCTCTGTAGCTCATTTAAACCGGAAGTCACTTGTGCGAGTTGTGTCCAAGGCCCCTAAGTGCAATCACACTGCAGGGTAGCGTATATAAGCAAAGAAATAACGAGGGGCTTGTCAGAGAGGTGCAGCAACAGTCGTGAGAAATTTCAATCTAAATATTGACAGGAAACATAAGGTGGGCAAAGGTAGCCAAGGTAAGGAGTTTGCAGTATGTTTTTAGCATAATTTCCAAGAATAACTTGTTCTGGAGCCAACCAGGCACCAGGTCTTACTACAGTGGGATGGCGCAATGATCCAGGATTAATGAATAATCTCAGTGAAGGCACTCCTAGCTAAGTGATCATATCATAAATTTTGTTTGCAGGAGAAGAAAGTGAGACCAAGACTAGTATTTCAATTTTAAAGTAAAGGCAATTATGAGGGAACTGATGCAGACGGGATTGCAGTGAACAGGCAGGTTTAGCTAAAGACAAGTCAAGTCAGGAGATATGCAGTGGCAGATCTTGAAGGAAATATTTCAGAATATACAGAACTGATGCATTCCAATGAGCAAAATTCCAAAGGATGGACCAACTATTCACAACTGGAAATATTAAAAAAAATCAAAGTGACTACCTAAAGACAGGTAGCAGGCCAGAAGTTTGAACAGGCAGAAGGAGAAAAACATGTCAAAAAAAGAATTAGAGGGAAAGATGTGTCCAAAATTTTCTAAAAATATTTAAAGATGAAAAAGATGGGCATCAGACCAGTAGACAGTGATAGCAGGGAATAAATAATGGAAAGTAAGGAATGATAGACAAATTGAACAGCTACTTACTTCAGTCTTCACTACATTGTATCCAAGAAAAATCCCAGATGTGGCTGTAAATCAGGATATAAAAGGGTGAAAGAACATCAGGAAAAATCGGAATCAAAGGAGAAGTGATGTACTGAGTAAAGTTTTGGAGCTGCAGTTTGCTATGTGCTTGCGTCCTTTTTTTCCCTCATTTATTCACAGGATTTGGTTGTCACCAGCCAGACTGGCATTTACTGCCTGTCTCTAATTGCCCTTGAGAAGGTGGTGGAGAGCTCTGGCCTTGAACCACTGCAGTTCACATGCTGTGGGTTGACCCACATTTCTGTTAGGAAGAGAATTCCAGGATTTTGACCAAGCCATGAAGGAATGGCAATATATTTCCAAGTCAGGAATGAGTGGCTTGGAAAGGAACTTGCAGGTGGTGGCGATCACAAGTATGTGTTGCCCTTGAGCTTCTAAACAGTAGTGACTATGGGATTTGGAAGGTGCTCTCTAAGGAGGCTTGGAGAATTTCTGCAAAGTGTCTTATAAAAAGTACACACTGATGATATTGAGCATCGGTGACAGAGGGAGTGGATCCTTGTCTATGAGATGTCCATCATGCAGGCTGTGTTGTGCTGGAATGTCAAGTTTCTGGGCTGTTGTTGTATGTGCACCTCTGCAAGCAAATGGAGAGCATTCCATCACACTCCTGACTTGTGACTTGTTGACGGCAGACCGTTTTTGGGGAGGCTGGAAGTGAGTTCCTCACTGCAGGATTCCTAGAGTCTGACCCACTCTTGTAGTCTGTACATTCACGTGGCAAATCCATTTGAGTTCCTGTTTAAGCGTATCCCCCAGGTTACTGCTGTGGGGATTTTGGCGATGGAAATGCCACTGAATGTCAAGGAGCAGTGACTAGATTCTATGTTGTCGGAGATACTTATTAACTGGCATTTGTGGGGCATGGACATGGTCCAGGCCTGGCTAGATTTGGACATGGAATGCTTCAGCATCTGATAGAGGTGAATACTGTTGGCCAATGGCAGCACACGTCTCCATTTTTTGAATTGATGATGAAGGCAAAGCCATTGATGAAGCAGCTGAAGGTGGGTGGGCCTTGGACAACATCCTGAGGAACTCCTGCAGAGACGTCCTGTTGCCAAGATGAGATGATGCAAGACAGATGCTGTCTAGGTAGGACACTGACGGCAATTTAACAGGCTCAGGGAGCGGGCCGAGGAAGGGCTTGATGTCCCTGACAGTCCGCCCGTCCTTTGGCAGTTCTGCCCACATGGTGCTCCCTGGTACAGCCAAAGCTTTTCATGCCTAGTGGGCGTCAAGGGGGCTGCAGAACATCATAAACCGGAACAGTAACATTTAGATTTATTAAGCCTCTTTGTTTCTGTTGTATAAGTTTCCATTTGGCCTTTCCAGTTTGTGTTTGGTTTTGAGTTGGTGCTCCAGAAAGATGGTGTTTTATTCTACGTTCATTTCAATTTTTGACCCCCGGAACAGCCAAGGGAGCTTTTATTTTTAATCAAGAAATATTTATTCCACACTTTGAGCCATTGTTGCCCCTACCCCAAGAGTGGTTGATGGCAGCAGACTCAAGAAAAATACTTTTTTTTTGTCTATTTGCTGTTACTTTTTGGTTACTGGAGTTTCATTTTGGTTTAAAAGTTGGGAAAACTTTTACCTTAAAGATAATAAAATGTGAGGCTGGATGAACACAGCAGGCCCAGCAGCATCTCAGGAGCATTATCTTGGATTCTCCAGCATCTGCAGTTCCCATTATCACTGATAAAACTTTTACTTTGCTGTTTTAAAAAAAAAAGATAGAGTGAGCTGAGCTCCCAAAAGTGTTGGTTTGGGAGGGGGGGGGGGGGGTGTGGGGGAGAGACTTGATATTTTTGAGCAAGAAAAGAGGATGTAGAGGAAGGAGGACCAAGAGGAGGATGAGGAGGAATTTTCATCACTCCCCTAGCAGACGGAGAATCAGCGTGATTCGCCATTCCAGAGGGCTGCAAAGGCTCAGTTAACAAGTACGTTCAAAACAGAGATCAATAGCTCTCTACATGCCATGAACATCAAGGGATACAGTGGTAAGACCATAAGACACAGGAACAGAAGTGAGCTGTTTGGCCCACTGGGTCTGTTCTTTGAGGTCGTGGCTGATCTAATAATCCTCAGCTCTACTTTGCAGTCTTTTCTCCCCAAGCATCAACTTCCGCATGGACTAAAAACTGGCTGCCGTGAAAGTACTTAACTAAGTCTTGACTGTCCACTGCAGTCAAGAATTCCACCGACTTACCTCTCTGCACGTAGTCATTTCTCCTCATCGCTATCATAGGATTCTGACATTATGCCCTCGCGTCCTCGACCCTCCCACAAAGGTAAGGAAATTTGCTGCATCTATCCCATCAGGCACCCCCTAAGAATCGTCTCTTCAACCGGTCTCCTGCCATTCTGCTATACTCCAATGAGTGGAGCTGGAGGAACACAGCAGGCCAGGCAGCATCAGAGGAGCAGGAAACTTGGCACTTCAGGTCAGGACCATTATAGAATCCCTACAGTGTGGACACAGACCCTTCGGCTCAACAAGTCCACACCGACCCTCAGAGCATCCCACCCATCTCTCTAATCCACAGATCCCTGAGCACTACTAGCAATATGGCACGGCCAATCCAACTAACCTGCACATTTTTGCTCTGTGGGAGGAAACAGGAGCACCTGGAGGAGACCCATGCAGACACAGAGAGAATGCGCAAACTCCACACAGACAGTTGTCCAAGGGCGGAACTGAACCCAAGACCCGGGGAGCCACCATGCCACCGACCCTTCTTCAGAAAAAGGGTCCTGGCCCAAAACGTCAACGTTCCTGCTCCTCTGACACCGCCTGGCGTGTTGTGTTCCTCCAGCTCTACATCGTGTTATCTCTTGCTTTCCCAACTATTTTAGTGTCACCCACAAACTAGTACATTCATTTCTGTCATTAAAATACATTATAATTAATTGTGGCCGCTGCACTGATAGCACAAGAAAGTGACGTTAAAGTGACGTTAAAGTGACGTTAAAGTGACGTTAAAGTGACGTTAAAGTGACGTTAAAGTGACGTTAAAGTGACGTTAAAGTGACGTTAAAGTGACGTTAAAGTGACGTTAAAGTGACGTTAAAGTGACGTTAAAGTGACGTTAAAGTGACGTTAAAGACAAAGATCAGCCACGGTTCCATTGAATGGGAGTGTGTTCTTGAAGAGCTGAATGGCATACTGCTGCTCCTACTTCTGATGTTCTGTCAAGGCTAATATTACCCATCTCCAGTCACTTGGCTGTGTCAAAGTCATCTGCTACCGGTACCTGGGCCATCACGTTCCTGTTCACCAGTCTCCAGCATTACTCCCTACCTGTAAGAGCAGGTTTTAACATCTGACCTGACTCCTTTAAGAAATAATCAAGAAGACAGTGACAAAAATACTTTGCACACAACGAGTGTACACATGACATACACGTTTAATCACACCACTTAGACTACTTTAACAGCAAGTTGTCAGAGCTACTAAGACATGATTTTGGGCTAACTGCATCTATCAGTTTCTTAAAAAGGCCATCAAACCACCAACAAGTTATTTGCGAAAGAAATGTGGGGGGTCTTATTATGGTCGAATACCTGGTTTTACCACGGGTTCAAACGGCAATAAAACTTGAGCAGGGTTACAGCACCTGGGAGGCAGAGGTTGTGTGAAGTTTCTTCCTAAGATGGTCAAGAATGAGGTCTAACTCATCGAGGGTAAACATCATTTCAGAAGAAAACGAAGAAGTAGGGGAAAGAGAAGGATTAAAACAAAAATCACCCAGTGAAAATCAGACAATATTGTGGGGAAAAAGTGTGGTTACCCGGTTTGACAAGAATAGTAGAGAACAACATTACTGCACTGCGACAAAGCAACTTCCTACTGCAGGGGAGATGGAACGTAAAAGTAGGAAAGTTTTGCCTCTGCTCTCAGGACACTGGTGAGATTGCACCTGGAGTACCGGATACAATTGTGGCCTTACTTCAGGAGGGATATTCTAGGATGGGAAACAGCTCAGAAAAGATTTAATTGGATAATTTGTTGACAAGGAGAGTGTCTTATGAGGAAAGGCTGAGCAGGCTGGATGCTTACAGCTTGGTGCCTCAGAGGGGTGATCTTATGAAACATTAGATGCTGAATGGGCTTGGCTAGGTAACTGATTTTTGACAGCATCCCGTTGAAAGGAGGCTAGAATTGTTGGGGAGTGAGCACTGTTTCAAGATAAGGCGTCTCTCATTTAAGATGAGATCAATAAAGTTACCCCAGAGGCAGCTTTTAAAATTATCTCCCATGGAGCACAGTGGAGGCTATAACAAAGACAGAGTTACATTTTTGATCAACAACGAGGACTAGGGTTATAAAGGCAGAAAGTGGAGTTTAAGCCACAGACAGGATCGTCATGATGAATACAAAAGCTGAATGGCCTATTCCTGTTTCTTCTGATCTTATTCAGAATGTAATTAGCAGTGAAGCACATCACCATCAGGAGCAATGTCAACTTTCACAAAGAATGTTTTCAGTGTCATGCCTTCACATAAATTGCCCCAGGAATTGCCGCAATTTATTATGCATGTTGATGGCAGTTTGGAATGGCAGAAGCTTCGTAGGACCTGGACAGTCTCTGACAACATTAAAACAAAGGACTCCGAGTTGACAAAGACAGGGAAGGGCAAGGCTATGGAAGCAAGGTCATTGGTGACAATTGAGGCCTCTTCTGCAATACTGTGGATAGTTGTGTTCGCCCTGCTATAGGAAGGATATTATTAAATTACAGAGCATTCAGAAACGATTTACCAGGATTGTTGCTGAGAATGGAGGGTTTGAGTTATAAAAATAGACTGCGACTTCTTTCAATGGAGCATAGGAGGTTCGGGGGTAACCTTATAGAGATTTATAAAATTATGAGAGGCATAGATAAGGTGAATAGCAAAAGGCCTTTAGACTTTTGCTAGGGTGGGGGAATTCAAAACTAGGTGGCATATTTTTAAGGAGAGAGGACAAAGATTTAAAAAGAACGTGAGGGGGAACTTTTTTTATTTACACAGAGTAGTTCTTTGTGGAATGAACTGCCAGAGGAAGTGACGGGCGCAACATTTAAAATTAATTTGGACAAAAACATGAATAGGAATGGTCTGGCATGTTATGGGCCAAATGCAGGAAAGTGGGATTAGTTTGGTTTGGGAACATGGCTGGCATGAACTGGTTGGACTGAATGGTCTATTTCCATGCTGTATTACTGAGGATCCATGATTATTTGGCTGATCACTCGGCAAGCGAACTCGTTTTGCTAAAAGCAATTCTTGTGGTCAAACACACAGCAAGTTGATCAGAGAAACTCAGGTCCTACATCGCTGTTACCCCAGAAGCAGCTTTTAAAATTATCTCCCACAGAGCACAGTGGAGGCCATAACAAAGACAAATGCAGAGTTACACTGATTTTTGATCAACAAGGGGGACAGGGTTATAGAGTTTAAACCACAGACAGGATCATCATGATGAATACAAATGCTGAATGGCAATACCAAACACATGATAGAAATAAACAAAGCCTTCACAAACATCTAATATGTAAGATGGATACAACTCAGTGCTAGCAAAACAGATTTTTGCAAATTACGAAACAATCTCATCATTTAATGTTCACACAGGTTCATCACTGGCTCGACACCTAATCACCCTGATAAGACTATTTCTCAGTCCCTCAAAGCCTCTGCTTAATACTTCTATCTTTTCATATATTTTGGGAATAAACTCATCAACAGCTGTCAAATCACAGCATAACAATAACTTTAAACAGTTTTTATTTCACAACTAATCAAAAGAATCAAAACACAAACACTGATGTTCAAAAACTTCATTCCAAATACTTTTCCCATCAATTTGAGGCATAAAGGAAGGAGAGTTCACTTGAATAGAATAATTCTACAGTGCTAGAGATATAAACCAAATCAGTCTTTCACACTTAACAGTATTGATTTGAGGTACCCCAGCTCTCCAGACTGAGCTGTTATCAGGCCAGCCCTTACAGCAACAACAGGGAACTAATTCCTCAGGCAGAGATTACAAGGAAGGGCCTACTGTACGGCAGGAAGTGCAAAGCCAGGCGGTCGTCCACACAACCACATACACACACACACACACACACAAAAGGCATGTCACCCAGAGCACAAGGGAGAAAATAAAAACAATTACACAAAACACACAGGTTCACAAACAACATTTAAAATAAACTGGCTAGTAAAAAGACATCAAGAATGATCTACTTCCAGGTCAAATGCTGAAAAGTTGCAGAAGGCCACGAGAAGCTGCAGCAGCTTGCAGGCCGAGGCTGCTGGCACCATGGATGTCAGTCACCTTCTGGAGAGGGACAAGAAGATGGAACAGACACACTCCAAAGCCAGGGCCTCCCTTTTCCTCAACACCTCATCCCAAACCTCACTTCCCTGCTCCCACCAGCTCCTCACCTTGTACTTTCAACCCGTCACCCCAACTCTCTAACCTTCAACCCCTCTGCCTGTTTCCAATCCTCACTCCTCCTCCTCCCCTCAGCTCAGCTCCCTCACTCCCTCCTTCCAATTCTCAAGTCCTTCCACTCTCAAACCTCTCCAACCCTTCACCTCCAACCTTCAACCCTTTCTCTCCCGTCCTTCAATCCCTCTCTCTCCACTCCTTCAATCCCCTCTCCCTCCAACCCTCACACCTGCCTCACTCCAGGCCTTTCCTCCCCTTCCTCACCTGCTGATCGATGTCTCCCACTGCGAAGAACTTCACCTCCTTAAACAGATCCGGGGTGACCGCCGGCTCCTCACTGCGCGGTGTCTCCGACATGTCGGTGAGTGAGCCGGGGCTGCTGATGCTTGGGTACGGGTTATTCCCCAACCCCTTTCCCTACCTCTATCCCCGGAGATCCCACTCGATACATTCAGCAGCCCGCGCCTGCGCACCTCTCCTCCCCTGCCGGACGGGGAACCCCACCAGAACAATCCTAAAACAGCAAGGGGGATTCCCTAATCTATTTGAAATCACCCTGCACTCAAACCCGATATCCATCATTAAGCACAATTTGGTAGAATATATATTTAAATTAATCATCTACAGGTGCTTTTTTGTTCTTTATTTGTCTTTATTTTTCTGATAACTTGGGCATCTCCATTCCACGGACCCCTGTCTGAAGCGATGGTCGGGTCCGCGTTGCAATGGGCGGGGCCTGGGTGGAACAGGGGAGCGCGCGCGATTTCCAGGCGGCGATTGTTACAAATAACGCGGGAAATGTTGCCACTTTGCAAACATTGAGCTCTCTGGTTTCTGACAAACTGAAGGCTGAGGCATGAGGCATTTGGGGCAGGGTTTGTTCATTACCTGTAAATATGCCGACACCCAGTTACCAACACGAGGATCAGGCTTACCAAAATAAAACGAAACTGCTTGTGATGATACTTACCCCTACTCAAAATAAGATGAGCGTAACGTTATCTGGCCTCTGGAATCCCAAGCAAAGAGTTTGACTGCTTCCTTGGTCTGGCAGTTTCAAACAGACAGGGAGAGGGAAATATTTCTCCAGAGTAATTCTTTTTCCCAATCCTTAAAGGGTTTTCATGTTCTTTGACAAGGCAAGTTTTTTTTAAAGTTATGGTATATGCTTCCTGCAGTTGACTTCAAAATATTCATTTCATTTTTCTTAAAGTATTTTCATTCATGCGCGGTTTAATTAGTTGACGTTATTGTTTACAATATAGGAGTAGGCTGTCCGGCCCTTTGAGTCTGCTCCGCCATTCAATAAGATCATGGCTGAACTCTTGTAAGATAACAAAGTGTGGAGCTGGATGAACACAGCAGGCCAAGCAGCATCTCAGGAGCACAGAAGCTGACTTTTCGGTCCTAGACCATTCATCAGCGATCTTTTCATGGACTCAGATCTACTTACCCGCACTCTCACCGTATCCCTTAATTCCTCTATTGTTCAAAAAAAATCTACCGTAGCTTTAAAAATGTTTACTGAAGTAACGTCAACTACTTCATTGGGCAAGGAACTCCATAGATTAACAACCCTCTGGAAAATTTGCTTGCCTGTTTAGGGAATTAGCCAGGTAATTTTTCTTTGAGGTTTTAACAAGGTAAAGTTTATCCTGAAACCAACCTAAGTAAACACTAGAATAGGCCACCTGCACATCTGTCAATGTGATATACTGCGTCCACTGTTCCCGTTGTGGCCTCCTCTACATCGGGGAAACCAGACGGAAACTTGGGGACCGCTTTGCGGAACACCTGTGCTTTGTTCGCAACAAACAACTACACCTCCCAGTCATGAACCATTTCAATTCCCCCCCCCCCCCACCAACTCCTCGGACGACATGTCCATCCTGGGCCTCCTGCATTGCCACGATGATGCCACCTGAAAGATGCAGGAACAGCATCTCATATTTCGCTTGGGAACTCCTCAGCCCAAGGGTATCAATGTGGATTTTGCAAGCTTCAAAATCTCCCCTCCCCCGCCCACATGCCAAAACCAGCCCAGCTAGTCCCCAACTCTCTAACGATTCCTCCCACCTCAAGCCCCACCCCCATCCCCTACTCGCTAACCACATCCCGCCACCCTGACCTGTCCCTGGACTGACCTATCCCCCCAACTCCCCACCTACATTCACCTTCACTGGATCTAACCCCTCCTCTTTGTCCTGTCTGTCTCCTCTCACCCTATCTTCTCCTCTATCCATCTTCTACCCACCTCCCCCATCTCCCTATTTACTTCAGAATCCCCTTCCCCTCCCCCATTTCTGAAGAAGGGTTCAGGCCTGAAACGTCAAGCTTTCCAGCTCCTCTGATGCTGCTTGGCCTGCTGTGTTCATTCAGCTTCACACCTTGTTATCTCAGATTCTCCAGCATCCACAGTTCCTACTATCTCTAACTAGGATAGGCCACTTGGCTTCTTGAACCTCCTCCACCATCCAATAAGATTACAGCTGAACTCATAGCTGCACAATCCCTTCCAGCCACTGTCTCATCAAGAATCTGTCTGCCTCAACATTAAAAAATATTCAAGGACTTTGTAAGCAATGCCTTTTGTGGAACATACATCCATGACTCATCACTGGTGGCATGGTGGCTCAGTGGTTACCATTCCTGCCTCACAGCACCAGGGATCTGGATTCGATACCTACCTTGGGCGATTGTCTGTGTGGAGTTTTCAGATGGGTTTCCTGCGAGTGCTTTGGTTTCCTTCCACAGTCCAAAGATATGCAGGGGGAGGTGATGGCCAAGTGGCATTATGGCTAGACTGTTAATCCAGAGACCCAGGTAACATTCTGGGGACCCAGGTTCGAATCCCGCCATGGCAGATGGTGGATTTTGAATTCAATGAAATACCTGGAATTAAGAATCTAATGATGAATCCATTGTCAATTGTCGGCAAAACCCATCTGGTTCACTAATGCCCTTGAGGGAAGGAAGCTGCCATCCTTACTTGGTCTGGACTGCTCGTGACTCCAGACCCACAGCAATGTGGTTGACTCATAACTTACCTGTGGGCAATCAGGAATGGGCAATAAATGCTGCCAGGTCAGTGATACCCTCCTCCTGTTAATTAAAAAAAAAGGTTGTACAGATTGGCTGTGGCAAATGCAGGGTCTGGTTGGGATAACCTTTGGAGCGTTGGTGTGGACCAATGGGCTGAATGGCCTGGTTCCACACTGTAGAGATTCTGTGACTCTCACTCCTGTTAGGAAGAAAATTATCATCTTTGCTTAAAATGGGTAACTCCTCATTTTTCAGTGATGAATATTTCTTGATTCTTCCACAAGAGGATACACCTTTTCTACAACAACATTACCATAAGAAATAGGAACATTCGGTCATTCAGTCCTTCAATCCTGATCCACCAATCAATAGAATTAAGGCTGATCAAAAAAATCCTCACATCCACTTTCCTGCCTCTTCCCTATACGCCTTGATATCCCTATTTAGTTAAGAATCTATCTATCTAAGCTTTAAATATACACAAAGACTGCCCCCACAGTTCTCTGCAGTAAGGAGTTCCAAAGACTCTCACAACCCTCTGAGAAAGGAATGTCCTCCTCTTCTCAGTCCTAATCTTGCACCCCTTCATTCTGAGACAATGCCGTCTGGTTCTAGACTCCCCTATGAGGGAAACATCCTCTCAGCATTTATATTGTCAAGTCCCTTAGGAATCCAATATGTTTCAATGAGATCACCTGTCAGTCTTCTAATCTGCATGGGGAAGAGCCCCAACCTCTTTCACCTTTGCTCATCATACAATCCCTCCATTCCAGGGATCATCCTAGTGAATAGATAATAAAATGTGAGGCTGGATGAACACAGCAGGCCAAGCAGCATCTCAGGAGCACAAAAGCTGACGTTTCGGGCCTAGACCCTTCATCAGAGTCCTCCTGAGATGCTGCTTGGCCTGCTGTGTTCATCCAGCCTCACATTTTATTATCTTGGAATTCTCCAGCATCTGCAGTTCCCATTATGTCATCATCCTAGTGAACCTTCTCTGAGCTGCTTCCAATGATATCCTTCCTTAAATAAGGGGATGAACTCTGCTCACATTTTCCCAAATATGGTCTCACCAGCACCCTGTATGGTTGCAGTAAGACTTCCCCACTTTTATATTCCAATATCCTTGAAGTAAGGGCCAACATTCCATTGGCCTTCCTGATACCTGCTGCACCCTGTGTGCTGGCTTTCTGTGTGTTGTGCACAAGTCCTCCCGCAAGCCCCTTTGTTTTGCAACCAAGATCCCTTAGGATCTTATACTTTTTAATCAAAGTGTCATTTATTGACGAAACTCCACTGTCTATGAAACAGCAGCACAGATGCCAGTATCCCATCACCAAGCCACCCTTTCTTTACTTGTGCGCACTACACTGGCTGTGGCCAGCCAACTTGGAGTCAATCCCCCGAACTGAAGAGATTCTAAATCCCCTGGTTATATTAGTCAGCCAGGGCTTCCTGATTAGCCCAATCAAGGATCTCGAAGTCAACAAGATCCAACTGGTCCCAATCACTACAGTATACAAGAAACCCAAAGAACTGTAGATGCTGAAAATCAGGATCCAAAACAGAAATTGTTGGAAAAACTCAGTAGGTCTGGCATCATCTGTGGCGAGAAAGCGAAGTTAGCATTTTGTGTCCAGTGACTCTTTCTTCAAAACACCTAGTGGATTCAAGGTTTAGCCTGCAAAGTAACTTGACCAGTTGATCCAACAAGTGCACTCAAATTGTAAACACATAATGGCAGATCAAAAGTAGTTCTTGGTAAATCTGACCCAATCAGAGAAATAAGAAACATTCCCGCGTATGGCTAATAGTTTGATCAGCTGTAGTATTTTAAATGCTTTTGGTTCCTGAGCCATTCAATGTTTTAAGATGTAGATAGAATATTCCTTTCCCTTCTGGGAACATCGCTGTCAAAATTCAGTGTAGAATTTTCTGCCCACTTGCAGGGAGGTTGACCCAGTTTACAACTCAACAGAAGCTTAGCTGTGTGATAGAGGCAGAGGGGGAGAACAGATTGTGCTCAGTCCTGCCAGTAACATCTGCCACCCAAGTCCAAATACACATCAATGCATAAGTAAAAACTTGTTTCTTCACCCGGCTTCCACATAAATGCCATCAATGGGGAGGTAGTGGTATTATGGTCAGTCCCTGGCCGTGCAGTCAGATCCTGTGCGGACCAACTGACAGAGGTATTTACTGACATCTTCAACCTCTCCCTCCTACAAGCCACAGTCCTCACCTGCTTCAAGAAGACCACTATCATCCCCTTACCTAAGAAAACACAAGTAAGGTGCCTTAATGACTACTGCCCAGTGGCTCTGACCTCAATAATCACAAAGTGCTTTGAGAGGCTGGTCATGGCCCACATCAACACCAGTCTCCCAACCTGTCTAGATCCCTTGCAGTTTGCCTACCATCAAAGCAGGTCCACTGCAGATGCCATTTCTGTATCCCCACACTCATCCCTGGAATATGTGGACAACAAGGACACCTACATCAAACTCTTGCTCATCGACTACAGCTCTGCCTTCAACACCATTATCCCCTCCGGACTGATCTCAAAACTTCAAGACCTAGGTCTCAGTTCTGCCCTCGGCAACTGGATCCTCAGCTTTGTGACCCATAGACCGCAATCAGTGAAGATAGACAACTGCATCTCTTCCATGATAACCCTCAACACTGCAGTCTCCCAAGGTTGCGTTGTCACCCCTCTACTGTACTCCCTGTATACCCATGGCTGTGTAGCCAAATTCTGAACAAACACCATCTACAAGTTTGCTGATGACACCACCATGGTAGAATAGATATCAAACAACAATGAGTCAGAATGTAGAAGAAAGATAGAGGGCCTGGTCTTGTGGCACAATGATAACAATCTCTCTCTCAATATTGGCAAAACTGAAGAATTGATCATTTCTTTCAGAAAGAAAGGAGGAGAACATGCACCCCCTCACCCACCCATTCACATCAACAGAGCAGAGGTTGAGAGGGTAAAGAGCGTCATGTTGCCAGGAATAATGATAACAGAAAATCTATCCTCTACTTCCTACGTCAAGAAGGCACAATAATGCCTCTTCTTCCTCAGGCGTCTCAGGAAATTTGGCACGTCCTTAGGTCCCTCACCAACTTCTACAGCTGCACCACTGAAAGCATACTGTCCATGTGCATGACGGCCTGGTATGACAACTGCTCTGCACAGAACAATAAGAAAGTGCAGAAGGTTTTATGCACAGCCCAGACCATCACGAAGCCAACTTCCCATCCATGAACTTGATTTACACTTACTGCAGAAAGGCTGCCAACATCATTAAAGACCCTCCCACCCTGGTAATGCTCTCCTACAACCTCTTCTATCAGGCAGAAGATACAGAAGCTTGACCACATGCACCAAAAGGCTCAAGAACAGCTTCTTCCCCGCCATTATTAGACTGATGAATGGGCTCTCTAACTTCAAATAATATTGATCTTGCTTTGCACACTCCTGTGCAGTGTCACCTGTATGCTTTGCTCTATCCAAGCACCCTATGATCTGGATGTTCTTCCTTACTATGATCTGCTGTACTGCTCACAAACAAAGCTCCTCACTGTACTTGGGTACGCGTGACAATAAATCAAATCAATCAATCATTCTGTCTCCAAGACCACAAGAAACTATAGAGTCATGAATACAGCCCAGTCCATCGTGCAAACCAGCCCCTGCTCCTCTGATGTTGCTTGGCCTGTTGTGTTCACCCAGCTCTACACCTTGTTATCTTTATTCCATCCATTGACTCCATCTAAACTTCCCACTGTTGTGGGAAAGCAACCAACATAATCACAGACCCCTCCAACTCCTTCCATTGGGCAGAAGACATAAAAGTTTGAATACACTTACAAATGAATTCAAGAACAGCTTCTTCCCTGCTGTAATCAGATTTTTGAATGGACTTCTTGAATTATAATTCTGCTCTCTCTCTCTCTCTGCACCTTCTCTGTGGCCATAACACTGCATTCTGCGCTCTGTTCTGCAATCCTGATGCACTTTGAATGGTACGAGCTGCCTGTATAGCATGCAGAACAACTGTATCTTGGTACAGAGATGGTGGGAATTGCCGATGCTGGAGAATCTGAGATAACAAGGGTGTGGAGCTGGATGAACACAGCAGGCCAAGCAGCATCAGAGGAGCAGGAAAGCTGACGTTTCAAGTCGAGACCCTTCTTTAGAAATGGGGGAGGGGAAGGGGATTCCGAAATAAATAGGAGAGAGGTGGAGGCGGGTAGAAAATAGATAAAGGAAAAGATCGGTGAAGAGGAGACAGACCGGTCAAAGAGGTGGGGGTGGGTCCAGTAAAAGTGAATGTAGGTGGGTAGTTAGGGAGGGGATAGGTTGGTCCATGGAGGACGGACAGGTTAAGGAGGTGGGATGAGGTTAGTGGGTAGGAGATGGGGGTCGGGATTGAAGTGGGAGGAATGGTTAAGGAGGCAGTGTCGAGCTGGGCTGGTTTTGCGATGCGGTCAGGGGAGGGGAGTTTTTGAAGCCCGTGAAGTGAAGTATCAATATGGATGAAAGCCCCACCCCCATCTCCTACCTACTAACCTCATCCCGCCTCCTTGACATGTCCATCCTCCCTGGACCGACCTATCCCCTCCCTAACTCCCCACCTGCACTCACCTTTACTGGCTCCATCCCCGCCTCTTTGACTTGCCTGTCTCCTCTCTACCTATCTTCTCCTTTATCCATCCTCTATCCGCCTCCCCCTCTCTCCCTATTTATTTCAGAATCCCCTTCCCCTCCCCCATTTCTGAAGATGGGTCTTGACCCGAAACGTCAGCTTTCCTGCATCTTGGTACATGTGACAATAATAAATCAAACTCACATTATTAACCCAAAGGCCCAGCTAATGTTACAATCACTCCATTCAAACCCTGCTATGCCAGATGATGGAATTTGAATTCAATTTTTTTAAAAAACGACCCGGAATTATGACGATTGTGAAACCATTGCCAGTTGTCAGGAAAAACTCACCTCGTTCACTGATGTCCTTACCCGGTCTGGCCTCCCTGGGACTCCAGACCCACAGCAATGTAATTGACACTTACCTGCCCTCCGGGCAATAAATGCTGACCTAGCCAGTGATGCCCACATTATGTAAACAAATCAAACACAATTCACAAATCTATGAATTAATTAGCTTGTATCCATACATGGCTTTTTAGCCACAGTTTCATGTCCTATAACATACTTATGCCTTTGAAGATTTTTTTTTAATTTTGAAGGCAAAAGTGAAGCAGGTGGGTTTTTTCAGACAATCATTTCACTGCCCTTATTAGACTCATAATTTTTTAAAAGTTGAATTCACATTTTATCACCTGTCATGACAGGATTTGAACCTGGGCCCCTAGGTTATTAGTAGACTGCTTGGATTGATGGTCTTGTGATAATACCACTAGGCCATTGCCTCCCTATACACTGCAGCAAAGACCATTTGGCCCCTTGAATCTGTACTGACATAATTACCACTGGATGTGCACAAATTCTAATTTCCTGCACTTATCTGATACCCTTGGTTGTTGTGAAATTTCAAGTGCTCATCCAAACATTTGTTAAAGGTTTTGAGGTTTATGGCCTCCACTATCTTCCGAAGCAGTGCATTCAGATTCCCACCACCAGCCGCTGACTGAAAAGGTTTTTTTTTCCCAAATCCCCTCTAAATTTCCTGCCCCTTGCCCTAAAACTTGCCTTTTTTTATTGACCCCACAACCAAGGGGAACAGCTGCTCTCTATTCACCCTGTTTTAACCCCTCATAATCTTATACACCTCAATCATGTTCGCCCTCAGTCTTTCCTGCTCTAAAGAAATCAATCCAAGCCTTTCTAATCTCTCCTATAGCTCAATTTGTCTATCCCAGGCAATGCCCTGGTTAACCTCCTCTGTACCCTCTCTAGTTCTATCACATCCTTCCTGTAGTGAGGTGATCAGAACTGCACACAGTTCTCCAGCAGTGGCCTGACCAACACTCTGTATAACTCCAACATTACCTCCTTGCTCTGACACTCTATGCCACAACTGATGAAAGCAAGTGTCCCATGTACCTTCTTAACTATCCTGTTCACATGCTCTGTCCACTTCAGGGATCTGTGAATAATTACCCCAAGATCTCTCTGTTACTCTAAGCTACCCAATGTTCTGCTAGCTATTAAGTAGTCTCTTATCTTGCTTCTTCTTCCAAAGTGCATCACCTTACACATGTCAGGGTCAAACACTATTTGCCACTGGTCTGCCCTTCTGACCAACCTATCTATATCTTCCTGTAACCTACAATCATCTTCTTCACTATAAACCACATGACCAACCTTGGTGTCATCTGCAAATTTGCTTAGCAATTCTCCCACATGTTCATCTATATCATTTATGTATATAACAAGCGTGAAGGGTCCCAGTCCTTACGCTTACAGTACACTGCCAGACACCGGCCTCCAGTCACACAAAAGCCTCTGTGTCCCATTGCTAAACCAGTTTCTGATCCATCTCACCCGAATTCCCTGAGCTTTAACCTTCCCTATACTTTGAACCGTATTTTTGATAAGATAGGAAGGAAGATGTTTAGATCTCCCCAGTGGTTTTTATAGACCCCCATTTCTCCATGTAATGGAATGTGCCTTACAGAATGGTGCAAATTGGTATCACTTTTCATTTGAAACAGTACATGCCGCTTTGCTTTAATGAACTGCCATTTTTGCGGCTGAAATTACTTTTATTTCAATTATCCAAACTGTGAATCCAGCCAATGAAATTTGAAAGTTAATGTTTGATACAGCATGTCTTCAAGACAGAAAATGTATTCAAGTTTGTGATCAACGCATTGCTTGTCACAGAGACTCAAGATTGCAACTCTTATTGTTTCCTTTTCCAACCCACCTGTATGAATGGATTTATACTGTAAGGAAACACATAAACATACCTAAAAAGAGATTTGCAAAGCAACTGGAAGGACCAGGGCAATGGAATTTATTAGATAGTTCCTCTAAAAGCCAGTACAGATATAAGGGGGCCGAAGAATGTCATGTGCTGCACAGTTTGACTAAATGTTTGCCAGCTTAATGAGTTGTTCATTTGCTTGTCTTTTGTGAAGCTGCTTTAATCAGTAATCTGAAAATCATTAAAGTCTGAAGTCGTCATCGAAAAGCAGATGTCTGAAATAAGCACAGGAGTTCCACAAAATAAAAGTCAGCCCAACTGGCATCATCTGAGAAAAAGTATTAATGTTTCATGTTAATAACCTTTCATCAGAAATGGGAAAAGTTAGCGAGGTAAGGGTTTGGACAAGAGGCGAGTCGACGAAGGAGAAGAAAGGAGGGTCATTTTTCTCAAGAGGGTTGGAATATAAAAGCAGCGATGCGCTTCTGAGGCTTTATAAAGCTCTAGTTAGGCCCCATTTAGAATACTGTGTCCAATTTTGGGCCCCACACCTCAGGAAGGACATACTAGCCCTGGAGCGTGTCCAGCGGAGATTCACACGGATGATCCCTGGAATGGTAGGTTTAGCGTATGATGAACGGCTGAGGATCCTGGGATTGTACTCATTAGAGTTTAGAAGGTTGAGGGGAGATCTAATAGAAACTTACAAGATAATGTATGGTTCAGAAGGGGTGGACGCTAGGAAGTTGTTTCCATTAGGCGGGGAGACTAGGACCCGTGGGCACAGCCTTAAAATTAGAGGGAGTAAATTTAAAACTGAAATGAGACGACATTTCTTCAGCCAGAGAGTGGTGGGCTTGTGGAATTCATTGCTGCAGAGTGCAGTGGAGGCCGGGACGTTGGATGCCTTCAAGGCAGAGATCGACAAATTCTTGATCTCGGAAGGAATCAAGGGTATGGGGAGAGTGCAGGGAAGTGGTGTTGAAATACCCATCAGTCATGATTTAAATGGCGGAGTGGACTTGATGGGCCGAATGGCCTTACTTCCACTCCAATGTCTTATGGTCTTATGGTCTTTGATAGGTTGGGAGCAATCAGAAGCATTAACCTGACAGAGGCCTGTGGAAATGGCAGTGGGACAAGAAAAAACATAAGAAAATAAAAGTGAAAATAAGAGAAAAACTGAAGCAAGCAAAGTGGTTACTGCCTGGGTTCAATTCCAGCCTCGGGTAACTGTCTATGTGGAGTTTGCATGTTCTTCCTGTGTCTTTATGGGTTTCTTCCAACAATCTATGTGAAGTTACCCACAATGTCCAGCAATCCATGAGTAATGGCCAATTAGTTGAGTACTTTTTAAAACTAACCTATTGAGGGGTTAAAAATGTAATGAATAGCTGTGAGTCTGCATGATTCTCATGGAAAACAATTTCTCATCACTCACTTCTACCTTGTGTCTTGATTGGGCTGTTAGTGAAAATAATAAGTCTCCCTTTTTTTATTTGGATTTTAAAGCCATACCTGATTTTAATTTGGCATTGGGTTGTGAAAAGTCAATGCAAGAAGCTGCCTACAATCAGTAAAAGGAAATAAAATCATTGCATTTTTGGGAGGAATACAGAGTTGCAACACAGAACAACATGAGTGGTAATATCAGTGGACGACCTGACCCATAGCGCAGGCTAATATTGTAGGGATAGTAAGAACTGCCGGTGCTGGAGGATAACAAGATGTAGAGCCGGATGAACACAGTGGGCCAGGCAGCATCAGAGGAGCAGGAAAGCTGGCGTTTCAGGTCAGGACCCTTCTTCAGATTTTCTGAAGAAGTGTCCAGATCCAAAACGCCCACTTCCCTGCTCCTGTGATGCTGCCTGGCCCGCTGTGTTCATCCAGCTCCATACTGTGGAGATAACAAAGTGTGGAGCTGGATGAATGCAGCAGACCAAGCAGCATCTCAGGAGCACAAAAGCTGACGTTTCAGGCCGAGACCCTATATCAGAGAAGGGGATGGGTAGAGGGTCCTGAAATAAATAGGGAGAGAGGGGGAGGCGGACCAAAGATGGAGAGAAAAGAAGATAAGTGGAGAGGAGAGTATGGGTGGGGAGGTAGGGAGGGGATAGGTCAGTCCAGGGAGGATAGACAGGTCAAGGAAGTGGGATGAGGTTAGTATGTAGGAAATTGGAGGTTCGGCTTGAGGTGGGAGGAGGAGATAGAACATAGAACATTACAGCACAGTACAGGCCCTTTGGCCCTCGATGTTGTGCCGATTTGTCATACCGATCTGAAGCTCATCTAACCTACACTATTCCTTTTACGTCCATATGCTTATCCAATGACGACTTAAATGTACCTAAAGTTGGCGAACCTACTACCATTGCAGGCAAAGCGTTCCATTCCCTTACTACTCTCTGAGTAAAGAAACCACCTCTCTCATCTGTCCTATATCTTCCACCCCTCAATTTAAAGCTATGCCCCCTCGTGCTCGCCGTCACCATCCTAGGGAAAAGGCTCTCCCTATCCACCCTATCTAACCCTCTGATTAGTTTATATGTCTCAATTAAGTCACCTCTCAACCTTCTTCTCTCTAACGAAAACAGCCTCAAGTCCCTCAGCCTTTCTTCGTAAGACCTTCCCTCCATACCAGGCAACATCCTAGTAAATCTCCTCTGCACCCTTTCCAAAGCTTCCACATCCTTCTTATAATGCAGTGACCAGAATTGTATGCAATACTCCAAGTGCGGCCGCACCAGAGTTTTCTGCAGCTGCAGCATAACCTCTTGGTTCCGGAACTCGATCCCTCTATTAATAAAAGCTAAAACTCTGTATGCTTTCTTAACAACCCTGTCAACCTGGGTGGCAACTTTCAGGGACGCCCATGATGGACATGTCGTCTAAGGGATGGGAGGGTGTGTTAAAATGGTTCGCGACCGGGAGGTGCAGTTGTTTATTGTGAACCTCCCAGTCGCGAACCATTTTAACTCCCCCTCCCATTCCTCAGACGATATGTCCATCATGGGCCTCCTGCAGTGCCACAATGATGCCACGTGAAGGTTGCAGGAACAGCAACTCATATTCCGCTTGGGAACCCTGCAGCCCAATGGTATCAATGTGGACTTCACAAGCTTCAAAATCTTCCCTCCCCCCACCGCATCTCAAAACCAGCCCAGCTTGTCCCTGCCTCCCTAACCTGTTCTCCCTCTCACCCATCCCCTCCTCCCACCTCAAGCCGCACCTCCATTTCCTACCTACTAACCTCATCCCGCCTCCTTGACCTGTCTGTCTTCCCTGGACTGACCTATCCCCTTCCTACCTCCCCACCCATATTCTCCTCTCCACCTATCTTCTTTTCTCTCCATCTTCGGTCCGCCTCCCCCTCTCTCCCTATTTATTCCAGAACCCTCTCCCCATCTCCCTCTCTGATGAAGGGTCGAGGCCCGAAACATCAGGTTTTGCGCTCCTGAGATGCTGCTTGGCCTGCTGTGTTCATCCAGCCCCACACTTTGTTATCTTGGATTCTCCAGCATCTGCAGTTCCCATTATCTCTGATCTCCATACTGTGGGGACATAGGTTCAAAGGAGTGAAGGTTTAGAACTGAAACCTTTACCAAGCAATAATGGTGATGAATTGATCATTAATTGCTGTAAAACCCCACCCTATGCGCTAATGTTCCTTAGGGAAAGAAGATTACCATCCCTATGCAGTCTTGCCTACATGTGATTCTGAACCCAGGAACTGCTCTCAGAGAGGGCCTTGCAAACCACTCCATTCAAGGGCAACTGGGGACACCCGTGTCTCATGAAAGAAAAATGGAAAAGAAAATATAAACCACGTTTGTACACTATAAAATGGGATGCCGAGCATAGGGGTTCAGAGGTTCATGCACTCAAAGTTTTGAAAGTCGCAGAACAAGCTGAGAAGTTGCTCAAAGAAACCCAAGGTTCCTGGGCTTTAGAATCCTGACAGTGTGAAAGGCCATTCAGCCCATTAATCCGCTAAAAAGCATCCACCCAGACCCAGTCCCTCAGCCTCATATTTAGGACAACCAATCCGCATAACCTGCACATTTTTGGACAGGGGAGGAAAGCGGATCCCATGGAGGAAACCCAAGCAGACACAGGGAGAAGGTGCAAACTCCACACAGACAGTTGCCTGAGGCTGGAACTGAGCCGGGGTCTCTGGCGCTGTGAAGCTAACCACCAAGCTACCATGCCACACACGTTTACCGACAGAAGTTTAGAATACAGAGTCAGGGAAGTTGTGCAAAACCTTGACAAATGGCTGATTTGCTGGAATAGTTTCTCCAATTTTAGACAATGTACTTCAGGAAAAAACATTGTGAATCTTAAGCTGGTGCAGAGGAAGTTGGCTGCACTGGTACTAGGGATGAAGTTTCTCAATTACATAGATATATTGAAGGAGCTTGGACCATTCTGTTGTAGATAAATGAAAATAATTAAACAGGACGTAGATGGATTTTTAGAATTTTGTTAAGTTGGGGGCATGAATGAAGGGTTGAGGCCTAAGGCAGAACAGCCATGATCTGACTGAATGCTGGGGCAAATTGGTAGGGCTGAGTGGCCTACTGCTGCTCCTATTTCTTATGTTCTTGTGTTACAATCCCAGGTGATGGAAAAATTTGACAATACAGATTCCAGAATAGAACCTGGGTTAATAGATCATAAGTTTGACTTTTGCTATTTGTTTACTGTCGTGATCAGTCACTGAACAGAAACACAAGTGGCTGCCAATGTATTTTTAACAAAAGAACATCAGAATAAGACCGTAAGAAATAGGAGCTAACAGAGTGTGAAGCTGGATGAACACAGCAGGCCAAGCAGCATCTCAGGAGCACAAAAGCTGACGTTTCGGGCCTAGACCCTTCATCAGAGAGGGGGATGGGGAGAGGGATCTGGAATAAACAGGGAGAGAGGGGGAGGCGGACCGAAGATGGAGAGAAAAGAAGATAGGTGGGGAGGAGAGTATAGGTAGGGAGAGGATAGGTCAGTCCAGGGAAGACGGACAGGCCAAGGAGGCGGGATGAGGTGGTAGGTAGGAAATGGAGGTGCAGCTTGAGATGGGAGGAAGGAATGGGTGAGAGGAAGAACAGGTTAGTGAAGCGGAGACATGCTGGGCTGGTATTGGGATGCAGTGGGGGAAGGGGACGAACTGGGCTGGTTTGGGGAAGGGGAGATTTTGAAGCTTGTGAAGTCCACATTGATACCATTGGGCTGCAGGGTTCCCAAGCAGAATATAAGTTGCTGTTCCTGCAACCTTCGGGTGGCATCATTGTGGCACTGCAGGAGGCCTATGATGGACATGTCGTCTGAGGAATGGGAGGGGGAGTTAAAATGGTTCGCGACTGGGAGGTGTAGTTGTTTTTTGTGAACCGAGCGGAGGTGTTCTGCAAAGCAGTCCCCAAGCCTCTGCTTGGTTTCCCCAATGTAGAGGAAGCCACATCGGATACTATGGATACAATATACCACATTGAATGTGCAGGTGAACGTCTGCTTGATATAGAAGGTCATCTTGGGGCCTGGGAAAGGGGTGAGGGAGGAGGTGTGGGGACAAGTGTAGCACTTCCTGCGGTTGCAGGGGAAGGTGCCGAGTGTGGTGGGGTTGGAGGGGAGTGTGGAGCAGACAAGGGAGTCGCGGAGAGAGTGGTCTCTCTGAAAGGCAGACAAGGGTGGGGATGGAAAAATGCCTTGGGTGGTGGGGTCGGATTGTAGATGGCGGCAGTGTCGGAGGATGATGCGTTGTATCCGGAGGTTGGTGGGGTGGTATGTGAGAACGAGGGGGATCCTCTGGGGGCGGTTGTGGCGGGGGCGGGGTGTGAGGGATGTGTTGCGGGAAATGCTGGAGACGCGGTCAGGGGCGTTCTCGACCACTGCGGGTGGAAAGTTGCAGCCCTGGAAGAACATGGACATCTGGGATGTGCCGGAGTGGAATGCCTCATCCTGGGAGCAGATGCGGCGGAAAGAAATAGGAACAGGATTAGGCTGTTTGACCCCTGTATGCTGCTTGCTGTTCAATAGCATCAATAGGATCTGACCCTACTCACATCCACTTTCCAGCCCTTTCCCCATATCCCTTGATTTCCGATTTATCTATCTTAGGCTTAATTATACACAAGATGGTCACATTTTCCCACATTATATTGCATTCGCCAATTTTTTTGCCCATTAATTTAACTTATCAATATCTTGTTTGTAATCTGTTTGCATCCCTCTCACAACCTCCAAGGCAGCACGGTGGCTCAGTGGTTAGCACTGCAGCCTCACAGCACCAGAGACCCAGGTTCAAATCTGGCCTGGGGTGTCTGTCTGCGTGAAGTTTGCACATTCTCCCCGCGTTTGCGTGGGTTTCCTCCGGGTGCTCCAGTTTCCTCCCACAGTCCAAAGATGTGCAGGTTAGGTGGATTGGCCATGCTAAATTGCCTATAGTGTTAGGGATGTGTAGCTCAGGTGGATTATAGGGGGAGATGGGTCTGGGTGGGATGCACTGAGGTTCAGTGTGGACTTGTTGGGCCAACAGGCCTGTTTCCACACTATAGGGATTCTAATTCTAAAAAAACCCCACCTTTCCACCTGTTTTTCATGTTGTCTAAAAGTTTGGCTGCAGTACATTCACTTCCTTCCTCCAAGACATTGATATAGATTGTAAAAAGTTACAGTCCCAGCACGGATCCCTGTGGAATCCCACTGGTCACGAATCACCAACATGAAAAAAAATCTCTAATCCCCTCTCACTGTTTCTTGCCCATTAGCTGATTCTCCATCCATGCCAACGTATGACCTACAACACCTTGGGCTGTTATCTTATGACTTAACCTCTTGTGAGGTACTTTGTCACGCTTTCTGAAAGTCCGAGTACAACCCATCGACTGATTTTCTTCTAGATTCGAACATCCTTTATTGTCACTTGTACTACAATACAGAAGAACAGGAGCAGAGTGAAAGGTTGTTACAATGGCTGCCTTTTAATGACGCCATCCTAGGTACCAATCTTACAGAGTATAAAAATACAGTGTTCTTACACAAAGGGGATTAAAGGAAAGCATAAGCATTGCTTACAGAGATAGTTGCAACATAGTGAAAAGGTTTTAAATTACAGTCTAATAACAGCAGCTCGGCATGTGGCATCAGGCCCAAGGACAGTAATTGACCCGCAAACGCTCCAGCCTCCAGTCTGCTCCTCACTGGCATTCACCAGCAACCCGGTAAGTTGCACTGTACCAGGATTCACGCTCGGCCCCTCCAGCACTCCAGCAATGCGGCCTCTCCAACCCTCTGAGTACTCAGCCCCTCTGCCACTGCCTCAGGCTGCCTGTTCCCGCACTCACCACCAGCTGCCTTGGGCCCCTGCTCCCTCCTGCTCCTGCTCGTACCTCTAGCTCACGCTGGTTGCCTGTGCACTGCTCCGGGGCTCACAGCCCACGCACTGCTCCAGGGCTCATAGCCCACGTGCTGCTCCGGGGCTTACGGCTTACACAGTATTCCAGGGCTCACAGCCCACACACTGCTACAGGGCTCACAGCCCATGCGCTGCTCCAGGGCTTACAGCCCACGTGCTGCTCTGGGGGCTTACGGCTTACACAGTATTCCGGGGCTCATGGCCCACACACTGCTACAGGGCTCACAGCTCATGCACTGCTTCAGGGCTCACAGCCCACACACTGCTACAGGGCTCACAGCTCATGCACTGCTTCAGGGCTCACAGCCCACACACTGCGACAGGGCTCACAGCCCACTCACTGCTACAGGGCTCACAGCCCACGTGCTGCTCCGGGGCTTACAGCCCACTCACTGCTACAGGGCTCACACCCCTCACACTGCTCCGAGTCTCACAGCCCACACACTGTGACAGGGCTCACAGCCCACGCACTGCTCCAGGGCTCACAGCCCACGCACTGCTCTGGGGCTCACGGATCGCATGCTGCTCCAGGGATCATGGCTCACACGCTGCTCTGACACGCTGCCCTGGGGCTCACAGTCCACGAGCTGCTGCAGGGCTCACTGCTCTGGATTGCTGCCGGCTCTGGTGCTGGGGGGAAAGAAGAAGAAAGAAAAGAGACAAAAAGGGCAAAAAGAGGAAAAAGAACGAGCAAAGCTGAGGACCTCCAACAGGGAAGTTCCACTCTGCCACCATCTTGCCTCTAGTCTCTCTGGTTGACTCTTCCTCAAAAATCTTTAATAAATTACACACAATTTCCCTTTCATGAAACCATTCTGACTCTGCTTCATTAGATTATAATATTCTGCTATTACTTCCTTAATAATTGATTCCAATTTTGACAAGCTCCCTCATGGTAGGCTGATCCGGAAGATTATGTTGCATGGGATCACTGGTGATTTGGTAAGTTGGTCGCAGAACACAGCGGGTGGTTGGGGAGGCATCTTTTTTCTGACTGGAGTGGCCACTGCTGTTCTGCAAGGACCAGTATTGAAACCTTTGTTGTTTAAAAAAAAGTAAGCGATTTTGGATGAAAATGTAGGTGCTTTGATTAGTAAGTTTGCAGACGACACAAAGATTGGTGCAGTTGTGGATAGTGAGGAAGATGGTCAAAGGATACAACACAATATAGATCACAGAACAGTGCAACATTGGATGGACAGAGAAATGGCAGATGAAGTTTAATCCAGACAAATGAGGCAATGCATTTTGGGAGGTCAAATGCAAGAGAAAAATGTACAGTAAATGGCTAGACCCTTTGGAGCATTGGTATACAGAAGGATCTTGGGGTGAGAGATAACTGGGACTGCAGATGATGGAGAATCCGAGATAACAAGATGTGGAGCTGGATGAACACAGCAGGTCAAACAGCATCTTAGGAGCACAAAAGCTTGGGGTGCAATTGTTAGCTCCCTGGAAGTGGCAACACAAGTGGATAAGATAGTAAAGAAGGCTTCAGTTCGCCCACACTTGCAATATTATGTTGCAACTTTCGTCACCACACGTTCGGGAGGATACGGAAGCTTTACGGAGGGTACAAAAGAGATTTACCAGGATAAAAACTGAAAGAACTATGACAGAAACAGAAATTGCTGGAACAGCTCAGCAGTCTGGCGGCATCTGTGGGGAGAAATCAGAGTTAATATTTCAGGTTGATTGACCCTTCCTTAGATCTCTGAGCGAGGTTCTGAGGAAGGGTCGTTTGACTCAAAACATTAACTCTGTTTTCTCTCCACAGATGCTGCCAGACCTGCTGAGCTGTTCCAGCAATTTCTAATTTTGTCTCAGATTTACCAGGATGTTGCCTGGATTGGATTGTATGAGCTGTAAGGAGAGGTTGGGCAAACTTAGATTGTTTTCGCAAGAGCGTCTGAAGCTGAGGGGTGATTTGATAGAAGTATATAAAATTATCAGAGCCATGGACAGAGCAGACACTTGGAGTCTCTTTCCCAGGATGGAAATGTCACATACTACTTTTAAGGTAAGGGGGGAAATGTTTAAAGCAGATGTGCGAGCTAAGTTTTTTACACAGAGAGCGGTGGGTTTCTGGAGAACGCTGCCAGGCACAAGTGATAGAAGCAGACTATGATAGCAATGTTTAACAGACATTTTGATAGATACATAACAGGCAGGGAATACAGGGAGGGAGACCATGTGCAAACAGATGGGATTGGTTTAGAATAGCATTGTGGTTGGCACAGACATGATGGGCCAAAAGGCCTGTCCCTATGCTGTACTACTCAATATTGTAATACTTTCCAGGAATAGATGTCAGGCTAATAAGCCTATAGTTACCCACTTTTTGCCTCCTTCCCTTTACAAAGAGGGGTGTCACATTGGCAGTTTTCCAATCCTCTGGTACTTCTCCAGAATTCAAGGATTTTTGGAAAATTACAATCAATACAACTAGTATTTGTGTAGTTATTTGTTTTGAGTTCCTAAAATGCAAACCATCAAAGCCAGGGGACTTAATTGCCCTTAGCTGCATTAGTTTGTTCAATATTATTTCTCTCGTAATGATGTTGGTGCTTAATTCCTCCCTCATATCCTTTAGGTTAATGGGATGTTCAAAGTACCTTCCATGGTAAAGACTGATGTAAAATATGTGTTTAACTCCTTTGTTATTTCCTTGTTCCTCATAACCATCTTCCTGGTTTCATTTTTCTAAGGGGCCTGTGTTCACTTTGACTCTCTCTGCCTTTTCATATATTTATAGAAACTCCTCTTGACACTTTTTATATTCCTCGCTAGTTTAGCGTTATTATTTATTTTCTCCATCTTTATTATCTTTTTAGTCCCCCTTTGCTGGATTCTGCATTTATACCAGTCTCTGGGACTATCACTGACCCTTGTCTTCTTGCATGCTTTTTCTTTCAACTTTATATTCGTCCTAACTTCCATGGTTAGTCATGGTTAGTTTATCCTCTTAGAATCTCTCCCCCTCACTGAAAAGTGTTTTTCCCGACAGTCTTGAATGACCTCTTGAGATATCTGCTGCTGCTTGTTTACTGTGTAGAATGAACTATGTTACACAAGAGAAGAGCCAATAGAAAAGATCATGTTAGAACTAACAGAAAGAACAATTTGACCCTTCTGCTCCCGGCAGAAACTCGAAGTCATTGCTCTTTCCAAGGTGACTCTCCTTGTTCACATGACGAAAATCAGTTTGCTTTCAGCAAGTTTTTGTATTTACTCAGTGCTATTTTCTTCATTTAATGTGTCATGCTGAGATCCTTAAACAAGCTGCTAAAGTAGTTCGCGATAACAAGGTGTAGAGCTGGATGAACACAGCAGTCCAAGCAGCTTCAGATTTTCTGAAGAAGGGTCTGAGCCTGAAACGTCAACCTTCCTGCTCCTCTGATGCTGCCTGGCCTGCTGTGTTCATCCAACTCTACACCTTGTTGTCTCAGATTCTCCAGCATCTGCAGTTCCTACTATCTCTGCTAAAGTAGTTCACTTACTCCCTAACATGTATTCGTTAAACGCATGCCTCGAGCTGCCTTCTGTCTCTGAAGATATTCTGTACTACTCCTTAGTCATGCCCAGCCTATTTTTGAGGCTTTTTAATGGCCATGGGAAGGCCCTAGAGAATGTTGACCACTTCCAATTCCTCAGGAGTGCCCCATCAGCCAAAGCATTGCATCTAATGTACTGATACAGGCTTCGGCCACCTGAGGGGAAGGATGTTTGAGGACAACAACATCAAATCCAACATGAAGCTCACGGGTTACAGAGCTGTGATGTTTCCCACCCTCCTATGAGGCGCTGGGACATGGACTGTCTACAGCAGACACCTTAAGACAATGGAGCAGTACCACGCAATGCAGCCTGCACAAGATCCCGGGAATGCACTATGAAGAAGGATGCACCAACACCAGAGTCCTCAGGCAGGCCAACATCCCCATCATCGAGACACTGGGCACCCTTGATTGGCTGCGACGTGCTGGGCATATGGTCCACATGACCCACACAAGATTCTCCAAGAAGGTGCTCTACTTCCAGCTCCAAAAGAGGCAGGCAAGCACCAAGTGGACTGCAGAAACGCTTCAGTGATACCCTCAAGGCCTGACTGATGAAATGCAATATTCCCGCAGGCACCTGGGAATCTCTGGGCCAAGACCATTCAAAATGGAGGAGGAACATCTGGGAAAGCACAGAGCACATCGAGGCTTGTTGTTGGGAAAATGTGGAAGCCAGGCGTAAACAGCGAAAGGAGCATACTGCCACACCAATACCCAACCCACCCCTTCCTGTGACCATCATCTACCCCAAGTGTAACAGAGCCTACAGTCATCACCCCAGTCTATAGAGTCACTCTGAGAGTGGAAGAGAGTCATCTTCATCTGCGAGGGACCGCCAGCGATGATAGTAATTTTTGAGGCTCCTCATCTATCTGTACATCTGCTGTTCCAGACCTGTTATTGCTCAACAAAATGCGAACACTACCTGGTCCCTGTTGAATGGTTCGAACATTCTGTGCTATTGGACTCATGTCAACTGACTGCAGATTTTTTTTTCTCTCTCTTCCAACCTCATTTTCTAACGCATTGTAATTTCAAGGATTTTAAAAGCATTATTTAAATAAATGTGGATAAAACTAATCTCCAGACCACTCTTCAAGCACATCTAAATGAAACAAAAGTCAACCTTTTTAACACATGCAATGTAGAAATACCAATCAAATGTCAGGTAAATATAGGCCCACCACTTTACAAATCTCATTCTTAAATAATAAGGTTATGAAACTTCATCAGACCCATGATGGAGAGTGAAAAAGAATTTTGCAGAATTATGTTAAAGAGCAGAGATAGTAGGAACTGCAGATGCTGGAGAACCTGAGATAACAAGGTGTAGAGCTGGATGAACACAGCAGGCCCAGCAGCATCAGGAGAGCAGGAAGGCTGATGATTTAGGTCTGGGCCCTTCTTCAGAAATGGTGGAGGGGAAGGGGATTCTGAAATAAATAGGGAGAGAGGGGGAGGCGGATAGAAGATGGATAAAGGAGAAGATAAGTGGAGAGGAGACAGACAGATCAAGGAGGAGGGGATGGAGCCAGTAAAGGTGAATGTAGCTGGGGAGGTAGGGAGGGGATAGGTCAGTCCAGGAAGGTCGGAAAGGTCAAGGAGGTGGAATGAGGCTAGGAGGTAGGAGATGGGGTGGAGCTTGAAGTGGAGCTGGAATGGTTAGGGAGGAGGGGACAAGCTGGGCTGGTTTTGGGATGTGGTTGGGGGAGGGGAGATTTTGAATCTTGTGAAGTCCACATTGATACACTTGGGCTGCAGGGTTCCCAAGCGAAATATGAGATGATGTTCCTGCAGCTTTTGGGTGGCATCATCGTGGCACAGCAGGAGGCCCAGGAAGGACATGTCGTCCGAGAAGTGTGGAGGCGAGTTGAAGTGGTTTGCAACTCGGAGGTGCAGTTGTTTGATATGAACCGAGCGTAGGTGTTCTGCAAAGCGGTCCCCAAGCCTCCGCTTGGTTTCCCCAATGTAGAAGAGGCCACAACAGGAACAGCGGACGCAGTATATGACATTAGCAGATGTGCAGGTGAACATTTGTTTGATGTGGAGTGTCTTCTTTGGGCCTGAGATGGGGGTGAGGGGGGAGGTCAAGGGACAGGTGTAGCACTTGCTTTGGTTCCAGGGAAAAGTGCCGGGGTTGGTGGGGCTGGAGGGGAGTGTGGAGCAGACAAGGGAGTCATTGAGAGACTGGTCCCTCCAGAAAGCAGATAAGGATGGGGAAGAAAAAATGTCTTTGGTTGTGGGGTCGGATTACAGATGGCGGAAGTGTCGGAGGATGATGCGTTATATCTGGAGGTTGGTGGGGTGGGACGTGAGGACGAGGGGGATTCTGCTTTGGTTGTTATTGCAGGGAGGGAGTGTGAGGGATGAGTTGCGAGAAATGCGGGAGACTCGGTCGAGGACATTTTTAACCACTGTGGAGGGGAAGTTGTGGTCCTTGAAAAAAGAGGACATCTGGGATTTCTGGGAGTGGAATGCCTCATCCTGGGAGCACATGTGGTGGAGGCAAAGGAATTGGGAATGGGGATGGCCTTTTTGCAGGAAGGTGGGTGAGAGCAGGTGTATTCCAGGTAGCTGTGGGAGTTGGTGGGCTTGAAATGGATATCGGTTTCCAGGTGGTTGCCAGAGATGGAGACAGAGAGGTCCAGGAAGGAGAGAAAGATATTAGAGATGGTCCAGGTGAACTTAAGGTTGGGGTGGAAGGTGTTAACGAAGTGGATGAACTGTCCGAGCTCCTTGTGGAAGCATGAGGCGGCGCCAATACAGTTATCAATGTAACGGAGGAAGAGGTGGGGTTTAGGGCCAATGTAGGTACGGAAGAGGGACTATTTCACATATCCTACAAAGAGGCAGGCATAGCTTGGACCCATGTGAGTACCCATGGCCACCCCCTTTGTCTGTAGGAAGTGGGAGGAATCGAAAGAGAAGTTGTTGAGGGTGAGGATGAGTTCGACTAGGCGGATGAAGGTATCGATGGAGGGGGACTGGTCAGCCCTACCGGACAGGAAGAAGTGGAGGGCCTTTAGGCCATCTGTAAGGGGAATGCAGGTGTTTAGGGACTGGGCATCCATAGTAAGGATGAGGTGTTGGGGGCCAGGGAATTGGAGGTCCTGGAGGAGGTGGCGGGTGTGGGTGGTGTCATGGATGGAGGGAGGGATTTCCTGGGCAAAGGGGGAGAAAATGGAATTGAGATAGATGGAGATACATTCGGTGGGGCAGGAACAGGCAGAGACAATGGGTCAACCAGGGCAGTCAGGTTTGTGGATTTTGCGAAGGAGATAGAAACGGGCAGTTTGGGGTTCAGGAATGATGAGGTTAGAGGCTGTGGGTGGGAGGTCACCTGAGGTGATGAGGTCATGGATGGCATTGGAGAAGATGGTTTGGTGCTCGGGGGTGGGGTCATGATCAAGGGGGCAGTTGGAGGAGGTGTTGGAGAGTTGGCGTCTGGCCTCAGTTGTGTAGAGGTCAGTGCGCCATACTATATCTGCACCTCCCTTGTCCGCAGATTTTGTGGTGAGGTTCGGATTGGAGCAGAGGGAGTGGAGGACTGCACGTTTTGCGGGGAGAGGGTGGATTGGGTGAGGGGGTGGAGAGGTTGAGGTGATTGATGTCTCGACAGCAATTAGAGATTAAGAGGTCAAGTGAGGGTAGGAGGCATTGGGGTGGTGTCTAGGCGGTGGGGGTGTGTTGGAGGTGGGAGAAGGGGTCAGTAGAGGGAGGGTGAGGCTCACGATTAAAGAAGTAAACATGAAGGTGGAGGTAACGGAAAAACTGCTCAATGTCCAAACGTGAACTCACTGCTGGCTTCGCTCCACCCACTGCTGGCTTTGCTTCCCCCACCGTGGACGTCTCTCCGCCCACCGCCTCAGCAGCTCCAGGCAAGACAAAGCATCCAGCCTTGCTGAGTCTTCGCCATACCCCCAGACTCACCCTGAAGAATAGTCAGTCCTCAGTAAAGGGCTCACCTTTGTACCCCTCCACCCTCACACTTCATCTCCAACTGCCATCGTGAAATCAATTGCCTCAACTTCTCCACCGCTCTCACCCACTCCAACCTCTCCCCTGCAGAATGTGCAGCCCTCTGCTCCCTCCGCTCTGATCCCAACCTCACCATAAGACCCGCAGACAAGGGAGGCACATTTGTAGTATGGCGCACTGACCTCTACATTGCTGAGGCCAGGCGCCAACTCTCCAACACCTCCTCCTACTGCCCCCGAACACCAAACCATCATCTCCCAAATCATCCACAACCTCATTACATCAGGTGACCTCCCACCCACAGCCTCCAACCTCTTCAATGCTGAACCCCATACCACCCGCTTCTATTACCTTCCCAAAATCCACAAACCTGACTGCCCTGGTCGACCCATTGTCTCCACCTGATCCTGCCCCACCAAACTCATCTCCACCTATCTCAACTTCATTTTCTCCCCTCTGGTCCAGGAACTCCCCACCTACGTCTGTGGCACCACCCATGCCCTCCACATCCTCCAGAACTTCCAATTCCAGTCCCCAATCTCATCCTTACTATGGACTTCCCTATACACCTGCATTTCCCATACAGATGGCCTAAAGGCTCTCTGCTTCTTCCTGTCCCGCAGGCCTGACCAGTCCCCCTCTACCGACACCCTCGTCCGCCTAGCCAAACTCGTCGTCACCCTCAACAACTTTTCTTTTGATTCCTCCCACTCCTGAAAGACAAAGGGGGTGGCCATGGGTACCCGCATGGGCCCAAGCTATGCCTGCCTCTTTGTAGGTTACGTGGAACAATCCCTCTTCCGCACCTACACTAGCCCTAAGCCCCACTTCTTCCTCCATTACATTGATGACTGTATCAGCGCCGCCTCGTGCTCCCACAAGGAGCTCAAACAGTTCATCCACTTCGTTAACACCTTCCACCCCAACCTCAGGTTCACCTGGACCATCTGTAATACCTCTCTCTCCTACCTGCACCTCTCTGTCTCCAGCTCTGGCATCCACACAGAAACTGATATCCATTTCAAACCTACATCCTCCCACCCACCTTCCTGTAAAAAGGCCATCCCCTATTCCCAATTCCTTTGCCTTCGCTGCATCTGCTCCTGAGATGGTGCATTCCACTCCTGGAAATCGGAGATATCCTCGTTTTTCAAGGACCGCAACTTCTCCTCTGCAGTGGTCTCCTGCATTTCCCACAACTCATCCCTCACAACAACAAATTAAAACAGAATCCCTCTTGTACCACCCCACCAATCTCCGGATCCAACACATCATCCTTCGGCACCTCCGCCATCTGCAATCTGACCCCACCACCAAAGACATTTTTCCCTCCCCACGCTTATCTGCTTTCCAGAGGGACCACTCTCTCCATGACTCCCTTGTCTGCTCCACGGTCCCCTCCAGCCCCACCAGCCCCGGCACTTTTCGCTGCAACCCAAGCATGTGCTACACCTGTCCTTACAAGTTCCCTTTCACACCCATCCCAGGCCCTAAGAAGACCTCCCACATCAAACGTCAAACCTGCACATCTGCCAATGTGATATACCGCATCCACTGTTCCCATTGTGTCCTCCTCTACACTGGGGAAACCAAGTGGAGGCTTGGGGACCGCTTTGCGGAAAACCTACACTCAGTTCGCAACAAACAACTACACCTTCCAGTCGCGAACCATTTCAACTCCCCATCCCATTCAGCAGTCAACATGTCCATTCTGGGCCTCCTGCTGTGCCACAATGATGCCACCCGAAGGTTGCAGGAACAGCAACTCATATTTCGCTTGGGAACCCTGCAGCCCAATGGTTTCAATGTGGACTTCACCAGCTTCAAAATCTCCCTTCCCTGATTGCATCCCAAAACCAGCCCAGCTCGTCCCCACCTCCCTAACCATTCCTCCCACCTCAAGCAACCCCCCCAGCATTTCCTACTCACCAACCTCATCCTGCCTCCTTGACCTGTCCATCCTCCCTGGGCCGACTTATCCCCTCCCTACCTCCCCACCTATATTCACGTTTACTGGCTCCAATCCTGCGTTTTTGACCTGTCTGTCTCCTCTCCGCCTATCTTCTCCTTTATCCATCTTCTATCCGCCTCCCCCTCACTCCCTATTTATTTTAGAAACTCCGCCTCCTCTCCCATTTCTGAAGAAGGGTCTTGCCCCAAAACGTCAACTTTCCTCTTCCTCTGATGCTGCCTGGCCTGCTGTGTTCACCCAGCTCTACACTATCTTATATTAAACGACACATGGTTGTGAGCTGCAGGTTGCTAGCTGTGAGTAGACACACAAGGACATAAATCTGCAAGTTTCCAATTCAAACAATAAGTGAATGATTGTATCCTACCTACCATGATCTCTGATGCCAAGTTGCCTGCAAGGTAGCAAAACAAAGTGATAGCCTTGAAAGAAATCTTGAAAACAGCAGGGGCATCAGACAGGGCAAGATAGCTCATATAAACTACCCAGACATAAATCATCCTGTTAAGAACAAATTGTAGCTGGTTCTTGGATTATATTTGATAGTTTGTGTGTGCATAATACAAGTAGGTGGGTGTACCCATGTTGTGCTTAGTTATATGTACAATGTAAAGCTAGTGATTGGATTTAAATCATTGTACATTTTAATTGATATATGCTAATTTCTTGGAATTAAACCCAAGAGTATAAATGAAGTTTTGATCCTTAGTTTGAGATCTCCTGCACACCATGGTCTGACATTCTGTGACCCTTGTTATGAGCATGCAATAAAGGCTGTTTCTGAAGACACTCTGAAGATCTCTGTCTGGTCACTGCCTGTGGAGAAGAATCAGAGGACGGTTGAGCAGGTATTGGATCCCGGAAATTCCGGCAACACCTTGGAGCAGAGAAGACCAAGATTTAAAGGTTCTGCAGGATTTCAATAAGAGTCGATGGGGAAAATTGGCTCCCACTGCAGGAGAGTCAGTGACCAGAGGGTACAGGTTTAAGGCAATTGGCAAAAGAACCACAGGGGAGAGGAGGGGAGTTTTCTTCGTGCAGCAAATTGTCACAGTGTGGAATTTATTTACAGACAGGACTGTGAAAGCTGATTGAGCAGTGACTTCCAAAAGCTAACCAGAAAAATATTTGAACACAAAGGGAAAAGTATAGAGCCATGGGGAAATAAATTGACAAATTATAACTCCCTTACTTTAATCGGATGTGACCATTAAAGCCTATTTAAGTCAGCCCTTTCTCACAGTGCCAGTTTTTTGCACCAGCCCCACTTCCAATTCCCCATTCTCTTTGATAGCTCAGAGCCCAGCTCCTCAAGGACAGCAACTGAATCAGTGTAACCTGGTAATTCTGAGGCGAAAATGTATAAAATCCATTTTCAGGACTCCCTGAGAACATAACATTCAGAGAACAGACCCCTCCAAAGGTCTTAGATGGCAACCAACTGCCCTGAGATCAGGGTGGGAATTTTTACAAGAGTTTCAATAGCTCACTCGAGACAGAAAACCATTTGGAGAAATATAGCGAGGGACAGATGAAGTCTCCATCTTAGGTACAGATACAATTACAAGGGGCTGCATTGCGGGGAAGTAATCGAGTGCAGTTGGATGGCTCTGTACTGTCAGAACAAGCTCAGGGCAAAGTTCTAGGATTAAGTAGGCATTTAAGAGTTGTAGTCAGGATTCAGTAGATGACTTGGGGAATCAGAAAGGAGGGCAGGTTTCTGACTCTGTGTAGCTGGAACTTGGGGAAAAGTATAGGAAATTGATGAAGTTAGCTATTGAACTGGCGATGGTCTGGTAAATGAGCTTTGGAGCACAGTTTCTGATCCTAGGGGAGCGTGATCTCAGGACAGGAGAATGATAAACCAGAACAGGAGCAGCCATTGGGATAGTCCATGACAGAGTAGCTCTTTGGGTGGGGTGGGTTGGGGGGGAGGGAGGTTTGGGCGGAGTTTGCTTGACCTGGCCTGATGGGCAAAAGTGAAGAATTATTTCGTGATGGAGGTTCAGTCAGATTCGATGACCTATTGAGTCACTAACATTTTAGGACAGTAACTAAGAAATCTATGGGATCTGTCTTGATTACATTTGCTTTGTGGGGAAACACAATGCATTAGCCATGTTTACCCCTTGTTAATTCTGGGTGTCAGAAAATAAGTTGTACCTATATTGTCAATTGTATTTCAATTCTAACTTGTACAGTAAAGATTTGTTGTTTGCTCAAAACTGGTGAATTCTATGGCTTTAGAGATAACGGGAACTGCAGATGCTGGAGAATCCAAGATAACAAAGTGTGGAGCTGGATGAACACATCAGAAATCTGATGAAAGGTCTAGGCCCGAAACGTCAGCTTTTGTGCTCCTGAGATGCTGCTTGGCCTGCTGTATTTGTCCAGCTCCACAATTCTATGGCTTTACTCTTTTTTTCAAATCCCCTGGATCTCAATTTCAGTCTTCCTTAAAAATAAAAACACTAGACCTTAAACATCACATGAATTTAGTGCCCTGGTCTTAGATCATAACATCAGTGTTTTGTCACTGCATTGCACTGGAGCTTTTTGGATTACAAAAATCTGTCACATGACTAAAATTCCTTTCAAAACCAGAAAAGAATATTCTTTGCTTATGAAGTTATAATCTATTTACATGACGGAGAGGTGATGACCAAACGGTATTACTGTTAGACTATTAATCTCGAAATCAGAGATCCAGGTTCTACAGCAGATGATGAAATTTGAATTCAATTTAAAAAAATCTGAGACCACTGTCATAAACAAAACCATCTGGTTCACTGACGTCCTTTAGGGAAGGACACTACAATAATTTCCTGGACTGATCTGCTTGTGACTCCAAACCCATTGAAAGTTGGTTGATTCTTCACTGCCTTCTGGAAAGTTAGGTATGGGTAATAAATGCATTGCCTATTCAGCAATGCTCCATCTATGAATGAATAAAAATAACCATAAAGGTTACATTTGAAATCAGTTTGAGAAATCATACCAATACTAAGCAATTAATTATCGCTCTCATTCCGGCATTTATTGAGCTTTATTATATTGGATATTTATCACCTGTAATAAAACTAGAGGTTGGGTCAGAATCTCAACTTCTATCTTATTTGTAGTGTTTTGAAATAATTTTTTGATTGATGGTCAAGGGTGTTGACCTGTATCCCATTGATATTTGCTTTTATCATATCATGTTTTGTTTGACTTCTGATGAAAAACTATTGCATTCACTGATAATGCTTCCCTTCATAGATTACTTTTGAGTGCTGCCCCACTCCTTGTGTCAATTTGTATCCTGGATTTTATTTTTAGGTTGATATCACCATCAATCCGTGCCAGGTTAACATTAAGAACGAATGCAAAGTCTTACACAGAGTGGGGTTTTTCCTTTAACACAAAAAAACACTGCAGTGATAAACAAACAATGATTTCATATCACTCAGGAAGCAACGGTCTCTAAGAACATTGGAACAGGAATGGACCACACAGTTTGTTGATGTTTCAGTGGGTGAGTATTTTGGAGATAGTGACTATAATTCTGTAAGTTTCAAAGTCATTATGGAAAAGGATAAAGGTAGTGCAGAAATTAAGTGTCTAAATTGGAGGAAGCCCCACTTCAATATCATTCAACTAGATCTGGCACACATAGACTGGGAGAAGTTGCTTGTTGGCAAGTCTACATGTGGAAAATATAAGTCTTTTAAAGGTAGTATCGGCAGAATCCAGAGCTAGTGTTCCTCCAGAGAAAAGCGCAAGAGCAACAAGTCCAGGGAACCCTAGATTTAAAGGAATATCAAGAGTTTGATAAAGAAAAAGGAAGCAAATGTGAGATACCACACATTCAAAACTGGGGAGGCCTGCCTAGTGTGTCGAAAGTTCAGGGGGTGCTTCAAGAAATTAGGAGGGAAAAGAGGGGCCACAACATATCCTTGGCAGGTGGGATTAAAGAAAAGCCTTAGGTTTTTTGTAAGTATGTTAAAGGTAAGAGGATTACCAGGGAAAAAGGTTGGATCTATTAGAGAGCAAAGTGGCAACCTGTACATGGAGGTGGGTGTGGTCTTGAATGAATACTTATCATCTGTGCTCACAAAAGAGAAAGGCATTGTAGTCGGGCATTTTATTTGTGTTGGTGAGGTTCTAGAAGATTAATACAGAGGGGCTATTAGATGTTTTGGGGGTATAAAGATATATAAATCCCAGGAACAAAAACAAAATTGCTGGAAAAGCTCAGCAGGTCATAGATCATAGAATCCTATAATGTGGAAACAGACCCTTTGGCCCAACAAGTCCACACTGACCCACAGAGCATCCCACCCAGATGCATTCCCCCTATAAACCCACCTAATCTACACATCCCTGAACACTATGGTCAATTTAGCAAGGCCAATCCACCTAGCCTGCACATCTTTGGACTGTGGGAGGAAACTGGAGCAAACCCATCGAGGATGTGCAAACTCCATGCAGTCAGTCGCCCAAGGGTGGAATCAAACTCGGGTCCCTGGCGCTTTGAGGCTGCACTGCTAACCACTGAGCCACCATGCCACACCTGGCTGTAGGTCTGACAGCATCTGTGAAGGAAAAAATAGAGTTAACGTTTTGGGTCCAGTGACGCTTCCTCAGAAATCCCAGGGCCTGATGGATGTATCCCAGGCTGCAATGGGAGGCAAGGGAGGAGATTGCTGGGGCCCTGGCAGAGATATTTAATATGTTGCTGTCTGACAGGTGAAGTGCCACATGACTGGAAGACAACTAATGTGGCTCCTTTGGTCAAGAACTGCCTTGTAACTATAGACCAGTTCGTCTCATGCTAGTGGTAGGGAAACGATTGCAAAATATTTTGAGGGATAGGATTAATCAACAACTGGAAGGACAGGAATTGATCAGCGATAGTACAGATTTGTTAGAAGCAGATTCTGTCTACTAATTGAGTTTTTTGAAAGGGTGACTAGATATGTTGATGCGGATATTATAATTGATGTGTTTTACATGGGCTTCAGTAAGGCCTTTGACAAGGTCCCATGGGATCCAAGGTCAAGTTGGCAAAGTGGATCCAAACTTAGCTTATGATTAGGAGACACAGGGCGATGATAGTGGGTTCACAGATCATAGAATCCCTGCAGTGTGGAAACAGGCCCTTTGGCCCAACAAGCCCATACTGACCCTCAGAGCATCCCACCCAGATCCATCCCTCTATACTGCACCTAATCTACACACCCCTGAACACTATGGACAATTTAGCATGGCCAATCCACCTAGCCTGCACATCTTTGGACTGTGGGAGGAAACTGGAGCAAACCCACACAGACACGGGGAGAATCAGCAAACAGACAGTCACCCGAGGGTGGAACCAAACCCAGATTCCTGGCGCTGTGAGGCAGCAGTGCTAACCACTGAGCCACCGTGTGGCCATTGCTTTTGTAACTAGAATTCTGTGACCAGCAATGTACCACAGGGATCAGTATGGGTACTGTTGCTGTTTATTATGCACATTAACAACTTGAATGTGAATACAAAAGGTTTAATTAGTAAGTTTGCGGATGACACAAAAATCGGTGGTGTTGTTGATGGTGAGGAGGATGGTCTCAGGTTACAGTCTGATCTTGATCAGTTGGTGAATTAGCAGATAGCATTTAACTCAGATAAGTGCAAGGTGATGCATTTTGGGAGGTGAAATAAGGGAAGGATATACACAATGAATGATAGCTCTTTAGGGAGTACTGAGGAACAAAGGGATCTTGATGTACAAGTCCATAGATCCCTGAAGGTGTTACACAGGTAGAAAGGGGAGTGAGAAAAGCTTACAGGATGCTTGCCTTCATCAGCTGGGGCCTAGAATATAGGAGAAAAAAGGCTCGTTGCAACTTTATTAAGCATTGGTTAGGCCAGAGATGGAACAGTGTGTGCAGTTCTGGTTGCCACATTATTAAAAGGACTGGATTGCACTGGAGAGGGTATAGAGGGGATTCACCAGGATGTTGCCTGGGATGAAAAGTCTCAGTACGGATTTGCTAGGTTTGTTTTCCTTGGAGCAGAGGAGTTGGCGGGGTGGGGGGGGTGATCTGATTGAGACATACCAAATTATGAGAGGCATAGACAGGGTAGATCGTGAGAGTCTTCTCTATGTGTCTAAGACTGGGGGCAAAAGTTTACGGTGAGGAGTAAATCATTTCAAGGAGATTGAGAAATTCACCCAAAGGTAGATATCGGGATGTTGCTGCTTGAGAAGGTGGTGGAGGCAGGTACTCTCACAATATTTAAGGAGCATCAGGGCCAGGAATTAAAATGTCAGGGCAATGTCCGCAATGAGCAAGCAGCAGTAAATAGGATTAATGTAGGTTCTGTGCTTGTTGGTGGGCATAGACATGGTGGGCCAAAGGGCTGGTTTTTATCCTATATGACTCCATGACTATGTGATGGATGGTAAAGCCCTGGGAAGCATCAAGGATCCGATGGTCCTCTGGTGTCCATGCACACCAGTTCTTTAAGGGAGCGGATCAGGTAGATAAAGTGGTTGAGAAGGCATATGATATATTTGCCTTGATTAGTCAAAGCATTGTGTCTAACTGCAGAGAGGCTCGGTGGAACTGTATAAAACATTGCTTAGGCTATAGCTGGAATACTGTGTGCGGCTCTGGAATCCACATTGTGGGAAGGATGTGATAGCACTGGAGATGGTACGGAGGAGATTTGCCAGGATATTGCTTGGACTGGAGAGTTTCAGTTCTGAAGAGAGTTGACAGACTGGGGTTGTTTTCCTTAGAGTCAAGAAGACCAAGACGGGGGGCAATGGCCTAGCAGTATTATTGCTGGACTGCCGAGAGCTGGATAATGTTCTGGGGTCCCAGGCTTGAATCCCACCACAGCAGAATTTGAATTCAATAAATATCTAGAATTAAGAATCTAATGATAACCATAAATTCATTGTCAATTTATCAGGAAAAACCCATCTGGTTCATTAATGTACTGTAGGGAAGGAAACTGCTTTCCTTACCTGGTCTGGTCTACATGTGACTCTAGACCCACAGAAATGTGGTCGACTCTTAACTGCCCTCTGGGCAATTAGGGACAGGCAATAAATGCTGCCTGGTCAGCAACACGCTCATCCCATGAATGAATAAAGGGAAAAAAGGGGCAACATTGAGCTATATAAAATTATGAGGGGGGCAGACAGGAAGAAAATTTTTTCCCTTTGATGGAGGGATCTAGGACTAGAGGGCATCAATTTAAGGTTAGGGGCAATAGCTTGAGTGGAGATGTGAAGAGAAACCTTTACACCGAGAGAGAAATGGGAGTTTGGAACTCACTGCTTGTAATTGTGGTAGGGACAGAAGCCGTCCTAATATTTAGGAAGTATTGAGATGTGCACTTGTGATGCGAAGGCATACAAGGCTAAGGGCCAAGTGCTGGAATATGTGAGTCGAATAGTTAGGTGGTTGTTTTGGATCAGTGTGGACGCAAAAGGTCAAAGGGCATTTTTGATGTCTATTCTTCTGTATCAGATTGGAAGATAACAAATATATTCAAAAGTGAAAGAGTAAGCAGGGATCTAAAGGCCAGTTAGCTGAACATTTGCCATAAGGCAAAATGCTATTTGGTTTGATTTATTTATCGTCACATGTATTTATTACACATGCACTGTTGTTCACTGTCGCCAATCTCTGCTGCCATCTTAAAACACAGAAAACAAACCAAAATGCGGAATATTACTCCAGAAAAATAAAACAATAAATTTCATCACATAGCCTCATCTCCACAAAGTTAGGTAGTGTTCGGAACAGCTTCCACTTCTAGCTCAGCCATGGGCCTGGGTCTGGGCCCCTCCAGCCTGATGCCTCGAGTCCCTGCTGCTAACTTAACAACATTGTTGCAACTGCGCTGCCACTGGAACAAGGAGTCGCCAGTTTCTGGTGCCATCTTGCCTCCAACAAGGCCACCATGAGTTCACACTTGGCTGACCTTGTTGATATGGCCACGTTGCTGGTCCTGCACTGGAACTGAGCCTGCCACCATCGCAGCCTCCTCCGTCAGGTACCCAGGCCAAGCCACGGGCCTGGAGCCTCTGCTCGACCTGCGAGTCTGAACCGGGCGATTGAGCTTGCCCCTCCCTCGCCGGGAGATCCCGGGCTGGCCTAGAGCCATATCTGCCTCATCCTGGCATTGGTGCCACTGCCACCGGTCACACTCTCCTTTAACATTTACTTGGCCTCGCTGCTCCCCAGGCCCACACCACCATCTTCGTAAAAGAAGTTACAACAAGGCCACTTAGCTAAGTTCGGGCTAATAAGGCAGAGTCAATGTGGTTTTGTGAAACGTAAACCATGTTTATCCAATCTATTGGAGTTATTTGAGGAAGTAATGAGCTGTGGCAAAAGGAAAACTGCAACGTACTTAGATTTTCAGAAGGCATTCCTAAGGTTTCATATTGAAGATAAATGTGGAAAACATAAACTCATGGTGTAGGGGTAGCATAGTGACAAGGATAGAGGATTGGGAGGATAACATAGAACAGAATACACATATACGAGCCTGATTTAGATTGACAATGTGTAACAAGTGAAATTGAGTACAAAAAGTCTAAGGAAGTTGTTCTTCAGTTGTACAGCACACAGGTGAGACCTCATGTGGAACATTGCATACAGCATTAACCGCTTTATTTAAGGAACGGGTACCAATGCATTTTTGGCGGTTCAGAGAAGGTTTAACTAGACTAAAGCCGGGAATAAGTGCATTGTTTTATCAGGGATGACTGGAGGACAGGTCGAATGGCATTTGTATCCACTGCAGTTTGGAAGAGTTAAAAGCAACTTGATTGAAACATATCAGATTCTAGGAGTCTTGACAGGGTAGACATTGAGAGGAAGCTTTCTCTTGTGGGACAATCGAGAACTGGGTCACTTTCAAATACAAGGTGTCATCGATTTAAAACAGATGAGGTAAATTTTGTGCTCAGAGAATTCTGAATGTTTGGAATTCTGAATAAGTGTTGGAAACAGAATATCTAAGTTGCTTAAGGCACAGGTTGATATATTCCTTGTATGCACAGATACGAAAAGGGAAAGTTCGAAGAATGAGCAGAAATCTGGATTTGAGATTGGCCATGATCGTACTGAATGGTGGATGAGCCAAGAGATCAAATGGTCCTGCACCAGGTTTGTATGTATGCGGCTACAAGAACAGGTCGGAGGCTAGGAGTTCTTGGCAAGAGACTCACACCCTGACTCTATAAGGTCTGTCCAATGTACTCAAAGCACAAGCCAGGAGTGTGATGACACGGTGTGAAGCTGGATGAACACAGCAGACCAAGCAGCATCAGAGGAGCAGGAAGGCTGACATTTTGGGTCAGGAGCCTTCTTCAGAAATGGGGGAGGGGAAGGGGATTTGGAAATAAATAGGAAGACGGGGGAGGTTCTTGGATGTTGTGACTAATGCTGTTCTAATGTAGAAGATACTGGACGAAACATTTACATTTACTGTCATGCTTCAGAGTGTGTCACATAGAAGCCGACCTTTTGCAGTTTAACAGTTTTCTATGAGACAGTCAATTAGCACTGGCCAAGTTCTACAAACTGCAATGAGATGAACAAAGAGGCTTCTCTGGTATCATGGAGACATTTTTCCCTGTGCTACTTTGCAAGTTGTCACTGGATGCTGGGACATTGAGTAAATTTAAGGAGGAGATAGACAAGTTTTTACTTGGTTATGAGTTGAAGGGTTATGAAGAGTGCACAGGAAAGTGGGGTTGAGGCCAAGGTGAAATCATATGAACTGGCGGAGCAGGCTCGAGGAGCTGGATTGCCTACTCCTGGTTCTAGTTCTTATGTTCTCAAGGGCAGCTCCCCCACCATGTTGTTGCGAAACTGGGGCCTGGGGAAAACTCTGCTCATGCAATGAATGAGCATCTCTGCCATCCTCTGCCAAAGTTTCCATTATGTGGTGAGGTAAGTTCCGAGAAAATTCCACCTGCGTCAGGCTTGCGTGACAGAGTATTTGTCCTTCCAAGGAGAAGTATAGTTCCAAACATGGGGCGGAATCTTGCACAAGTGAGGTAGCTCTCAGCTGCCATTAGGGGATCCAACCAGAAACCCTCTTTGCTTCTTTTTGGGAAGCTCCCTTTTTTACCAGTCTTGGCAGACCAGCGCAGGCCGTCCAATGGGAAGGTCTCAGAAGGTTCGGGGGTGCCAGGGAATGATGATGGAATTTGGGAAGGAAGAGGCAGCCATGGCGAATGACTCTCAGTGGCAAGATTCTGCCAGCCCTTCCCCTTCAGGGACTCCATCCACACAGAATGAACACCACTCCCCAGCCACCTATGGTGGGATTGGGCTCACTGCTGTCACCAATGGGATGGCCAAAAGCCTCAGCTGGCAGAGGGGCAGCAATGGGTATTCCTGACACACAACTAATCAGGGTGAAGGCTTCAAGATGGCAGATTGTATGACTCTAAGTCATCATCCTTCTTTCCCTTTGCTTGAATAAATCCCCTACCACCACCAAACGCACCACAGGAGAGGGCACAGGATTCCACCCATGTTATATATGCCTGAATCAAAGACGACACAATGTCACTTCCCAGGGTGCGATGTGTGAATCAAACACTACCAGAATAAAAAAAAACCCTCCAGATGCTGAGAATCTGTATGAATGGTTGTAGACTAGTTTTAAAATTGTCACCATTGACCATCCAGTAAGGACCACCTCCTACCCACCGTTGAGTGTTGACACACCCACCAGCCCTCACATGACTTGTGGGTGGGAGGGATTAATTGAAGAAGACCACCACAGAACCCCCATTCCCCCATCCCTCACTCTGTCCATGCAATCTACAATTGAGAGATAATGGGAACTGCAGATGCTGGAGATTCCAAGATAATAAAATGTGAGGCTGGATGAACACAGCAGGCCAAGCAGCATCTCAGGAGCACAAAAGCTGACGTTTCGGGCCTAGACCCTTCATCAGAGAGGGGGATGGGGGGAGGGAACTGGAATAAATAGGGAGAGAGGGGGAGGCGGACCGAAGATGGAGAGTAAAGAAGATAGGTGGAGAGGGTGTAGGTGGGGAGGTAGGGAGGGGATAGGTCAGTCCAGGGAAGACGGACAGGTCAAGGAGGTGGGATGAGGTTAGTAGGTAGCTGGGGGTGCGGCTTGGGGTGGGAGGAAGGGATGGGTGAGAGGAAGAACCGGTTAGGGAGGCAGAGACAGGTTGGACTGGTTTTGGGATGCAGTGGGTGGGGGGGAAGAGCTGGGCTGGTTGTGTGGTGCAGTGGGGGGAGGGGATGAACTGGGCTGGTTGAGGGATGCAGTGGGGGAAGGGGAGATTTTGAAACTGGTGAAGTCCACATTGATACCATATGGCTGCAGGGTTCCCAGGTGGAATATGAGTTGCTGTTCCTGCAACCTTCGGGTGGCATCATTGTGGCAGTGCAGGAGGCCCATGATGGACATGTCATCAAGAGAATGGGAGGGGGAGTGGAAATGGTTTGCGACTGGGAGGTAACCTCATCCCACCTCCTTGACCTGTCCGTCTTCCCTGGACTGACCTATCCCCTCCCTACCTCCCCACCTACACCCTCTCCACCTATCTTCTTTACTCTCCATCTTCGGTCCGCCTCCCCCTCTCTCCCTATTTATTCCAGTTCCCTCCCCCCATCTCCCTCTCTGATGAAGGGTCTAGGCCCGAAACGTCAGCTTTTGTGCTCCTGAGATGCTGCTTGGCCTGCTGTGTTCATCCAGCCTCACATTTTACAATCTACAATTGACTCTGGCATCGGGACTTCGCTTTGTTTGGTAGGACCTAGCCCAGAGTTTCGGCTCAGTGTTCTGTTGAAAGGGTTTTGTGTACTTCCAGCACTGTCTGTTTTCCTTTTTGACTAACAGAATAAAGCTTCATTCAGTCAAGTGTTCTTGATTTGCAAATTTGGCCCAAAGTTTATTTGGCATCAAATCTATAAAAGCGACTTGGTGCATTGCTTCTGATTGCAATCGAGTTAAAGTCTTTGGAGAAATGTGTAAAAGCATGGCTGTTGCAGTGTGATGAGCATTCTAAAGTGCACAATTTAGTGAGTCAGTGCCTTGTGCAACTTCTTGAAGAAGAAAATGACAATTTTGATGATGGATATATCACTAATTCTGGAGAGATCAGTGACTTTGGTAGTTATTGCTCCTACAACCTCATAATAAATTGTCATTATATTGCAATGAAAGCTTCTGTATGTTTATCGAGCTCAGTGAACATTTAGGCCTTAATTAGAAACTCCAGGATGTTCAGGGAGAAGTTATTACACAGGCCACGGACTTGCCTTTATATAGGACATTTCATAATAACTCAGTGTTCCCTTTGCCAATTAAGCACTTCTGAAATGTAGTCACTGAAATAATGCAGTAAACTTTGCTGCACATTTACGTGTGACACACCCCAATAGATAGCAATATGAAATGACTAGCTAATTTGTTATTATGTATTGGTTGAGGGATAAATATTGACCAGGATACTGAGGAGAACTCACCCCTGTCATTGATAAAATGGAGGATCCACCTAAAATCTTCAGTGATTTTAACTATGTAGCATCAACAGGAAACTGACACTATACATTCCACCTATTTTGTGCTGGAAGGCGGGGTTTGCTGCAGATTGTTTTTTTGAGGCCTTAAAGTTAAAGTTTAGCTATTCAGCAGTAATACCAAGAAGAAGTTTGTTCTCTCAAAGGATAGTGGAAATCTCACTCTTGTGGTGGTATTGTGCTTTTAAGAGAGATTTGTTCTGTGCAGTTTCTCTTGCAGACAGGTGTTGACATTAGGGCTGATGGAGCGTCTGCTTCAGAAACAGCAGGTGAACAGCTTTGAGCTCAGAGTGTGTTTTTTTAGGCAAAAGAATTATGAGCCAGCCTTACACAGACCCAAGGTTTCAGTTTTGCTTTTAGTTGGGGCTTGAAGTTGGCTGTTGAAGCTGCTAAATACAGATCTCTCTCTCTGCTGCTAGATTGTTTGTTTCGATGTTCCCTTCTCCTGGGCTAGAGAAGTGAACACATGAGGAAAATCTGTTTTGCTGAATTTACTTTTGCCAAGGGTGTGTTTAGGGGATGCCACTATATTGTAACAGTTGATGATGAGTTGTTCAATAGTGCATTATTTTACTAAATATTTCAAGAGTTAAAGTTATGCCAATTCTTTTTTTGTCTGAATTTTAACTATATTGTAAGAATAATTGAGTGGCATAGTGGCTCAATCGTTAGCACTGCTGCCTCACAGCAACAAGTTCCCATGTTCAATTCCATGCATGGGTGACTGTGAGGAGATTGCACATTCTCCCAATGTTTGCATTAGTTTCCTCCCACATTCAAAAGATGTGCGGGTTAGGTGAATTGGCCACATTAAATTGCCATAGTGTCCAGAGATGTGCAGGCTTGGGGGAAATGCATGGTCTGGGTGGGACACTGTTTGGAGGGGCAGAGTAGACTTGACAGACCAAATAGTCTGCTTCCACATTGTAGGGATTCAAAGTGTGTTCTGCTTGAAGTCTAGTAGTGGACCAATCAAACCACATCTGGAACACAGCAACTTAAAATAAAACGTCAGTGTCTAGGCTTTCTCCTTTATATATTTTGAGGGGGTTTGGTAAATGTTCGTCAATTGAAAATTTCAAGACGGAGATGGATAAACTTTTGTGAGGCAAAGGTGTTATGGATTATAGAACCAATGCAAGTCGATGGAGTTGAAATACATATTAGCCAGGATTTGATCAAATGTAACACAATCTGATAGCCACATAACTGGTGCCATGTTCAAATGTTCCAATGATGTTCAGCTTGATTTGTTGGTGCTATCTCAGCACTCACATAATGGCTTACAGGCAAAGAGAATTCTCAAAAACAATTTCATTGTTTCTGTCCTCAGAGAACCACAATAATCAATGCAATTAGTTGGATATTTAAACTAGAATTACCATAGCCCCCTAATGCACAGGCAGTCCATCACCTGGGCATCTCGTGTCTAACATTGGGAATGATGCCAACCCCATTATAGAGAATTTTTGCATCTATTCTCCATAAGATCCTGTTTTGAAATGCTGGAGCAGGGAAAGTAGAGAGCGGAACCTGGCAGTGGTGCATATGGTTTAAAAGGAGCATAGACCGGGTGAATAGGAAACAGCTGTTCCCCATAGTCAAAGGGGGCACAATTTTAAAGTGAAAGACAAGAGGTTTAGAGGGGATTTGAGGCCATTCTGTTTCATCCAGGGTGTTTTGAGAGTCTGCAATACACTGCCTGGGGAGGGGAGGGCGGTGTTTGGGGGTAGTTGAGACAGGAAACCTCACAACCTTAAAAAATATACTTGGATGAGCCCTTGAAGTGTCACACCATTCAAACTATTGGCCCGGTGTGGGAAAGTGGGATCAGTGTAGTTTGCATATTGTTGGCAGTACAGAAGCATCTTCTGCATTCTATGGTTCTATAAACCCTTTATCTCTTTCATAATCAAAAGGGCAAACACACGTTTTTTTTTATTTTACCAAAAGCAAAATTATAATGTTCATTGTCATATTTTGTACAGTTATGATGAAGCCACAATGATGGCAGTTCAGTATGTCTCTCTCTCAGCATATTTATGGCAGTGGCATTGTTATAGATGGTACAGAAAAATACCTACCTTTATTCCCAGGATCAATTTCATTCCAGTCTGTGGGAATAATGATATCTGCTTCTTCCTTCAGTGATACTCAACAAGTCGATGGAGGTGAGAACTCCTTTAATGGTGGCACTAAAGTGACACTTGAAACAAAGTTTTATTCCCTTCCATTAGTGGCAGCAGAGATGTAAGTGTAGAACTGAAAGCAAAATGAGAAGGAGAAGATACTAAAGGTGGCTGGGGGATGGGAGGAATTCATGGTGAAAGTAAAGAGAGTGAAGGTGGTGATTTGAAGGCAAAATCCTGGAATAGCATTTTGGAACAAGGGGGGAAGAAATGTTCAAATTCTAATTTAGATGGAGCTGGGGAGGAAGAACGACCACATCATCTGAGGGGCTGGACAGGTCAGGAAAAAAAACTTTAAATAGGTCAAAGAAGAAAAAGTTGTAGGATGGTGGAGACAACTGTATTAAGATGACTTAGTTGAAGCAGTCTGCTGGTTTTCTGGAGAACACAGAAAAGGCTTGTATTTTTATAGCTTCTTTCATGACTATAGGATGTCCAAAGCAGTCTTATTTAACTCACTCACACAGTATGAGCATCACTGGGTAGATCAAGATTTATTATGCTCGGAAAGCCGATGGTGAGCTGCCCTCTTGAACTTCTTTGGTCCATGTGGTGTAGGGATATCCACAAAGCTGTGAAAGAAGGAGTTCCATAATTTTGACCCAGCAATGGTGAAGTTCCAGGTCAGGAGGGTGGACAGGTTTTGAGATATCAGTAGGTTCTTCAGAGGTCCTGGCTTCTGACCTGTTCTTGTGGCCTCAGTATTTATATGGCTGGTCTGGGTCAGTTCCTGGTCAAGTTCAGTTCTGGTTTGATTCTCCTTTTCAGAGATAATCATTGCTCTTGTGTGAATGTTATTGCCCCTTGCCAGCCCAAACCTAGATGTTGTCCAGGTATTGTTTTGAAGTGCAGCTGCTACTATACTGTAGGGAAATGTGGTAACACATTCCCAAAGACAGCAAGATGCCAATTGGCCAGGTGTTCTTAATGATATTGGGTGAGGGACAGTCAATGGCCAGGATGCTGGGAAGATATCCAGTAAAAAGCAAAAATGCTGGAAATGCTCAGCGAGTCAGACATTAACTGTAGAGAGACAAAGAGCTAGCAGGTGGAATTTTATCAGTGTAGGATGTAACATTTTGTGCGTTCCCATGCCCCTGCACCAGTAAAAAGGTCAGTCAGCACCTCACTATCTCTGCGTCTGGCTGCTCCACCATTGAGGTGAGGGTGGGCAAGTGGTGGCCTCAATGAGGTGAGAGTTGGGCTTCTGCACCTCAGGGACAGGAAATTTGCCAACAGCTGTCAGCCAGGCAGCAGCACTCTACTCCCAGTGCAGCACCAGAAGTAGTGGCCACTGCTGGGACTACACACAGGAAGGAACAATCTGGACACTGGACTTTTAAGTAAAGTTTGGGCCCTTTGGTGGAGAAAGGATTGAATACCTCAGAGAGGTAGGTAGGATCTTGTGATTTAGAGGCCGGGGGGGACTGTAAAGATTGAGGAGGAGGGAGCATTCCCACAGTCGGCCCAGGGGGACCATTCCACCCACCTTTTCTTCCATCCTTTGCTGATGCAGTAAAACTTGTTCTGTTGATCACTCTCCTTCCTCCTTCCCAAGGTGCACGCATTTTTGTTTTGAAGTCAAAACTTTGATATAAGATACCCTGAAAGCAGCCTCAGTTAGAACTGTAATTCTGCACAAAGGAGAACTCAGTCAAATTGAACCAAGACATTTACTTAAATGTACTGAAATTTTATAAATACAAATCTTTTGTTTTAGTTTTACTGGATGATGTCTGGTGTTCGCATGTTGACATGAGTTCCAATATTTTAGTTATTGATGGACATATCTCAGCAAGGATTGTGACCAGGTACGTTTCCTTGGTGCTGCCATAATAATATCATTGACTCGAAGGTGCATTACAGTTGCCTCTGTTGCATTCAGTAGAACTTGTGTCTTCAATTCGATGCTTTCCGTAATACCCATTGCTGCATGTCTCCAACGGTGCCATTTGTCATGTTCAACCCATGCGCTGTTTTCACTTTGCAATGAGCAGCTTGCGACTGAGCCACTAAATCTGCATTGTCAAATCCAGCATTATCAGTTATAATGGTGGGAAGCATTCCTCGTGCTTCAGTGAAAGGCTCCATTGCGACACCTTCTTTGCCTGGTGTTCTGACAGCACGGTCAGAACACTTTTTGCCATGAACATCTCTGAACAGCCTCCACCACAAACAGCTCTGCACAGAAGGTGTCATGCAAAGATTGTTCAGTGTCATCTAGAATCTGCTGAGTAGCTCCTCAAAGAATAAAGAACACAGTGTTGGAGGGAAATTAGGTCCTTAAAGCACGCACTTAATCCGCTATATTAAGGCCATCTAAGGGGGAACCTCCTTGTGGTGCAGTGTTAGTGTCCTGACCCCTGGACTGGGAGGCCTAGGTTCAAGTCCCACTTGCTTCATGAGCATGAAATAACAGCTCTGAACAGGTTGATCGAGGTAAGGCCGTCTAAATGCAGGCAGACAGACTAGCTGACCTTTCTCTCTCACACACACACACACACACCCCATAACATTGGGATGGGTAAGAAAAACGGTCTGAAGACCACTTGCTTTATTTTGCATGTTCCCTCTCCTAACCTTCAGAGATGTTTTTACAACAATAATTATACAATCACCATTAGGCTCCTTTGTTTTCACTCCAGCTTTATCCTGCATTCAACTTTTATCACTTACCATGGTTGGATTTGGAATTATGTTCCCAGAATATAAGCCTGGGATTTCTGATAGTGCAATGCTATGGTATGGGACTCATGAACCAGAACTCCAGGTTAATATTCTGGGGACATGGGGTCAGTTTCCACCATGTTGGAATTCAGTTAAGACATTGACCTCAAAGTGAGCAATACCAATTTTTGTTAAAACCTATTTGGTTGTCTGTAGCTGGTTAAGGTCGAAAATCTGCCATTCTCACCGAGTATGACCTAAATTACTCCAAGCCTACTGCACTGTGGTTTACTCTTAACTGCCCTCTAGCCAATTAGAGGTGGGCAATACATGACGATCTAGCCAGTAATGCCCACATCCCAGCTTTTTAAGTCAATTTCATCACAACGCCTCACTGCAGCCATTGTATTTTAGGGTTTACTCTGGGAGGACCTGCCCTGCTCTTGTTCCATTGAATTACAGGATAAATTATCATACAACAGAAACATTATCTCCCACATGCAGCAATCTTTCACTGGATTTTCAGCATAGGATTCATGCCCAAGTCGTTGGTGTGTGGTTGGTACTGACAACCTCATGATGCAGAAGATAGCATGCAACCAAGTGGAGGTGCAACTGTCATTGCTCAAGGCAAGTAAGTCCCCGACGTGACTGATAAAGGTTCGGAGAAAGGTACATTGGTTAGGGGTGTCAATACATATGGAGCTGGAAAAGCACTGCATGTCAGGCAGTATCCGAGGAGCAGTAAGGTCAATGCTTCAGGCTGAAACCCTTTATCAGGACTGGGAGGGGGACAGGAGCCCACAAATAAATAGAGAAAGGGTGGTGGGGCTGGGGTGAGGGTAGGTGAGATAGAGATAAATGGATGTAGGTTGGGGGTTATTATTAGTTGGTCAATGAGAAGGGTGGGGAGGGTATATGAGTAGAAGGATGGACAGGTTGGGGGTGGAGAGATTTTAAAACTAGCGATGCAGGTAGGGGGTTATTGTGGTTGGTCAGTGGGAAGTGTGGGGTGGGTAGGAAAGTGGGAAGGTGGACAGGTTGGGGGCGGAGAGATTTTGAAGCCGGTGAAGTGAATGTTCAGGCCATTGGGCTGTGAGCTCCCAAGGTGAAATATGAGGTATTGTTCCCCCAATTTATCATTGGCCTCACTCTGACAGTGGAGGAGGCCAAGGATGGACATGTCATCAGGGGAGTGGGAGGCAACTGGAACCTATCAAAGCTGAGCCCTTTGCTGATGATTGACCATTCAGCCTCATGAAGGGAAGGCCTGGGGAATGGTAAATACCTGGCAGAGATTGGGGCTGGAGCTGGGTGTTGAACTGGATCTGGGAGGGGAGTTGGAGTCATCAATCGCCTGAACCTCTCCACCTCCCTCACTTCGTCCAATCTCTCCCCATCGGAACGTACAGCACTCCGCTCCCTTCACTCCAACACCAACATCACCAATAAACTTGCCCACAAGGGGGAGGGGTGTGGTGGTGGTATGGCAAACTGACCTCTACATCACTGAGACCAGATGCCAACTCTCTGATATCTTCTCCTACTGTCCCCTTGATCATGACCCCATCTCTGATCACCAAACTATCATTTCCCAGACAATCAATGACCTCACCACTTCGGGAGATCTCCCACCCACAGCCTCCCCAACACCACACCACCTGTTTCTATCTCCTACCCAACATCCATGAACCCAACTGCCCCAGTCAACCCATTGTCAGTGCCTGTTGCTGCCTCACTGATCTCTTCTCCTCCTACCTCGACTCCGTTCTTTCTCCTTTGTTCGAGGAACTTCCCAACTACATTTGGGACACAACCGATATCACCTTTTCCAAAATTTTCCATTCCCTGGTCCCAACAACCTCATCTTCACCATGGACGTACAGTCCCTTTACACCTGTATCTCCCACACGGAGGGCCTAAAAGCCCTCTGTTTCTCCCTCTCCTGTAGGCCCAAACAGTCTCCCTCTGCTGACACTGCCATTTGCTTGGTGGAACTGGTCCTCATCCTTGACAATTTTTCCTTTGATTCCTCCCACTTCCTATAAACCAAAGGGGTGGCCATGGTTACCCACATGGGCTCAAGCTATGCCTGCCTCTCTGTAGGATTCATGGAACAATCCCTTTTCAACAATTACACCGGCAGCATCCCTCACCTCTTTCACTGCTATATTGATGACTGTATGGGTGCTGCCTTGCGCTCCCAAAAGGAGCTCGAACAGTTCATCAACTTTGTCAACGCCTTCCACCAAGTCCTCACATTCACCTGGTCCATTTCTGATACCTCAAGCGCTCAATCTCCACCTTTAGTAACCGCCTCACCATTCACATCCATTTCAAACCCACTGATTCCCACAATTACCTTGACTATCTTGACCACACCTCCTCTCATCCACCCTCCTGCAAAAATACTATCCCACACTTCCAATTCCTCTGCCTCTGCTGCCAGGATGAGGTGTTCTACTCCAGGACTTCACAGATATCCTCCTACTTTAGAGGCTGTAGTTTCCCCTCTTTTATAATGAAGGATGCCCTCAACCGCATCTCCTGCATTTCATTTGCTTCTGCCCTCAAACCCTCTCCACTCAACAACAACAAGGATAGAGTCCCCTTAGCCCACACATATAACCCCACCAACCTCTGAATCCAGCACATCATCCTCAATATTTCCGCCACCTACAATCAGATCCCATCACCAAAAATATATTTCCTTCCTATCTCTGTGTGCTTTCTACAGGGGCCATTCACGCTACAACTCCGTTGGCTGCTGCGTGCTCCCTACCAAACCTTCCGCCACAACCCGTACCTTTCCCTGGAACCACAGGAGGTGCTTCACCAGCCCCTACACCTCCCATCTCACCTCCATCCAAGGCCCCAAACAATCCTTCCGACTCCAGCAGAGATTCACCTGCACTTCATTTTAACCTCGTCTACTGTATCCATTGCTCACGATGTGGTCTCCTCTATATCGGGGAGAAAAAAATGCAGACTCAGGGACCGGTTTGCAGAGCATCTGCGCTCTGCACGTGCCAACCAAGCTCAACCGTCCAGATTAATTCCCCCTCCATCTCCCCTAGTGATATGTCCATCCTTGGCCTTCTCCACTGTCAGAGCCAGGCCAAACATAAGCTGCAGGGATAACGCCCAGTATTTCACTTTAGGAGATTACAGCCTAATTAGATTCCCTACAGTGTGGAAACAGACCCTTCGGCCCAACAAGTCCACACCACCCCTTGAAGCATCCCACCCAGACCCATCCGCCTATGACCCACACAGCCCTGAGCACTACGGGCAATTTAACATGGCTGATCCACCTAGCCTGCACATCTTTGGACTGTGGGAGGAAACCGGAGCACCCGGAGGAAACC